>NC_086320.1:392504898-392841989 GCF_036172605.1 Pelobates fuscus | reverse complement strand
CCTAACCCTAACCCTAACCCTAACCCTAACCCTAACCCTAACCCTAACCCTAACCCTAACCCTAACCCTAACCCTAACCCTAACCCTCACCCTAACCCTAACCCTAACCCTAACCCTAACCCTAACCCTAACCCTAACCCTAACCCTAACCCTAACCCTAACCCTAACCCTAACCCTAACCCTAACCCTAACCCTAACCCTAACCCTAACCCTAACCCTAACCCTAACCCTAACCCTAACCCTAACCCTAACCCTAACCCTAACCCTAACCCTAACCCTAACCCTAACCCTAACCCTAACCCTAACCCTAACCCTAACCCTAACCCTAACCCTAACCCTAACCCTAACCCTAACCCTAACCCTAACCCTAACCCTAACCCTAACCCTAACCCTAACCCTAACCCTAACCCTAACCCTAACCCTAACCCTAACCCTAACCCTAACCCTAACCCTAACCCTAACCCTAACCCTAACCCTAACCCTAACCCTAACCCTAACCCTAACCCTAACCCTAACCCTAACCCTAACCCTAACCCTAACCCTAACCCTAACCCTAACCCTAACCCTAACCCTAACCCTAACCCTAACCCTAACCCTAACCCTAACCCTAACCCTAACCCTAACCCTAACCCTAACCCTAACCCTAACCCTAACCCTAACCCTAACCCTAACCCTAACCCTAACCCTAACCCTAACCCTAACCCTAACCCTAACCCTAACCCTAACCCTAACCCTAACCCTAACCCTAACCCTAACCCTAACCCTAACCCTAACCCTAACCCTAACCCTAACCCTAACCCTAACCCTAACCCTAACCCTAACCCTAACCCTAACCCTAACCCTAACCCTAACCCTAACCCTAACCCTAACCCTAACCCTAACCCTAACCCTAACCCTAACCCTAACCCTAACCCTAACCCTAACCCTAACCCTAACCCTAACCCTAACCCTAACCCTAACCCTAACCCTAACCCTAACCCTAACCCTAACCCTAACCCTAACCCTAACCCTAACCCTAACCCTAACCCTAACCCTAACCCTAACCCTAACCCTAACCCTAACCCTAACCCTAACCCTAACCCTAACCCTAACCCTAACCCTAACCCTAACCCTAACCCTAACCCTAACCCTAACCCTAACCCTAACCCTAACCCTAACCCTAACCCTAACCCTAACCCTAACCCTAACCCTAACCCTAACCCTAACCCTAACCCTAACCCTAACCCTAACCCTAACCCTAACCCTAACCCTAACCCTAACCCTAACCCTAACCCTAACCCTAACCCTAACCCTAACCCTAACCCTAACCCTAACCCTAACCCTAACCCTAACCCTAACCCTAACCCTAACCCTAACCCTAACCCTAACCCTAACCCTAACCCTAACCCTAACCCTAACCCTAACCCTAACCCTAACCCTAACCCTAACCCTAACCCTAACCCTAACCCTAACCCTAACCCTAACCCTAACCCTAACCCTAACCCTAACCCTAACCCTAACCCTAACCCTAACCCTAACCCTAACCCTAACCCTAACCCTAACCCTAACCCTAACCCTAACCCTAACCCTAACCCTAACCCTAACCCTAACCCTAACCCTAACCCTAACCCTAACCCTAACCCTAACCCTAACCCTAACCCTAACCCTAACCCTAACCCTAACCCTAACCCTAACCCTAACCCTAACCCTAACCCTAACCCTAACCCTAACCCTAACCCTAACCCTAACCCTAACCCTAACCCTAACCCTAACCCTAACCCTAACCCTAACCCTAACCCTAACCCTAACCCTAACCCTAACCCTAACCCTAACCCTAACCCTAACCCTAACCCTAACCCTAACCCTAACCCTAACCCTAACCCTAACCCTAACCCTAACCCTAACCCTAACCCTAACCCTAACCCTAACCCTAACCCTAACCCTAACCCTAACCCTAACCCTAACCCTAACCCTAACCCTAACCCTAACCCTAACCCTAACCCTAACCCTAACCCTAACCCTAACCCTAACCCTAACCCTAACCCTAACCCTAACCCTAACCCTAACCCTAACCCTAACCCTAACCCTAACCCTAACCCTAACCCTAACCCTAACCCTAACCCTAACCCTAACCCTAACCCTAACCCTAACCCTAACCCTAACCCTAACCCTAACCCTAACCCTAACCCTAACCCTAACCCTAACCCTAACCCTAACCCTAACCCTAACCCTAACCCTAACCCTAACCCTAACCCTAACCCTAACCCTAACCCTAACCCTAACCCTAACCCTAACCCTAACCCTAACCCTAACCCTAACCCTAACCCTAACCCTAACCCTAACCCTAACCCTAACCCTAACCCTAACCCTAACCCTAACCCTAACCCTAACCCTAACCCTAACCCTAACCCTAACCCTAACCCTAACCCTAACCCTAACCCTAACCCTAACCCTAACCCTAACCCTAACCCTAACCCTAACCCTAACCCTAACCCTAACCCTAACCCTAACCCTAACCCTAACCCTAACCCTAACCCTAACCCTAACCCTAACCCTAACCCTAACCCTAACCCTAACCCTAACCCTAACCCTAACCCTAACCCTAACCCTAACCCTAACCCTAACCCTAACCCTAACCCTAACCCTAACCCTAACCCTAACCCTAACCCTAACCCTAACCCTAACCCTAACCCTAACCCTAACCCTAACCCTAACCCTAACCCTAACCCTAACCCTAACCCTAACCCTAACCCTAACCCTAACCCTAACCCTAACCCTAACCCTAACCCTAACCCTAACCCTAACCCTAACCCTAACCCTAACCCTAACCCTAACCCTAACCCTAACCCTAACCCTAACCCTAACCCTAACCCTAACCCTAACCCTAACCCTAACCCTAACCCTAACCCTAACCCTAACCCTAACCCTAACCCTAACCCTAACCCTAACCCTAACCCTAACCCTAACCCTAACCCTAACCCTAACCCTAACCCTAACCCTAACCCTAACCCTAACCCTAACCCTAACCCTAACCCTAACCCTAACCCTAACCCTAACCCTAACCCTAACCCTAACCCTAACCCTAACCCTAACCCTAACCCTAACCCTAACCCTAACCCTAACCCTAACCCTAACCCTAACCCTAACCCTAACCCTAACCCTAACCCTAACCCTAACCCTAACCCTAACCCTAACCCTAACCCTAACCCTAACCCTAACCCTAACCCTAACCCTAACCCTAACCCTAACCCTAACCCTAACCCTAACCCTAACCCTAACCCTAACCCTAACCCTAACCCTAACCCTAACCCTAACCCTAACCCTAACCCTAACCCTAACCCTAACCCTAACCCTAACCCTAACCCTAACCCTAACCCTAACCCTAACCCTAACCCTAACCCTAACCCTAACCCTAACCCTAACCCTAACCCTAACCCTAACCCTAACCCTAACCCTAACCCTAACCCTAACCCTAACCCTAACCCTAACCCTAACCCTAACCCTAACCCTAACCCTAACCCTAACCCTAACCCTAACCCTAACCCTAACCCTAACCCTAACCCTAACCCTAACCCTAACCCTAACCCTAACCCTAACCCTAACCCTAACCCTAACCCTAACCCTAACCCTAACCCTAACCCTAACCCTAACCCTAACCCTAACCCTAACCCTAACCCTAACCCTAACCCTAACCCTAACCCTAACCCTAACCCTAACCCTAACCCTAACCCTAACCCTAACCCTAACCCTAACCCTAACCCTAACCCTAACCCTAACCCTAACCCTAACCCTAACCCTAACCCTAACCCTAACCCTAACCCTAACCCTAACCCTAACCCTAACCCTAACCCTAACCCTAACCCTAACCCTAACCCTAACCCTAACCCTAACCCTAACCCTAACCCTAACCCTAACCCTAACCCTAACCCTAACCCTAACCCTAACCCTAACCCTAACCCTAACCCTAACCCTAACCCTAACCCTAACCCTAACCCTAACCCTAACCCTAACCCTAACCCTAACCCTAACCCTAACCCTAACCCTAACCCTAACCCTAACCCTAACCCTAACCCTAACCCTAACCCTAACCCTAACCCTAACCCTAACCCTAACCCTAACCCTAACCCTAACCCTAACCCTAACCCTAACCCTAACCCTAACCCTAACCCTAACCCTAACCCTAACCCTAACCCTAACCCTAACCCTAACCCTAACCCTAACCCTAACCCTAACCCTAACCCTAACCCTAACCCTAACCCTAACCCTAACCCTAACCCTAACCCTAACCCTAACCCTAACCCTAACCCTAACCCTAACCCTAACCCTAACCCTAACCCTAACCCTAACCCTAACCCTAACCCTAACCCTAACCCTAACCCTAACCCTAACCCTAACCCTAACCCTAACCCTAACCCTAACCCTAACCCTAACCCTAACCCTAACCCTAACCCTAACCCTAACCCTAACCCTAACCCTAACCCTAACCCTAACCCTAACCCTAACCCTAACCCTAACCCTAACCCTAACCCTAACCCTAACCCTAACCCTAACCCTAACCCTAACCCTAACCCTAACCCTAACCCTAACCCTAACCCTAACCCTAACCCTAACCCTAACCCTAACCCTAACCCTAACCCTAACCCTAACCCTAACCCTAACCCTAACCCTAACCCTAACCCTAACCCTAACCCTAACCCTAACCCTAACCCTAACCCTAACCCTAACCCTAACCCTAACCCTAACCCTAACCCTAACCCTAACCCTAACCCTAACCCTAACCCTAACCCTAACCCTAACCCTAACCCTAACCCTAACCCTAACCCTAACCCTAACCCTAACCCTAACCCTAACCCTAACCCTAACCCTAACCCTAACCCTAACCCTAACCCTAACCCTAACCCTAACCCTAACCCTAACCCTAACCCTAACCCTAACCCTAACCCTAACCCTAACCCTAACCCTAACCCTAACCCTAACCCTAACCCTAACCCTAACCCTAACCCTAACCCTAACCCTAACCCTAACCCTAACCCTAACCCTAACCCTAACCCTAACCCTAACCCTAACCCTAACCCTAACCCTAACCCTAACCCTAACCCTAACCCTAACCCTAACCCTAACCCTAACCCTAACCCTAACCCTAACCCTAACCCTAACCCTAACCCTAACCCTAACCCTAACCCTAACCCTAACCCTAACCCTAACCCTAACCCTAACCCTAACCCTAACCCTAACCCTAACCCTAACCCTAACCCTAACCCTAACCCTAACCCTAACCCTAACCCTAACCCTAACCCTAACCCTAACCCTAACCCTAACCCTAACCCTAACCCTAACCCTAACCCTAACCCTAACCCTAACCCTAACCCTAACCCTAACCCTAACCCTAACCCTAACCCTAACCCTAACCCTAACCCTAACCCTAACCCTAACCCTAACCCTAACCCTAACCCTAACCCTAACCCTAACCCTAACCCTAACCCTAACCCTAACCCTAACCCTAACCCTAACCCTAACCCTAACCCTAACCCTAACCCTAACCCTAACCCTAACCCTAACCCTAACCCTAACCCTAACCCTAACCCTAACCCTAACCCTAACCCTAACCCTAACCCTAACCCTAACCCTAACCCTAACCCTAACCCTAACCCTAACCCTAACCCTAACCCTAACCCTAACCCTAACCCTAACCCTAACCCTAACCCTAACCCTAACCCTAACCCTAACCCTAACCCTAACCCTAACCCTAACCCTAACCCTAACCCTAACCCTAACCCTAACCCTAACCCTAACCCTAACCCTAACCCTAACCCTAACCCTAACCCTAACCCTAACCCTAACCCTAACCCTAACCCTAACCCTAACCCTAACCCTAACCCTAACCCTAACCCTAACCCTAACCCTAACCCTAACCCTAACCCTAACCCTAACCCTAACCCTAACCCTAACCCTAACCCTAACCCTAACCCTAACCCTAACCCTAACCCTAACCCTAACCCTAACCCTAACCCTAACCCTAACCCTAACCCTAACCCTAACCCTAACCCTAACCCTAACCCTAACCCTAACCCTAACCCTAACCCTAACCCTAACCCTAACCCTAACCCTAACCCTAACCCTAACCCTAACCCTAACCCTAACCCTAACCCTAACCCTAACCCTAACCCTAACCCTAACCCTAACCCTAACCCTAACCCTAACCCTAACCCTAACCCTAACCCTAACCCTAACCCTAACCCTAACCCTAACCCTAACCCTAACCCTAACCCTAACCCTAACCCTAACCCTAACCCTAACCCTAACCCTAACCCTAACCCTAACCCTAACCCTAACCCTAACCCTAACCCTAACCCTAACCCTAACCCTAACCCTAACCCTAACCCTAACCCTAACCCTAACCCTAACCCTAACCCTAACCCTAACCCTAACCCTAACCCTAACCCTAACCCTAACCCTAACCCTAACCCTAACCCTAACCCTAACCCTAACCCTAACCCTAACCCTAACCCTAACCCTAACCCTAACCCTAACCCTAACCCTAACCCTAACCCTAACCCTAACCCTAACCCTAACCCTAACCCTAACCCTAACCCTAACCCTAACCCTAACCCTAACCCTAACCCTAACCCTAACCCTAACCCTAACCCTAACCCTAACCCTAACCCTAACCCTAACCCTAACCCTAACCCTAACCCTAACCCTAACCCTAACCCTAACCCTAACCCTAACCCTAACCCTAACCCTAACCCTAACCCTAACCCTAACCCTAACCCTAACCCTAACCCTAACCCTAACCCTAACCCTAACCCTAACCCTAACCCTAACCCTAACCCTAACCCTAACCCTAACCCTAACCCTAACCCTAACCCTAACCCTAACCCTAACCCTAACCCTAACCCTAACCCTAACCCTAACCCTAACCCTAACCCTAACCCTAACCCTAACCCTAACCCTAACCCTAACCCTAACCCTAACCCTAACCCTAACCCTAACCCTAACCCTAACCCTAACCCTAACCCTAACCCTAACCCTAACCCTAACCCTAACCCTAACCCTAACCCTAACCCTAACCCTAACCCTAACCCTAACCCTAACCCTAACCCTAACCCTAACCCTAACCCTAACCCTAACCCTAACCCTAACCCTAACCCTAACCCTAACCCTAACCCTAACCCTAACCCTAACCCTAACCCTAACCCTAACCCTAACCCTAACCCTAACCCTAACCCTAACCCTAACCCTAACCCTAACCCTAACCCTAACCCTAACCCTAACCCTAACCCTAACCCTAACCCTAACCCTAACCCTAACCCTAACCCTAACCCTAACCCTAACCCTAACCCTAACCCTAACCCTAACCCTAACCCTAACCCTAACCCTAACCCTAACCCTAACCCTAACCCTAACCCTAACCCTAACCCTAACCCTAACCCTAACCCTAACCCTAACCCTAACCCTAACCCTAACCCTAACCCTAACCCTAACCCTAACCCTAACCCTAACCCTAACCCTAACCCTAACCCTAACCCTAACCCTAACCCTAACCCTAACCCTAACCCTAACCCTAACCCTAACCCTAACCCTAACCCTAACCCTAACCCTAACCCTAACCCTAACCCTAACCCTAACCCTAACCCTAACCCTAACCCTAACCCTAACCCTAACCCTAACCCTAACCCTAACCCTAACCCTAACCCTAACCCTAACCCTAACCCTAACCCTAACCCTAACCCTAACCCTAACCCTAACCCTAACCCTAACCCTAACCCTAACCCTAACCCTAACCCTAACCCTAACCCTAACCCTAACCCTAACCCTAACCCTAACCCTAACCCTAACCCTAACCCTAACCCTAACCCTAACCCTAACCCTAACCCTAACCCTAACCCTAACCCTAACCCTAACCCTAACCCTAACCCTAACCCTAACCCTAACCCTAACCCTAACCCTAACCCTAACCCTAACCCTAACCCTAACCCTAACCCTAACCCTAACCCTAACCCTAACCCTAACCCTAACCCTAACCCTAACCCTAACCCTAACCCTAACCCTAACCCTAACCCTAACCCTAACCCTAACCCTAACCCTAACCCTAACCCTAACCCTAACCCTAACCCTAACCCTAACCCTAACCCTAACCCTAACCCTAACCCTAACCCTAACCCTAACCCTAACCCTAACCCTAACCCTAACCCTAACCCTAACCCTAACCCTAACCCTAACCCTAACCCTAACCCTAACCCTAACCCTAACCCTAACCCTAACCCTAACCCTAACCCTAACCCTAACCCTAACCCTAACCCTAACCCTAACCCTAACCCTAACCCTAACCCTAACCCTAACCCTAACCCTAACCCTAACCCTAACCCTAACCCTAACCCTAACCCTAACCCTAACCCTAACCCTAACCCTAACCCTAACCCTAACCCTAACCCTAACCCTAACCCTAACCCTAACCCTAACCCTAACCCTAACCCTAACCCTAACCCTAACCCTAACCCTAACCCTAACCCTAACCCTAACCCTAACCCTAACCCTAACCCTAACCCTAACCCTAACCCTAACCCTAACCCTAACCCTAACCCTAACCCTAACCCTAACCCTAACCCTAACCCTCACCCTAACCCTCACCCTCACCCTCACCCTCACCCTCACCCTCACCCCAACCCTAACCCTAACCCAAACCCCCTAACCCCCTAACCCCAACCCTAACCTTAACCCTAACCCAACCCCAACCCCAACCGTAACCCTAACCCCCTAACCCCTAACCCTAACCCCCTAACCCTAACCCCCTAACCCTAACCCCTAACCCTAACCCTAACCCCCTAACCCTAACCCCCTAACCCCCTAACCCTAACCCTAACCCTAACCCGGAGCAATCTTTCAATGTTTGCTGGACATGTCTCTTTTTTAATAGACATATTGAGAGGTTTGGGGGTTTTGTTCATGTGCTAATTAGTGATGTCGCGAACATAACATTTTCGGTTCGCGAACGACGAATGCGAACTTCCGCAAATGTTTGCAAACCGGCGAACCGGGCGAACCGCCATAGACTTCAATTGGCAGGCGAATTTTAAAACCCACAGGGACTCTTTCTGGCCACAATAGTGATGGAAAAGTTGTTTCAAGGGGACTAACACATGGACTGTGGCATTCCGGAGGCGGATCCATGGCAAAACTCCCATGGAATATTACACAGTTGGTGCAGAGTCTGGTTTTAATCCATAAAGGGCATAAATCACCTAACATTGCCTAAATCACAATGGATATGGATTGACACCTGACATATGACATATTGACACCTTGACATATGGATTGACACCTGTCCTCAGAGACCCTGATACACACTGACACAGAGCAGAAAAGGGACTGTTCCCCCTACATAGGGTCACTTGGCAGATATGGATTGACACCTGTCCTCAGGGACCCTGATACACACTGACACTGAGCAGAATAGGGACTGTTCCTCCTACATAGGGTCACTTGGCAGATATGGATTGACACCTGTCCTCAGAGACCCTGATACACACTGAAACAGAGCAGAATAGGGAATATTCACTAAATGCCAAACATTGTTATACAGGGGAATATTCAGTAAATAAGGATAAGGGGGGGGGCTACTGTCCTCCCCCCCAGCCCCCACCCCTGCGCGGTGGGTGGGGGCCATAAATCACAATGGAGGGACCTACTGTCCTCCCGCCCGCCCCCACCCGTGAGCGGTGGGTGGGGGCCATAAAAATAATGAGGGGATTGACCTACTGTATGATGTTGTATCGATCAGGTAGTGTAAGGGTTACGCCCGCTTCACAGTGACAGACCAAACTCCCCGTTTAACGCACCGCAAACAACCGCAAACAGTCCATTTGCACAACCGCAAACTCCCCATTTGCACAAAGTTGGATACCAAGCCAGCCATGTCCCGTTCCTTGTCCTCACTGATGTCATTGAAGGTCTCTTCCTCCATCCAGCCACGTACAACACCAAGGGTCCCCGAAAGGTGACACCAAGCCCCCTGGGACGCCTGCTGTGTTTGGTCTTGCACCTCCTCAAAGCCACCTTCCTCCTCTGACTCCTCTTCTTCAGACTCCTCTCTCTGCGTTGCCTCTCTCTGAGTTATTATAAGGTGTGTTAAGTAGTACTATTCTTATCAGTTTAATCCCTGTTACGAGTAGAGGACTATTTCCTTGTTTCGCCAAACCCCTTCAAAGATGGAAAAAGCGGTATGAGTGGAAGAAACGAGGAAATGTGGTCAGGTGGTGGTGCCAGCCCCACCGAGGGCTTGTACCCAGGTGTGCTGAAAAACTGAAAAAAGAAAAAATATCCCAAGAAGGAGATCTAAAACTGGCATAGGAAAAGGTTAGACAACTATAATAAAGTGATACCTACAAATCCTAGTGAGCATAGGTGTATAATAGAGGGAGAAAGGGAAAGCAGAGTAATGCTTCCTAATACCGTGGTTAGTACCCTTTGTTAAAGTAAATTGAGTAATGGACAAAAGTCTTTATTGTATCATTTATAAATTACAAAGGGATACTATACTCATTCCCCTATAGTGGCTAATTGTGTAATAATGGTAATACTATTACCTATTATATAATATTGCCAGGGGCAAGGAAATTCCCTCTAAATAGATGGGTATAGGCAGAGAGTATGGAGACCGGAGTGATGCTGTCATAAAAAGTGTCAATAAGGTGATATAAAGTTAAATGTATCACAGACACACAGCCACCCTTTTTCTTAGCTAGTTTCCAGAAATGCTGGACAGGTAGAAGGGTTATAAAGACTCAGAGAGGTCTAAGAAGAATCCTCTAAACTAGCCCTAATCTCCTTAACCCCTTAAGGACACATGCCATGTGTGACATGCCATGATTCCCTTTTATTCCAGAAGTTTGGTCCTTAAGGGGTTAAACACCTTCAAGGGTGTTCTAAGCTAAAGCTCAATCTAAACGCTTAGATGACTGCCTGATTTCCCATCACAGATGCTGGCTAGGAATAACACTGTGCAAGACAAAGAGTGGGTCTAAGTGCCCATAGTGCAGTAAAGTGTCCCTAGTGAAGTGAAAAAGAGAATAACGAGCTGGCGCACAAGAGAATAACAAGCTGGCGCCCTATCAGGGGACGTGCATATGGCATCGATTTTAGGAACCGGGAGATGGAAAAAGATGCTTGGTCGGTCCTCCTACTTCAAATTTGGGGCACTGCGCGTGCAATCTAATGTGCCAACAGATAGGAGTGGTGTGTTAAGTAGTACTATTCCTATCAGTTTAATCCCTGTTATGTGCCTTTTTTTTGGTTTGGTTTTTGAAGCCACAGTGCAGCACCAGAGGCCTGAAAAATTAGGCATGTACAAATGCCTGAAAAATTAGTTACTGTTGCAGTCGCTGCTGTAGCCATGGCCAGAAAAATTGATGTTTTTTTCCCAGGCAGAAAGTGCCCTAAAACATTGCGGCTTGAACCCTAGTTGGTGGCGGATAAGTCACGCAAGTCAACCGGCATTCAGAGCTAAAATACAGCAGCGTGTGGACCATTTTTAGCCCAAGGCAGCTCATCTCATCAGACCTTTTTTAGTCGAATGTATCGCCCACTGTCAGTCCCTTCGGGATCCATCCCTCATTCATCTTAATAAAGGTGAGGTAATCTAGACTTTTTGACCTAGGCAACTTTCTTCTCAGTGACAATACCTCCTGCTGCACTGAAGGTCCTTTCTGACAGGACACTTGAAGCGGGGCAGGCCAGAAGTTCTATCGCAAATTGGGATAGCTCAGGCCACAGGTCAAGCCTGCACACCCAGTAGTGAAGCGGTTCATCGCTCCTCAGAGTGTCGATATCTGCAGTTAACGCGAGGTAGTCTGCTACTTGTCGGTCGAGTCGTTCTCTGAGGGTGGATCCCGAAGGGCTGTGGCGATGCGTAGGACTTAAAAAGCTCCGCATGCCCTCCGTCAACAACACGTCTGTAAAGCGTACTGTCCTTGCCGGCGTGGTCATGGGAGGAGGAGGATTACTTTCACCTCTTCCCCTTTTAGATTCCTGTTGTGCTGTGACATCACCCTTATACGCTGTGTAAAGCATACTTTTTAATTTATTTTGCAAATGCTGCATCCTTTCCGACTTGTTGTAATTTGGTAACATTTCAGCCAATTTCTGCTTATACCGGGGGTCTAGTAGCGTGGACACCCAGTACAGGTCGTTCTCCTTCAGCCTTTTTATACGAGGATCCCTCAACAGGCACAACAGCATGAAAGACCCCATTTGCACAAGGTTGGATGCCGAGCTACTCATTTCCCGTTCCTCCTCCTCAGTGATGTCAATGAAGGTATGTTCTTCCCCCCAGCCACGTACAACACCACGGGTACCAGATAGGTGACAACGAGCACCCTGGGATGCCTGTTGTGGTTGGTCTTCCTCCTCCTCCTCAAAGCCACATTCCTCCTCTGACTCCTCTTGCTCACAATCCTCTTCCAGCATTGCCGCGGGTCCAGCAAGCGATGCTGATAAGGCTGTTTCTGGTGGTGATGGTGACCACAACACTTCCTCTTCCTCTTCACGCTCATCTATGGCCTGATCCAGCACTCTTCGCAGGGCACGCTCCAGGAAGAAAACAAATGGTCTGATGTCGCTGATGGTGCCTTTGGTGCAACTGACTAGGTTTGTCACCTCCTCAAAAGGACGCATGAGCCTACAGGCATTGCGCATGAGCGTCCAGTAACATGGGAAAAACATTCCCAGCTCCCCAGAGGCTGTCCTAGCACCCTGGTCATACAAATATTCATTAACGGCTTTTTCTTGTTGGAGAAGGCGGTCGAACATTAGGAGTGTTGAATTCCAACGTGTCAGGCTGTCGCAAATCAAGCGCCTCACTGGCATGTTGTTTCGCCGCTGGATATCTGCAAAGTGCACCATGGCCGTGTAGGAACGCCTGAAATGGCCGCACACCTTCCTGGCCTGCTTCAGGACGTCCTGTAAGCCTGTGTACTTATGCACAAAACATTGTACGATCAGATTACACACATGTGCCATGCACGGCACATGTGTCAACTTGCCCAAATGCAATGCCGCCAACAAATTTGTTCCGTTGTCACAAACCACTTTGCCGATATCCAGTTGGTGCGGAGTCAGCCACTTTTCCACCTGTGCATTCAGGGTGGAAAGGAGTGCTTGTCCGGTGTGACTCTCTGCTTTCAAGCAAGTCAAACCCAAGATGGTGTGACACTGCCGTATCCGGGATGTTGAATAGTACCTGGGGGAACTGCTCAAGGAGAGAGATGGAGTGGCGGATGGTTGAGAGGGGGCAAGGAGGACAGCAGTGGTTGATGTGGCTGAAGATGCTGGACCAGGAGGAGGATGGCGTCTTTGAGTTTGTGTGCTGCTTGTACTCATGTGTTGATCCCATAGGTATTTGTGATGTGCGATCATGTGCCTACGCAAAGCAGTTGTACCTAGGTGGGTGTTGGACTTCCCACGACTCAGTTTCTTTTGGCACAGGTTGCAAATGGCATCGCTGTTGTCAGAGGCAGACACAAAAAAAATTCCACACTGCTGAGCTCTGCAATGACGGCATTCTGGTGGTGGACACAGCATGCGTTGATTGGCGTGCTGTCGGGCGCCGATATATGCTGTCTGGCTGTGCCACTAGCTCCTTGCGACGACCTCCCCCTGCTTCCTCTCTGTCTCCCCATCTGAACTTTCACCCTGTTCTTCTTCTTGCCGAGCGGGCACCCACGTGACATCCATGGACGCATCGGCATCATCAACCGCTTCACTTGTATCTGACAACTCAGCAAAGGAAGCAGCAGCGGGTACAACATCATCATCATCATCACACTGTACGTCCATGTGTGTAATGCTGCCTGACTGAAACATATCCCTGTTATCTACATCCTCTGGCAATCATGGTTGCGCATGACTCATTTCTTCAAACGGATGTGTAAATAACTCCTCTGACAGATAAAGTGAAGCGGCTGTGGTGCTAGTTTTGGTGGTGGCGGCAGGCGGGTGAGTGGTATCTTGAGAGGTGGAGCTAAGCTGGAGGAGGATGGTGCGTCAAGGTTCCGAGCGGAAGCTGTAGAAGATTGTGTAACCGCTGGCGGTTCCCTTATTTACCACTATAATGTCTTAAAGCATAGAACTTAGTAGGGCTAACCATACAGATATCTTAGCCATAATTTTATATAGTTAGTAAGAGATCCTCTATTTACATATATAAATAATTGAGAATACAATATAAAATAAGGATTGTCTTGGAAGCAATAGATTTTGTCTTTTAGATATTTATTATATAAAAATATAAATATAGACATATCAAATCCATTATAGCAGAGTTTATAAGATGAAATTAAATGCTTGCAAATATCATTAATAGGTTAACATACCCTCCTGAACATGTCATCATGTCAGCCTCTCAGTCATTTTAAGATGGAGCAGCGTCTGTCTCCAAGTCTCTCCTCTGTTAGTTAACATTTAAAAGTACACTTATTTATACCTTAGGTGTCGTCATTTTAGAGTCACCATAGTTCATATGAAAAAGTCCATAACTAGAAGCGAGACCTGGGGAACTTCCATCAAGTTCAAGGGACAAGATGGCTTCCCAAAGTCTGAATAGCTTATCTGTTGTTTATACTAAGACGTAAGTGCACAGTCGTGGGAGATTCCCGGATTTGGGGAAGTTCCATTGTGACGAAACCAACCTCGCCACTGGGCCCTGGAGAAGCCTGTTTGCTAGCCTCCTACCTACTGACTATGGCCCCTGGGTTATTTGGGGCATATTGTACTGTATATTGCTGCTACTGGCCCTTTTAACAGCATCTATGGACACATTGGGACTTTTGGGACTACTGTCCCTTTAAGACTGTGAAGCATATTCTAGTGTACTGCCTGTAATATTATATATGTATTTATATATGTGTTAAGTTTATCCTGGGTGATTTGTATGCAGCATTCATCTGATTGTTTGGTAGAATCACTCCATTCAGTATATTGAGTGAAACTACCGAACAACCAGACCACCCAGGAATAAGTGTGCCTCCAATTACCGTTTGCAACAATGTTGCAAACGGGTAATTGGCAATCAGTGCAGTGTGGTCTGTGTCCTCTGGGTGGCCGCCATTCGGGAGCCGAACACGTGGCGGCGGCCATCTTAAACTACCGAACAGCGGTGTTTTGCCGTCGAGTGTCTGGAACTAAAATCGGACACTTGACTAGGCAAACACCGCTGAGACCTCCATACTTCCAGAAATTCGTATGGAAACTACCGAATGACCCGCCGTTCGGTAGAAAGAACCCCACAAACAAGGGAATTCATTCAAACCCTCTCCAGGCTCTATAACACAGGCAATTCGTCTGTTTTCATTCCCTTGTTTGTGACCGACCGCAGGGCCAAAATGCATGGAACTGTTTTCGGATACTTTACCCATGCGGTCGGTCAAATCTTTGGAACCCCATATCTCCCGAACCGTTCATCCGAATTACTTGAATTTTGAATATGTTGTCCCCCTGAATAAGGGCTATCCAGCGATGCTGGATTTAAAGGTGTACCCCCTGTTTTTGGGGTACATCCAGAACTTGGCTGAAAAGGTGTACCGGATAATTGGGTTTAATGTTATCTGAGGGGAGGGGATGTGTGGGCTGAACCATGTATGTGATTGGTTATTTTATGCCTCCCCCTGGGTGTGGCCTGTATGTGTACTCATGTAATAAAAACCAGGCTGGGTGCCCCAGCACCTCAGACCACTGCTTGACCTTCAACACAGAGCCTTGTCTCGTTCTTGGGGGGATTCACTGTATGCTGTTGGAGATTGACTGCTAGGAGTGTAAGCTGATGTCTGCTTTTCCTATTCATCTGCTAGCAGCTATTCGTGAGGTTCCAGCTTGGAGTGCTATCTTATTCCCTGGTATGCAGTTCGGGAGTTTGATGCATTCGCCTATAGCCAATTCGTGAGTTTTGATGTTCTGCAGTAGCTGTGCCTTTCTGAGAAAAGGGGATTATTGCCTAAACGGATTTTAACCCCTCATATGCTGAAACGGTCCGTTACATCCATTAACTTGGGGTTACCACAGTATATTGTGTACTGAAAGAGTCGTAGTATAGCCTTGAAGCTTGTTTATGCATTATTGTTATTGTAATTCGTCTGGGACAAATTGGCGCAAACATATTATGCACTGAGGTTATTGCTTAAAGAAACATCTATGAAAAACAATATGTTCCATTTCTAACACCTTGTCAATTTGCAATATCTCTTAAAGACAAAGTACACAATTTAAGAAATACAACATTTCATTCTAAAACTTGTAATATTTGCATTTGCCCATAACAATTGGGTGTCCTGTGTTAGCCAGTCAACTATGTCCTCAGAACTTTTCAAGTTCAGGGTACGTGGCCTCTGAAAACTGGGCATTATTCTAGGGCAAAAGGGAATCACAGCACCACGACGGTCCCTGCGGGGTGGCCTGCCTCTGCCTGTCATTTTTTTTGGATTAGTGGTACTATGCATGCAAGCTACTGTGAGACCAGATATGAGTGGCACTGTGCAGTGGCAGAGGTTGGCAGAGTACACGCTGTAGGCCTGACACACCCGCTTGAAGACAACTAAATGCTATTCAATCTATAACAGTGAAAAAAAATTTTTTGTTTTTAAATGCACGCTATTGTGACACCAGATATGAGTGCCAATGTGCACTGGCAGAGGTTGGCAGAGTACACGCTGTAGGCCTGACACACCCGCTTGAAGACAAGTAACTGCTATTCAATCTATAACAGTCTAAAACATTTTTTTGGTTTTAAATGCATGCTATTGCGTCACCAGATAAGAGTGGCACTGTGCACTGGCAGAGGTTGGCAGAGTAGACGCTGTAGGCCTGACACACCCGCTTGAAGACAAGTAACTGCTATTCAATCTATAACAGTCTAAAACATTTTTTTGGTTTTAAATGCATGCTATTGCGTCACCAGATAAGAGTGGCACTGTGCACTGGCAGAGGTTGGCAGAGTACATGCTGTATGCCTGACACACACTTATGAAGGACACTAAGTGCTATTATATTACAGTCAAAAACGTGTTTGGGTTTTTAAATGCATGCGATTCTGACACCAGATAAGAGTGGCAATGTGCATTGGCAGAGGTTGGCAGAGTAGACGCTGTAGGCCTGACACACCCGCTTGAAGACAAGTAACTGCTATTCAATCTATAACAGTCTAAAACATTTTTTTGGTTTTAAATGCATGCTATTGCGTCACCAGATAAGAGTGGCACTGTGCACTGGCAGAGGTTGGCAGAGTACATGCTGTATGCCTGACACACACTTATGAAGGACACTAAGTGCTATTATATTACAGTCAAAAAAGTTTTTTGGTTTTTAAATGCATGCTATTCTGACACCAGATATTAGTGGCAATGTGCACTGGCAGAGGTTGGCAGAGTACACGCTGTAGGCCTGACACCCGCTTGCAGACAACTAACTGCTATTCAATCTATAACAGTGAAAAAAGTTTGGGGTTTTTTAAATGCACGCTATTGTGAGACCAGATATGAGTGGCACTGTTGTGGGGATATTTATGGGATAATAATTGTAAACAGTTTGAGAATTTCCCACTATTTAAATTCTCAGATCCTTAAGAACGTTTATCGTTGTAACGGATCGCCTGGCACCCCGACTTGGTACCTCCGTTAATGGATGCTCCTAGTGCTTCCTGAGGACTCCAAGCACTCTGGCAGACACCATAATCACCGAATCCGAGAAACCTTTAAATTCTCCCAAGCGTATGAATGCTGTAGACCATTGAATAGGAACCATACGAATAGGCTTGTACTCCTAGCAGTCAACTGGAACAGCATGCAATAAATCCTTCCCCCAATAATGAGACGACACATCACTTTGAGGGTTAAACAGGAACTCTGGACTGGCTCATCCAGCCTGGCTTTTATTTCCAACTCACACATACAGGCCACACCCAGGGGGAGGCATAAAAGAACCAATGACATAGATGTTACCTCCCACACATCCCCTCCCCTTAGTGTGACACATAATCCCATTATGCATACAGTGTAAAATATACTTTTACACAACTTTCATAACTTTAAAACCATACATCACATTCACATAAAAATACATATCCACAATCAATCCATTCAGGGGAACAACATATTAAAAAATGGCATGAATCCGACCAGGGGTTCAAAAGTTACTAAAAGTATCTTTTGTTCCTTTCTGGCTGGCAGAAAAACATCCCCACAATGCACCCTGGTTTCCTCCCTTCTGCCCTGGAGTTAATTGGAGAAGTAATCCAATTACCCAGGACTAAAGGCAGACTCCATTAACCACATGGTTGCAAAACAACATAAAACACTTTAAAATACATAAAGTCACATTTACACATAACACACAGACATTTCACCTATCCCCAGATAGCTGGGATCTGCACGCACAAAACTACCGAATAGCGCGCAGATCCTACTCACACAGTACAATTGCCATGGAGCTAAAGTCTTTCCCATAGTCTTTCATTATATGAATAGGCTCCATGGTATGGCTATCTGGGGTATCACATTCCCATAAAGTCTGGTCCATAGTCCAAAGGCAAGAGGCGGGCAATCAGCTCCCTCCAAGGACACGTGGCGAGGTCGGTTTCACCACACTTCTCCCCTTTACCCCCCAGACTAACAGGGTACTTGACCTCCTGCCGGTCAGTGCCCTTGTTAGTCCAGAAGCCCACCCACAAGACAGAAACAGCAGAGCAGCCCACCCACAATAAACAGTTACTACACCTGGGTGAGGGAGAATCTTGTCCAGGTTCAGGTGCCTCACCACGGCTGTGTGGGGGACTGGTAGGCTGCCTTGGTAGGTTGCTGAGGGGGCAGAGACCAGCGGTACTCTGTCCTGTTGCCAGCACTACCACGGGAGTAGTCTGGTTGGAGCCTGGTTGCTGGAGACCGACTGTCTCCCCTTTAAATACACCGCTCTGCTGCTGGAGACCGACTGTCTCCCCTTGAGTTACACCGCTCTGCTGCTGGAGACCGACTGTCTCCCCTTGAGTTACACAACTCTGCTGCTGGAGACCGACTGTCTCCCCTTTAGTTACACAGCTCTGCTGCTGGAGACAGACTGTCTCCCCTTTGGCTAAACAGCCCTGTTGTGGGGGGGCAGGACCGACCGTCCCTACCCCCTGTGCTGGAAGTGCAGAGACCACGGTCCCATCTGCACAGGTGTGGGGCTTACAGTCTCCCCCTGGTACATTAAGCTGCCGCTGGGGAGAGGTGGTAACCAGCTCCTCTCCCATTAGAACACTCTGCCGCTGGGGAAGTGAGACTGGGCTCTCTATTCCCTGTACATTAATGATCCGCCGCTGGGGAGAGGTGGTAACAATCTCCTCTCCCATGCATACTTCCCTTCTCTGCGGAGGGAGACCGACTGTCTCTCCTCCCAGCACAGAGTCCTGCTGTGGGGGAAAGGGGGATGGGCTCTCTATTCCCTGCTGGATACTCTGCCGCTGGGGAATGGAGACCGGGCTCCCAATTCCCAACAAATCACACTGCCGCTGGGGAGGGAGGACGGCTCCTTCAGCTCCCTGTAACTTGGGCGCAGAGACCACGGTCCCATCTGCGCTGGTGTGGGGCTTACGGTCTCCCCTTGGTGGGTTAGGCTGCCGCTGGAGAGAGGGTGTAACAAGCTCCTCTCTCTGAACTGTAACCTGCCGCTGGGGATCTGGGCCGACTGCCCAGCATCCCTGTAGGGCCAGTAGAGAGACCTCAATCCCATCTCCACCTGCCATCTGTGGGTCTCTCCAGGACCAGTCTATGAGGTCTGGTTCTGCTTGTCGGGTAGGTTGGAGCTGCACGAAGCTGAGCAGGTGTTGGTAGTCCTGCTCCAGCTCCCACTCCCTTGTTACCAGGTGGGTCATGTCTTTGCTCACCTCGCATTCGTCAGCCCAGACATACATGCCCATCCGGTAGTCGTAGATGTCCCAAAACCTAGACCCCTCCGTGCTGCCAAGATCAATGTCGTCCTCCAAGGCATCCCATAATAAACCCGGGCCATCATAATCATCCCCCTCCGGTAAGTCGTGCTCGGCCGTCCAGGGGGTAAGTCGAATGGTATGCCACCAGAGGGCCTGGTATGCGTTGTCTAGCCAGATCTCTCGCCATACCAGGGTCTCTAGTCTTGTCACCCACTCATCCAGGGGCTGCTCTCCCAATAGATACATGCGCATCGCCACACGCTTCTGTAGCCGCTGCTCATCACTGGGGAGACTCTCACCTCGCCGCCACTGGGCGTCTTCCAGGGCATCATACCAGACTTCCTTTCTGTCTGCATCCCTGTAGTCCGCGGCCGCCTCCTCCTCCTCATCATGGAACGCTGTCCAAAAACTAGCTGATTCCATCCTGCTGTAGCCAGGGGCGCTGTACGGATACTAGCGTTGCCCTCAATTTGTAATTCCAAACGTTACCAGTGTCTCTGAGCTGCTTCTCCTCGCACTAGGACGCCATCCCACCGCTTGCCACCAATGTAACAGATCACCTGGCACCCCGACTGAGTACCTCCGTTGAAAGATGCTCCTAGTGCTTCCAGAGGACTCCAAGCACTCCACCAGACACCATAAGCACCGCATCCGAGAAACCTTTAAATTCTCCCAAGCGTATGAATGCTGTAGACCATTGAATAGGAACCATACGAATAGGCTTGTACTCCTAGCAGTCAACTGGAACAGCATGCAATAAATCCTTCCCCCAATAATGAGACGACACATCACTTTGAGGGTTAAACAGGAACTCTGGACTGGCTCATCCAGCCTGGCTTTTATTTCCAACTCACACATACAGGCCACACCCAGGGGGAGGCATAAAAGAACCAATGACATAGATGTTACCTCCCACACATCCCCTCCCCTTAGTGTGACACATAATCCCATTATGCATACAGTGTAAAATATACTTTTACACAACTTTCATAACTTTAAAACCATACATCACATTCACATAAAAATACATATCCACAATCAATCCATTCAGGGGAACAACATATTAAAAAATGGCATGAATCCGACCAGGGGTTCAAAAGTTACTAAAAGTATCTTTTGTTCCTTTCTGGCTGGCAGAAAAACATCCCCACAATGCACCCTGGTTTCCTCCCTTCTGCCCTGGAGTTAATTGGAGAAGTAATCCAATTACCCAGGACTAAAGGCAGACTCCATTAACCACATGGTTGCAAAACAACATAAAACACTTTAAAATACATAAAGTCACATTTACACATAACACACAGACATTTCACCTATCCCCAGATAGCTGGGATCTGCACGCACAAAACTACCGAATAGCGCGCAGATCCTACTCACACAGTACAATTGCCATGGAGCTAAAGTCTTTCCCATAGTCTTTCATTATATGAATAGGCTCCATGGTATGGCTATCTGGGGTATCACATTCCCATAAAGTCTGGTCCATAGTCCAAAGGCAAGAGGCGGGCAATCAGCTCCCTCCAAGGACACGTGGCGAGGTCGGTTTCGCCACAATCGTTATAAGTGAAATGTATAACCATATACCGGTAATTAAAATCACAGATTTGTTAAAAAAATAGATATTTATTTTTATATTCAAATGATAATAATATAAGTAACATGCATGATAATAATCAATGGAATTTTCAGTATAACTTGAATATGTAATACAATATGGCAATAATAATTAATATGCAGTATAAAAACAATATGCAATACAAAGTGGCAGTTTACTTCCTGGTTAATACAGCATTGAATCTACAAGCTGTCAAGATAAGATTTACGATGGGCTTCACAGAGGGAATGTTTCACAGGGAGACAGAGCATTCCTTAGAGCTGCAGCGTGAAGCTGTAGAAAAAAAACTTTAGCTGGCAGAAGTAACCCTTTCAATGCTGGCTAGACCTCTTCTAGGGATTTAAGATCTACTCCTATGTGATTTTAAATAAAAATAACATTTTACCAGTCATCAACCATTTCCTTGATTTTATCCAATGAGAGAAATCTACTATGTTATATTAGCTGATATTTTATTAATTTGTCTAAATAGATATTTTATCTTATTTTAGAGCCAATCAATACAGCTGGATAAATGGTCATGATATGCTAACGTGATATTAATCACACAAATACATTAATGGCTATATTAATCCCAGCTGCAGATGGGATGCTATAACCATATATATATATCCTTTAATAATTAAGATTTCTAAATATGAAATCTAATCACGATTTATCCAGTCATATATCATGCTATTAATTTTAATTAATTTAAATTAATTAATTAAATGCCTGTATATTTACCAGTTAAGTAGATATTTTCTCATCAGATATCCTCAGGTAGCTAAGTGTCATGGATCTCTTTCTCTGCATGGAGTGTAAGAGTTTCTTGGTTACTCTGATCGCCCGATTCTGCCTGGATCTCTCTGAATCTCCCGAGAGTGTTGTAATGTCTCTCTCTTCAATCTTTTTATCCCCCACCCTTCCCTTGTCTTAACTTTTTAAAGGGGAAATTCCTCTAAGTGATAGCCAATCACAAATGTGGGGTGTGGTTATCTTCTAATCATAAATTTATTATTTGAACTCAAGGGGGTAGTATTGTCCCACTAGACATACCTATCCAGGAAAGAGTTAACTTTTCCTGGTGGCTATTTTTGACGTCATTTACGTTATCTTTATGTAGCCATAATTTTATATTCACTTGTCAGATCACAGGGTCTTTCTCAGTTTTGTCCAGACTATGCGTCTGCAAATTCTGCTATAATTCCTAAAATTGATAGTTTGTGAACTAAGTTTCACCTTAAACTATAATGGGACGTTGTACAATATCGAAAGTAAAATTTAATTATTTAATCCTCTGTCACCCAGGTCTGGGTTTTTAGAATTTATTATATTACATTAGTAATTAGACAGTCTGTCCACCCCCATTCTCAATGTCTTATCTATTTGGTTTGTTTATATACAAGACATTCCATTCAGCTTGGGCAAAGCAGTCAGTTTTAGAGAAAGGATAGAAATTTTGTGTCTCTTTGTTAACTTGAGAATAACAAAATGGAGTCTGGTCTGTTTAGATTGACTTCAGAATATGTAAACAACAAAAGGTGTGGAAAATGGCGCTTTAGTAAGGGATTTTGTGATGATCGTAGGTTTCAGCTGCTGTGAACACTCTGTGGGTATTCCCAATATCCCACCATAAAACAACACCAAAAAACGAAATCTCTTGGGATCCGGTTAGTGTTTCCACTTTCCGGGTCTCAGATTAGAGTGCAGCGCTTAGTGAATAATATGGATAACTCACCCCAAATTGGTTAGCTGGCGGGGGTATACATGAAATATAAAAGAAAACAAAATACAAAATAATAGTGCAATATTGTATGTATATAGTGATTGATATTAAGTGTGAGTATAATATTACTCACATTCTTTAGAGCCTTTTTAGTTTTTAGGCTCTAAACTTCCAGGCCTCCGTGTCTTTAAGGTAGACAGCTTAACCCCTCTTTTTCCTTCCGTTCTTTTTGTCTTGCCACCATACGGATATAAGAGAAAAGAGAGACCGGATTCTGGGTGTAGTATTTTCAAGGAAAATTTCCTATAGGTAAATTGTAATGAAAGCGAAAATTGCTCACCTTATTTAGAGCCTATTTGTCCTCGGCTCTAAGTTTGTACGCTTGGTGTCAAATTGGGGTGACACTTCCCCCTTTGTACCGGACAAAATGCAGGATGCAGCAGTCAAATATAAATAATTTATTAGCTAAGGTAAAAAAGTATATATATAAAATTAACACAATGCTAGAAAATAAAAAAAGTAGTCCATATAGGTATAAGGTGCAGTAGTAGCTCCGTTCTCCTCTGCCAAGACGCGTTTCGCTGTACAACAGCTTCCTCAGTTGGCCGTGGGTTGCATTCTGCCGGTTCCGGTTTTTATGCGTCCAAAAAAACCGCCTTATCGGCAATTAGCCTGTCGGCTTCCTTTCTTTCTGATGTTTCAGTGACGTAACGTCACTTCCGGTTGCGGTACCTTAGTGGACTCCAAATCCCATAGTGCTTTGCGCCTCCTTCGTAACTTCCGGTTCAGTCCGTTTCTCAGCATGGAGAAAAAAGTCCGTTCCGAAAATCGGAGTTTTCTTGCATATTCACCTCCAAATAAAGATGTTGTATCAAACGAAAGTGTGTTACTTCATTCATTAAATACAAATGGGCTATATAACCTTAATACCACTACTAAAGGTGGGCACCCTGCTTCTATAGCAAGTACAATATGAGTTACACAGATGGTGAAGTACAGTGTTACTGATGGAAATGCATTTTTTACATAACTTGGTATTTTATGGATCTATGAGCATAATGATAAAGTGCAATATTATTAATGAAAAATGCCTCTTTTGCATAGTCTGATATGTATATGTAAACATTATATTAGGATACAGTGTAATTGATGAAAAAGCCTCTTTTGCATAACCTGATGTTACATGGATATATGAACATCGCTATTCTATGTATATCGATGTCCTTAATCCCAATAGTCCTGAAAATAGGGATGATAATATTGCATATAAAGTGCATTTGCATGTCCCTCAAGGTGTTTAGGGGGTACATATCTATAGTCCTATATTTTTAAAATGCATATAAAAGGCTGTATAATAGAATTAGACTCAACATTAGAGTTTAAAAGGTCAAAGGTTAAAATCATTGATATTGAGATAGCTTTATCTGCACACACTCAAATAGTTTTTGGGGATGTATTTGATTTTTATTGTATAGGGAAAAAGGTTTATAAAAAATGGCATAGTTCGAAGTCTGCATTGAGACCAAATGGAATCAGGGTATTTAAATTAAAGATCCACTTGGTCTCAATTCTTCCTAGTTTTTGGATCTCATCTTCCCCCCGCCAGTTTAAGTTTACCCTTTGTATACCAAAGAATTCCAAAAATTTTGGATTACTTTCATGTGTTTCTTTAAAATGTGCCGAAACACTATGTTTATCGAATCCTTTTTTAATGTTTCGTATGTGTTCATTTATTCTTACTTGCAGCGGTCGTTTGGTCCTTCCTACATACAAAAAATTGCATGGGCATTTAAGTATATAAATGACCCTTTTCGAGAAGCACGTGATCATGTCCTTTATTTTATACTCTTTTTTGCTCTGCGGGTCCTGAAATTTTGTGACGTGTCTCTTTCCCTCTTTAGTGCTTCTACAGGCCAAACAGTTACCGCACCCAAAAAAAACCTTCTTGATGAAAAAAGGTGCTCGATTTTTTATCTCTAATATGATTGAGGGTCAACTTCTGTTTTAAATTCGGGGCTCCTCTGTGTATAATTTTTGGCATGTCTGGTAGTACCGTGTGCAACATGGGGTCTTTTCTTAAAATGGGCCAGTGTTTCTTTAAAATCTGCTGAATCTGTCTGCTATTTTGGTTATAGTTGCAAATAAAAGGGATATTAAAAGTGTCTTTTTTATCCTTTGGTTTGTATTGCAAAAGAAGAGATCTATCCGTTTTCTCTACGGTCTCCAATACGCCCTGTAGGTGACTCTCCTCATACCCCTTCTCTAGGAATTGGTTTTTGATTCTTCTAGCTTGGCTTTGAAACGTGTTCATATCTGTACAATTCCTCCTCATTCTGAGGAATTGGGATCTCGGAATGTTCCTCAGCCATGGGGAGAAATGGCAGCTATTGAGATAAATGTAATTATTGACATCTACTGACTTGAAATACGATTTAGTTTTAATTTGGTCCTCCTCTATGTATATGGTGAGATCCAAGAAATGTACACTTTTGTTACTGTATTCTGTAGTCAGGCGGATACCCCAATCGTTGTTGTTTAAAAAGGTTAAAAAAGAGGTGAGGCTTTCCTCACTACCCTTCCAAATAAAAAAGATGTCATCTATGTATCTTTTATAGGTGACCAGGTTCGCTCCCCAGTCGGTATTCGATGTAATAAAGTGGTGCTCCCAGAATGCCATAAACAGGTTGGCATAACTGGGGGCGAACCTGGTCCCCATTGCTGTGCCAACTTTATTATTATTTTTGGTTTAATGATAATTTTTACCTACAAAAAGTTGGCACAGCAATGGGGACCAGGTTCGCCCCCAGTTATGCCAACCTGTTTATGGCATTCTGGGAGCACCACTTTATTACATCGAATACCGACTGGGGAGCGAACCTGGTCACCTATAAAAGATACATAGATGACATCTTTTTTATTTGGAAGGGTAGTGAGGAAAGCCTCACCTCTTTTTTAACCTTTTTAAACGACAACGATTGGGGTATCCGCCTGACTACAGAATACAGTAACAAAAGTGTACATTTCTTGGATCTCACCATATACATAGAGCAGGACCAAATTAAAACTAAATCGTATTTCAAGTCAGTAGATGTCAATAATTACATTTATCTCAATAGCTGCCATTTCTCCCCATGGCTGAGGAACATTCCGAGATCCCAATTCCTCAGAATGAGGAGGAATTGTACAGATATGAACACGTTTCAAAGCCAAGCTAGAAGAATCAAAAACCAATTCCTAGAGAAGGGGTATGAGGAGAGTCACCTACAGGGCGTATTGGAGACCGTAGAGAAAACGGATAGATCTCTTCTTTTGCAATACAAACCAAAGGATAAAAAAGACACTTTTAATATCCCTTTTATTTGCAACTATAACCAAAATAGCAGACAGATTCAGCAGATTTTAAAGAAACACTGGCCCATTTTAAGAAAAGACCCCATGTTGCACACGGTACTACCAGACATGCCAAAAATTATACACAGAGGAGCCCCGAATTTAAAACAGAAGTTGACCCACAATCATATTAGAGATAAAAAATCGAGCACCTTTTTTCATCAAGAAGGTTTTTTTTGGGTGCGGTAACTGTTTGGCCTGTAGAAGCACTAAAGAGGGAAAGAGACACGTCACAAAATTTCAGGACCCGCAGAGCAAAAAAGAGTATAAAATAAAGGACATGATCACGTGCTTCTCGAAAAGGGTCATTTATATACTTAAATGCCCATGCAATTTTTTGTATGTAGGAAGGACCAAACGACCGCTGCAAGTAAGAATAAATGAACACATACGAAACATTAAAAAAGGATTCGATAAACATAGTGTTTCGGCACATTTTAAAGAAACACATGAAAGTAATCCAAAATTTTTGGAATTCTTTGGTATACAAAGGGTAAACTTAAACTGGCGGGGGGAAGATGAGATCCAAAAACTAGGAAGAATTGAGACCAAGTGGATCTTTAATTTAAATACCCTGATTCCATTTGGTCTCAATGCAGACTTCGAACTATGCCATTTTTTATAAACCTTTTTCCCTATACAATAAAAATCAAATACATCCCCAAAAACTATTTGAGTGTGTGCAGATAAAGCTATCTCAATATCAATGATTTTAACCTTTGACCTTTTAAACTCTAATTTTGAGTCTAATTCTATTATACAGCCTTTTATATGCATTTTAAAAATATAGGACTATAGATATGTACCCCCTAAACACCTTGAGGGACATGCAAATGCCCTTTATATGCAATATTATCATCCCTATTTTCAGGACTATTGGGATTAAGGACATCGATATACATAGAATAGCGATGTTCATATATCCATGTAACATCAGGTTATGCAAAAGAGGCTTTTTCATCAATTACACTGTATCCTAATATAATGTTTACATATACATATCAGACTATGCAAAAGAGGCATTTTTCATTAATAATATTGCACTTTATCATTATGCTCATAGATCCATAAAATACCAAGTTATGTAAAAAATGCATTTCCATCAGTAACACTGTACTTCACCATCTGTGTAACTCATATTGTACTTGCTATAGAAGCAGGGTGCCCACCTTTAGTAGTGGTATTAAGGTTATATAGCCCATTTGTATTTAATGAATGAAGTAACACACTTTCGTTTGATACAACATCTTTATTTGGAGGTGAATATGCAAGAAAACTCCGATTTTCGGAACGGACTTTTTTCTCCATGCTGAGAAACGGACTGAACCGGAAGTTACGACGGAGGCGCAAAGCACTATGGGATTTGGAGTCCACTAAGGTACCGCAACCGGAAGTGACGTTACGTCACTGAAACATCAGAAAGAAAGGAAGCCGATAGGCTAATTGACGATAAGGCGGTTTTTTTGGACGCATAAAAACCGGAACCGGCAGAATGCAACCCACGGCCAACTGAGGAAGCTGTTGTACAGCGAAACGCGTCTTGGCAGAGGAGAACGGAGCTACTACTGCACCTTATACCTATATGGACTACTTTTTTTATTTTCTAGCATTGTGTTAATTTTATATATATACTTTTTTACCTTAGCTAATAAATTATTTATATTTGACTGCTGCATCCTGCATTTTGTCCGGTACAAAGGGGGAAGTGTCACCCCAATTTGACACCAAGCGTACAAACTTAGAGCCGAGGACAAATAGGCTCTAAATAAGGTGAGCAATTTTCGCTTTCATTACAATTTACCTATAGGAAATTTTCCTTGAAAATACTACACCCAGAATCCGGTCTCTCTTTTCTCTTATATCCGTATGGTGGCAAGACAAAAAGAACGGAAGGAAAAAGAGGGGTTAAGCTGTCTACCTTAAAGACACGGAGGCCTGGAAGTTTAGAGCCTAAAAACTAAAAAGGCTCTAAAGAATGTGAGTAATATTATACTCACACTTAATATCAATCACTATATACATACAATATTGCACTATTATTTTGTATTTTGTTTTCTTTTATATTTCATGTATACCCCCGCCAGCTAACCAATTTGGGGTGAGTTATCCATATTATTCACTAAGCGCTGCACTCTAATCTGAGACCCGGAAAGTGGAAACACTAACCGGATCCCAAGAGATTTCGTTTTTTGGTGTTGACTTCAGAATATACACTTTGTACTTCTATCATAGCACAAAATGTCTGCCGATATAAATACCCTGACACTGTGCACTGGCAGAGGTTGGCAGAGTACACGCTGTAGGCCTGACACACACTTATGAAGGACCCTGACTGCTATTATATTACAGTCAAAAAAGTTTTTTTGTTTTTAAATGCATGCTATTGTGACACCAGAGAAGAGTGGCACTGTGGACTGGCAGAGGTTGGCAGAGTAGACGCTGTAGGCCTGACACACCCGCTTGAAGACAACTAACTGCTATTCAATCTATAACAGTGAAAAAAAATGTTTGTTTTTAAATGCACGCTATTGTGACACCAGATATGAGTGGCACTGTGCACTGGCAGAGGTTGGCTGAGTACACGCTGTAGGCCTGACACCCGCTTGAAGGACATTGACTGCTATTAGATTACAGTCAAAAACGTTTTTTTGTTTTTAAATGCAAGCTATTCTGACACCAGATATGAGTGGCACTGTGCACTGGCAGAGGTTGGCAGAGTACACGCTGTAGGCCTGACACACACTTATGAAGGACACTGACTGCTATTATATTACAATCAAAAACCTTTTTTGTTTTTAAATGCACGCTATTGTGACACCAGATATGAGTGGCACTGTGCACTGGCAGAGGTTGGCAGAGTACACGCTGTAGGCCTGACACCCGCTTGAAGGACACTGACTGCTATTAGATTACAGTCAAAAACTTTTTTGTTTTTAAATGCACGCTATTGTGACACCAGATATGAGTGGCACTGTGCACTGGCAGAGGTTGGCAGAGTACATGCTGTAGGCCTGACACACCCGCTTGAAGACAACTAACTGCTCTTCAATCTATAACAGTGAAAAAAACATTTTGTTTTTAAATGCACGCTATTGTGACACCAGATATGAGTGGCACTGTTCACTGGCAGAGGCTGGCAGAGTACACGCTGTAGGCCTGACACACACGCTTGAAGACAACTAACTGCTATTCAATCTATAACAGTGAAAAAACTTTTTTAGTTTTTAAATGCACGCTATTGTGACACCAGATATGAGTGGCACTGTGCACTGGCAGAGGTTGGCAGAACACACGCTGTAGGCCTGACACACACTTATGAAGGACACTGACTGCTATTATATTACAGTCAAAAACTTTTTTGTTTTTAAATGTACGCTATTGTGACAACAGATATAAGTGGCACTGTGCACTGGCAGAGGTTGGCAGAGTACACGCTGTAGGCCTGACACCAGCTTGAAGGACACTGACTGCTATTAGATTACAGTCAAAAACTATTTTTTTTTTTTAATTCTTTATTTTATTTGTGCATCAGATAACAGTAATCATGCAGAGCCACGACAGCAATTGCAGGCATTTTCATAGTGTTACAAATACGTGGCAGTGTAAACGGCACATTTTTTTTTAAATGACATGAAAGAAACAAACTCGTGTAGTTAGGATGTACATGCTTGGTTAGGCATTTGAATAACATAGTTGGGTATACATAAGCTTATAGTAATGTATGTGGGTTACTTGTTGATGTACATTAGAGTAAATGAGCTTTTAGTGCTTGATAGGTACATAGGCTTAAAACAGAAAAGCAGTGTCAAAAGTAAAGATTGTGCTTCAATGCTTAATATGCTTAAAATTGCTTAAAATATGCTTAAAATATGCTTAAAATAGCCACCCCATGTTTACCCAGCGACAGTCAGGTAAGAGTCTATGTCAGCATTCAGGATGACCCCTTAGTGTGCAGTGTAGTATGTTGTAGTATGGTAAATTACTTAATGGCTGCCTCTGTGCTTATAGTCCCATTGGGTAACCTGGAAGGGGGGTCGCAGCTCCATTCCTGGGTCACCTGTATTCCAGCCGAGCATCAGTCTTGGGCCTGTGGTGAGTCCCGGGTGTAGTGGCTGTGGGTGGGCCAATCTTCCGTTTCAGGCTCCCTACGGGGAACTGGGCTGTGTGCCAGGTTGGTCCAAGGCCTTGTAACGTGTTCCCTCTTCGGGTTCATTATGCTCTGGTGTGTCGAGTTGTTATACTGCTCCTCTTCAGTTTGTGTGAGGTAAGTGTTTATTCGCCGGTGCCCTCTTTGGTGCGGTCATCGTTCCGCCTGTATGGGAGCAGGAGAGGAGGGTGCGTCCGGCGGCCCTCTCTTCGGGGGTGCCATGTGGTCTCTGCCATCTTGGGAGCGGACTCTCGCTGGTGTTGCGGCTCTTCACTGGGTCACAGGGTGGGGCCGGGATCACCCCCGCCGGTCCATAGGGGGGGCAACAGGGCCAGACCCGCCTAGCCTTGCGTTTCAGCTATACCGCTGGTGGGCAGGATAGCTGGGCGGCGGCCGTCCACCCCACTCACCGCCCGGGCGGTCTCCATCACGTTCGGCTGGGATCGCCCCACCGAGGGACTAGAACCACGTGGCAAGCCTCTCCTCGGGACCAGGGTTGCCTCTTTCACTGGGGTATAAGTTTCTGGCTTTTTACAAGCGTTTTGCTGGTCTTTAGAGCCAAAAACTCGAGCAGTCTTCAGGAGCTCTTTCTCTGTGCTTCCACTCAGCACCCAGCCCCACCCCAACTTTTTTTTTTTAAATGCACGCTATTGTGACACCAGATATGAGTGGCACTGTGCACTGGCAGAGGTTGGCAGAGTAGACGCTGTAGGCCTGACACACCCGCTTGAAGACAACTAACTGCTATTCAATCTATAACAGTGAATTTTTTTTTTTTAAATGCACGCTATTGTGACACCAGATATGAGTGGCACTGTGCACTGGCAGAGGTTGGCAGAGTACACGCTGTTGGCCTGACACACAGACGCTTGCAGACAACTAACTGCTATTCAATCTATTACAGTGAAAAAAAATGTTTTGTTTTTAAATGCACGCTATTGTGACACCAGATATGAGTGTCACTGTGCACTGGCAGAGGTTGGCAGAGTAGACGCTGTAGGCCTGACACACACGCTTGAAGACAACTAACTGCTATTGAATCTATTACAGTGAAAACATTTTTTTTGTTTTTAAATGCAAGCTATTGTGACACCAGATATGAGTGGTGGCACTGGGCAAGTGGGCACAGTATCCACTGTGAGCCTGACACAGAAGCTGACAGGCAGGCAACTGCAATTAGATTACACAGGAAAAAAAAGCAGACTGATGTTCTAGCCCTAAAAAGGGCTTTTTGGGGTGCTGTCATTACAGCATAGATAAGATGAGTCCTTCAGGACTGTAGTGGACACTGAATACACTAGCCTAGCTATCCATTTCCCTATCACTTTACCTCCTCTATCTAAGAATGCAGCTTCAGAATGAATCTAAAATGGATGTTGTACAGGAGGTCGGAGGGTCTGGAAGGGAGGGTCTGCTGCTTATTGGCTGGAATGTGTCAGCTGACTGTGAGGCACAGGGTCAAAGTTTACTCAATGATGATGAATATGGGGCGGATCAAACCGTGCATATGTTCGCCCGCCGTGGCGAACGCGAACACGCTATGTTCGCCGGGAACTATTCGCCAGCGAACCGTTTGGTACATCACTAATGCTAATATTGTATCCCAGAATTCAATCTCTTTAGTTTGGAAAAATTGTGCCTCAGAGGAGATATGAGCATTATACAAATATATTTGGGGCCAATAGTAGCCACTATCTGGAAATCTATTAATAAATAGGATAATATATAGGACACAAGGCCACACATTTAAACTGGAAGAAAGGAGATTTAGTCTAAGCCTCTAAGGCAAAGGAAAGGGTAAGTATGAACAATAAGGATGTTGAATGTTCTGCCTCAAGATGTTGTTTTATCAGAGTCTATACAGATGTTTAAACATCAATTGAATAAATACTTGCAAAAACATAATATACAGGGATATGAATTTTAATTTGTTTCTTGATCCGATGAGATATCCAACTACCATTCTGGGGTTGTAATAAGTGGGGGGATGTGATTAACAGCCAAACTGTATGCCAATGAAGTGTTATTGTGTTCTAATACAGGGATTCAAGCCCCCATTCTAACCTTAGGCAATAATGGAGTCCTCTGTGAAGCACATGGCCTTTCACCAGGCAAAACCAGTTGGGTTGTTAATAAACTCCTCCTCCATTCCCTTCCAATGCAATCCCCCTTCCCCCAGGAGGCACACTGGTTCTGTTAGATCCTAAGGGATTGACTGAGGGAGGTGTGTCCCGCAGAAGGAGGGGCTAACCTGTTTAAAGCCCTGTGAATAGCACATTTTCTCTCTCTTTGAATTACCTCTCTTCACCTTCTCTCTCTCTCCCCTCTCCCCACTATACACACCCTCTCTCTCTTACTCTCAGCTGACGACCAATGGAGTGGTAACTGTATCACGTGTCTATGCCTGTTTTACTATGTTAATTTAGCCTACTTTCCATTCAGTCAATGATTAGTTTTAGTAGCAACATATACTAGCCTATTTCAAATGTATATGTATTGTTTATTTGTTTAATTAGCCTCTATTAATAAATATTATTGAATTGCCGAAAGCAAGGAGTGTGGACTCTGACTTTACACTCGTTTTTTAAGTTATTATTTTAAGTTATTATTTTTAGTTATTAATGTTATTAATTCCAAGTTTATTCCAACTTGCGAGTTAAACGTTTATTACAGGGATCAAGAAGGATTTTTTTTCCTAGTTTGTTGCACAATTGGAATAGCTATATGTAACAAACCCCTACCATGTTGCCTGGGAACCTCTACCTTTTGTTTGCTTTTATCATTATCCACATTGCCTGTACCTACAGAAAGACTATGTCTGGCCCTTTAACTATTTTATGACAAAGGATTGGTACATTTGATATGGCACTTCGGATACAGCCGAAGTGCCGAAGTAGTCGAAGTGGCCGCCATTAAACAGTTGAACATGTGGCAGCGGCCATTTTAATCCAGTCGAACGCGGTCAGCAGTGTGTGCCATCAAATCCCTGGAACGGAAATCGGTCACACAATTGTATGAACACCGCTGACCTGTACCTTCCCCTACCCTTGGACACTGCGGCTGGAGACTAATTCCCGTTCGAAGATTCGAACACCCGTTCAAACGGGACTTTGTCATTTTGGCATAAAATAGACCTACATTAGACTATTGAACACTGCTAAAACGCGCCCCCGGTTCCACTTCGACAGAAGTCGAAGTGAGTTCGACGATTCGAACGCCGCCTTCGGATGGGACTTTGTTATTTTCAAGGCAGAAATAGACCGGCCACGGGGGGCGGGGCCTGACTACTGAGCGAGCAGGACGCATGTCGAAGGAGCTCCTCGGGAAATAGAGAGAAATTGGCCAAAAACTTGATTCCTGCGATAAAATACCGGCAACACCCGATCCCTGAAGGCACGGGAGTGACCGGGCACCAATTTTTATCACCCGGCTGTGAGCTTTATGGGCTCCGACGACCTTTGCGGCCTGCTGACTACACTGAGGCAGAGTATGCGGCCGATCTCCTGTCTCACCTACAAATCGACGACGGTCTTGGCCACGCTTCCCCCCCTATGGGCCGGTGGGGGTTGTCCCGGCCCCCACAAAACAAAACGACAGACCACGAACAAGCGCAAACTAGCACCAAGCGACTGATCCCACAAGCCGGCATGCTGGCTGCAAAGATGGCCGCCGCACGTAACCCAGAGCCATGGGCCTCACACGAGGACAACATAACGTGGGCATTCGATCGCTTCTGGGCGCAACTCTGGCAGAAACTCGCCGATCAGCCACAAGGACCGATAGACCCAGTACAAAAGCTGGCGGCGACAAAAGCACCACAACCTGCACCACTTAGTGGCGCGAAGAGGCGGAGGAAGGCACGGAACATATTTAACCGTCCCACTACCAGAGCTCACTCGCCTGGAACCCGGTTCGCGCAGGTGAGACTGCACTCACACAGCTCTCAGCCTCAAACAACGGGTACTCCACGGAGACACCGGCAGCCAGCTCACACACTCGGTGATAAAGCCCAGACCACCCACAGCATCCACACACGAGAGACACAGTCAGCCCAGGTATACCCCAGGAAGGGGCAAAGCAAACCGCAATGGTACCTACCAAGAGGCACATGTCCAGGTCCAGGGCAGAGCGGTGGGCAAGCCAGAAAACCGCAACTAAAACAACAGCCTATACCAGAGGTTAGAAACCGTGCAGTGCTGAAGCAGGGGAAATCACCTGTGGGCAAAGAACCTCCTACCCACACTCCAGCGACAAATCGCCATCACAGGCTGAGAACCTCCCGAGGCACAACAGGTAGACGCCGACCAAACCGGCTGAAAATCTCCGGTAGCAGCAACCACCCTCCACCAAGCTCCCACGGCCATCCCGGCAGGGGAGCAGGCTTAGCTCCCAGGCAGTCCCAAAACCCTAGACGCAAAACACTGGCATATGCCCAGGCCTGGAGACGGAAGGGAAACCTACCACAGCGCACACAAGCAAACGAATACGCTGACCCACTGGACTGTGCCCACATTTTTCAGCACCTCAGCACAGACCTACTGCACTCGCCCAGACTGGGAATAGGCTGAGGATCAGACCTACCCTGGGACAGCGTGATCGCTAAGAGAAGAACTCATAAGCAGCCACTACACCCTGGACATTAACTGCCCCCACTTGGCGATCACGAGTATTAGCCCTTACACCCATACTGCTGGCTTGTGAGGGTGATTTTAGCCCGACACGAGCTTGCTACAGAGAGAAGCAGTATTATTTTTATTTTTTGTTCTTCCCTTTTTGTTTTATTGCTCAAAATGTACAGATACAACTATGGCTAATTACATGTCATTACATAATTTAACCTGATAACAGCCAAGCTATCAGCATGTACGGTTGGGAGATATCTCACCTCTATTAATGTGTTTGCCGGGTAGACTACAGCTCGCCAGTTTAACATTGTGGTTTAACATTACAGTCTAACATGTTTTCAACATTATAAATTATCAGATGTATATATAGCTGATTATAATCTGTCTACAAACATTGCTTATCTGCGCTATATGTTAGGAATCTTGCCTGCTTAAAACATATAATATTCTTGTAATACATTCTTCAGTTATATGCATAGTTAATGTTATCTTTGAACATCATATGTTATGCTACGCTTCACTACATAATTATAAAAATGTGCAACTTCCCATGCCACTGTCAATCCTATTAACCTATATGCACGCTGTTGTGGCGTTTGTTATAACAATGTACCTACCTGCACAACCAAAATAAAGAATAAAAAAAAAAAAAGAAATAGACTGGCCACACAGCCTGAATCTGTGGACTGTTTTGGGCATGCAAACAGGCGTGCGGTCGGTCCAAAGAGACTTTTTAATACTTCTAGATGGATTTTCACGAATTTTGAATATGTTGTTCCACAAGTTATGTTGTTCATAAAAATGTAAGTTTTATTCATGTATAGTGATGTCCCGAACTGTTTGCCGGCGAATAGTTCCTGGCGAACATCGCTTGTTCGGGTTCGCCACGGACGGCGAACACATGCGCTGTTCAGTCTGCCCCCTATTCGTCATCATTGAGTAAACTTTGACCCTGTACCTCACAGTCAGACACATTCCAGCCAATCAGCAACAGACCCTCCCTCCCAGACCCTCCCACCTCCTGGACAGCATCCATTTTACATTCATTGTGAAGCTGCATTCTTAGTGAGAGTAGGAACAGTGTAGCTGCTGCTGATTTGATAGGGAAAAAGATAGCTAGGCTAGTGTATTCAGTGTCCACTACAGTCCTGAAGGACTCATCTGATCTATGCTGTAAGGACAGCACCCCAAAAAGCCCTTTTTAGGGCTAGAACATCAGTCTGCTTTTTTTGTTTTTTCTGTGTAATGTAATTGCAGTTGCCTGCCTGCCTGCCAGCCTGTGTGTCAGGCTCACAGCATATACTGTGCCCACTTGCCCAGTGCCACCACTCACTCACTGGTGTCACAATAGCTTGCATTTAAAAAAACAATTTTTTTTTGACTGTAATATAATAGCAGTCAGTTTCCTTCACTAGTGTGTGTTTCAGGGCCTGCCCAGTGCCACCACTCACTCACTGGTGTCACAATAGCTTGCATTTAACAAAAAAAACTTTTTGGACTGTAATATAATAGCAGTCAGTTTCCTTCACGAGTGTGCGTTTCAGGGCCTGCCAGGGCACAGTGTCACACCAGTGCAACTCATATCTGGTGTAACAGTAGTGTACATTTTTTAAAAATAAATACATTTTGACTGTAATAGATTGAATAGCAGTTATTTGTCTGCCAGCGTCTGTGTCAGGCTCACAGCGTATACTGTGCCCACTTGCCCAGTGCCACCACTCATATCTGGTGTCACAATAGCTTGCATTTAACAAAAAAAAACTTTTTGGGCTGTAATATAATAGCAGTCAGTTTCCTTCACGAGTGTGCGTTTCAGGGCCTGCCCAGTGCCACCACTCACTCATATCTGGTGTCCCAATAGCTTGCATTTAAAAAAAACTAAACTTTTTGGACTGTAATTGTAACGGACCGTTTCACACACAAGAGGATAAAACCCAGTTTAGGCGATAATCCCCTTTCCAGATGCACAGGCAGCTACTGCAAACACCATTCTCCCGACTGGAACCACACGAACACTGGAACAGCTGAACAAGAAAAGCAGACATCGGCTTACACTCTTGGCAGTCAGCATACAATCCCATTCCCCCAAAGACCGAGACGACACATCGCTTTGAGGGTTAAGCAAGAACTCTGGACTGGCTCATCCAGCCTGGCTTTTATTACACTAATCCACATACAGGCCACACCCAGGGGGAGGCATAAAATAACCAATCACATACATGGTTCAGCCCACACATCCCCTCCCCTCAGATAACATTAAACTCAATTATCCGGTACACTTTTTCAGCCAAGTTCTGGATGTACCCCAAAACCCGGGGGTACGCCTTTAAATCCAGCATCGCTGGATAGCCCTTATTCAGGGGGACAACATATTCAAAATTCAAGTCATTCGGATGAACGGTTCGTGAGATATGGGGTTCCAAAGATTTGACCGACCGCATGGGTAAAGTATCCGAAAACAGTTCCATGCATTTTGGCCCTGCGGTCGGTCACAAACAAGGGAATGAAAACAGGCGAATTTCCTGTGTTATAGAGCCTGGAGAGGGTTTGAATGAATTCCCTTGTTTGTGGGGTTCTTTCTACCGAACGGCTGGTCATTCGGTAGTTTTTATACGAATTTCTGGAAGTATGGAGGTCTCAGCGGTGTTTGCCTAGTCAAGTGTCCGATTTTAGTTCCAGACACTCGACGGCAAAACACCGCTGTTCGGTAGTTTAAGATGGCCGCCGCCACGTGTTTGTTTCCCGAATGGCGGCCACCCAGAGGACAAAGAATACATTACACTGATTGCCAATTACCCGTTTGCAACATTGTTGCAAACTGTAATTGGAGGCACACTTATTCCTGGGTGGTCTGGTTGTTCGGTAGTTTCACTCAATATAATGAATGGAGTGATTCTACCGAACAATCAGAGGAATGCTGCATACATATCACCCAGGTTAAACTTAACACATGAATACATATACAATATTACAGGCAGCACACTAGAACATGCTTCACAGTCTTAAAGGGACAGTAGTCCCAAAAGTCCCAATGTGTCCATAGATGCTGTTAAAAGGGCCAGTAGCAGCAATATACAGTACAATATGCCCAAATATAAATCTTTAACTGTACCAATTTTCCAGGGGCCATAGTCAGCAGGTAGGAGGCCAGCAGCCAGGCCTCTCCAGTTCACAGTGGCGAAGCTGGTTTCGCCACATTTCTCCCCTTTGCCAATTAGACTAACAGGGTACCTGACTTTCTGCCGGTCAGTGCCCTGGTTAGTCCAGCAACCCACCCACAAAACAGAAATAACAGAGCAGCCCACCCACACTAACCGGTTACTACATCTGGGTGAGAAAGGATTTTGTCCAAGTTCTGGTGTTTCACCACTGCTGGGTGGGAGACGGGTAGGCTGCCTTGGTGGGTTGCTGAGGGGGCAGAGACCAGCGGTACTCTGTCCTGTTGCCAGCACTACCACGGGAGTAGTCTGGTGGGCGTCTGGTTGCTGGAGACTGGCTGTCTCCCCTTTAGGTGCACAGCTCGACTGCTGGAGGGGGAGACCGACTGTCTCCCCTTTGGATCCATCACACTGAGGCTGGGGAACAGGACCGACCGTCCCTATCCCTTGTGCTGTAAGTGCAGAGACTACGGTCCCATCTGCACAGTTGTGGGGCTTAACATCTCCCCTTGGTGGGTTAGGTTGCCGTGGGAGAGAGGGTGTAACAAGTTCCTCTCTCTGGATGGCAAACTGCCGCTGGGGAGAAAGGATGGCACCTTCTGCTCCCTGGGGTACACACTGCCGCTGGGGAGGAAGGACGACACCATCAGCTCCCTGGGGTACACACTGCCGCTGGGGAGGAAGGATTGCACCTTCTGCTCCCTGAGACACACCCTGCCGCTGGGGAGGGAGGACACGGCTCTCCTCTCCCTTTACTTCACACTGCCTTCCTGTCACATCACTTTGCTGCTGGGGGGCAGGAACAACAACCTCTGCCCCCTGTAACTCAGCCTGCCGCTGGGGAGGAAGGACGACACCTTCATCTCCCTGGGGTGTACGCTGCCACTGGGGAGGAAGGACGACACCTTCATCTCCCTGGGGTACACACTGCCGCTGGGGAGGGAGGACGCTGCTCTCCTCTCCCTTCACTTCACACTGCCCTCCCGGCACATCACTTTGCTGCTGGGGGGCAGGAACAACAACCTCTGCCCCCTGTAACTCAGCCTGCCGCTGGGGAGGAAGGACGACACCTTCATCTCCCTGGGGTTGCTCACAGGACCAGTCTAGGAACTCTGCTACCTCGGGTACTGCTGGTTGCTGTTGGGCGGGAGGACCGGTTGTCTCTTCCCAGGCCTCATTGATGAGTCGCAGGTAATCCCCCTCCAGGTTCCATTCCTTGGTGACCAAATATCGTAGGTCTGCCTCGAGGTCCACAGCGCCAAAGAGACCCAGCATGTTCTCCCGGATGCCGTACAGGTCCCAAAAACGATAGTCGGCATCTTCCCCAAAGTCCCCGTCACCACTATTATCCCAAAATAGACCGGGGCCAGTGTATTCTCCGCCTTCTGGGAACTCATACTCTGCCATCCTGGGGACACACTGAGCCGCGTACCACTGTAGCGCCTGGTACGCGTTGTCGAGCGTCAGTTCTGCGTATACTAGAATCTCGAGTCTAGTCACCCACTTTTCTGTGGTCTGTTTTCTCAGGAGGGGCATCCGCTCTGCCATTCTAGCCAGAATTCGCTGCCTTCTGCTGCGGCGCCGATCCCCTCGTGAATACTGTACTTCTTCTAGGGCTTCGTCCCACAATCTGGCTCTGGCCATATCTCTGTACCTCATCATGTCCTCCTCTGGGACTACTCCAGCCCACAGGCTTACGTAACTGGACATTACATCCCGAAGCCTCCTCTCCATTTTCTGAGTTCCTTTGTAGATAGGGTCGCTGTACGGATACTAGCGTTGCCCTCAATTTGTAATCCAGAAATGGTGTTGTCTGTAGCTGTCCCTCTGGTTGTAGGAACGATCCCGCCGCTTGCCACCAATTGTAACGGACCGTTTCAGCATGAAAGGGGAAAAATGCGTTTAGGCGATAATCCCCTTTTCCATAGACAGGCACAGCTACTGCAGAACATCAGAACTCACGAGCTGGATACGAAAGAACACTCCGAACAGCTGAACAAGAAAAGCAGACATCGGCTTACACTCTTGGCAGTCAGCATACAATCCCATTCCCCCAAAGACCGAGACGACACATCGCTTTGAGGGTTAAGCAAGAACTCTGGACTGGCTCATCCAGCCTGGCTTTTATTACACTAATCCACATACAGGCCACACCCAGGGGGAGGCATAAAATAACCAATCACATACATGGTTCAGCCCACACATCCCCTCCCCTCAGATAACATTAAACTCAATTATCCGGTACACTTTTTCAGCCAAGTTCTGGATGTACCCCAAAACCCGGGGGTACGCCTTTAAATCCAGCATCGCTGGATAGCCCTTATTCAGGGGGACAACATATTCAAAATTCAAGTCATTCGGATGAACGGTTCGTGAGATATGGGGTTCCAAAGATTTGACCGACCGCATGGGTAAAGTATCCGAAAACAGTTCCATGCATTTTGGCCCTGCGGTCGGTCACAAACAAGGGAATGAAAACAGGCGAATTTCCTGTGTTATAGAGCCTGGAGAGGGTTTGAATGAATTCCCTTGTTTGTGGGGTTCTTTCTACCGAACGGCTGGTCATTCGGTAGTTTTTATACGAATTTCTGGAAGTATGGAGGTCTCAGCGGTGTTTGCCTAGTCAAGTGTCCGATTTTAGTTCCAGACACTCGACGGCAAAACACCGCTGTTCGGTAGTTTAAGATGGCCGCCGCCACGTGTTTGTTTCCCGAATGGCGGCCACCCAGAGGACAAAGAATACATTACACTGATTGCCAATTACCCGTTTGCAACATTGTTGCAAACTGTAATTGGAGGCACACTTATTCCTGGGTGGTCTGGTTGTTCGGTAGTTTCACTCAATATAATGAATGGAGTGATTCTACCGAACAATCAGAGGAATGCTGCATACATATCACCCAGGTTAAACTTAACACATGAATACATATACAATATTACAGGCAGCACACTAGAACATGCTTCACAGTCTTAAAGGGACAGTAGTCCCAAAAGTCCCAATGTGTCCATAGATGCTGTTAAAAGGGCCAGTAGCAGCAATATACAGTACAATATGCCCAAATATAAATCTTTAACTGTACCAATTTTCCAGGGGCCATAGTCAGCAGGTAGGAGGCCAGCAGCCAGGCCTCTCCAGTTCACAGTGGCGAAGCTGGTTTCGCCACAGTAATATAATAGCAGTCAGTTTCCTTCATGAGTGTGCGTTTCAGGGCCTGCCAGGGCACAGTGTCACACCAGTGCCACTCATATCTGTTGTCACAGTAGCTTGCACGCATAGTACCACTAATCAAAAAAAAAATGACAGGCAGAGGCAGGCCACCCCGCAGGGGCGTCGTGGTCGTGGTGCTGTGATTCCCTTTGGCCCTAGAATAATGCCCAGTGTTCAGAGGCCACGTACCCTGAACTTGAAAAGTTCTGAGGACATAGTTGACTGGCTAACACAGGACACCCAATCTTCTACAGCTTCCGCTCGGAACCTCGACGCACCATCCTCCTCCAGCTTAGCTTCGGGCACCTCTCAAGATACCACTCACCCGCCTGCCGCCACCACCAAAACTAGCACCACAGCCGCTTCACTTTATCTGTCAGAGGAGTTGTTTACACATCCGTTTGAAGAAATGAGTCATGCGCAACCATTATTGCCAGAGGATGTAGATAACAGGGATATGTTTCAGTCAGGCAGCATTACACACGTATGGTGTGATGATGATGATGATGATGATGTTGTACCCACTGCTGCTTCCTTTGCTGAGTTGTCAGATACAAGTGAAGCGGTTGATGATGACGATGCGTCCGTGGATGTCACGTGGGTGCCCACTAGAAGAGAAGAAAATCAGGGGGAAAGTTCAGATGGGGAGACAGAGAGGAGGAGGAGGAGACGAGTTGGAAGCAGGGGGAGGTCGTCGCAAGGAGCTAGTGGCACAGTCAGACAGTATGCATCGGCACTGGGGTCATCCAGACAGCACGTCAATCAACGCATGCTGTTGCCACCACCAGAATGCCGTCATTGCAGAGATCAGCAGTGTGGCATTTTTTTTGTGTGTCTGCCTCTGACAACAGCGATGCCATTTGCCAAAAGAAACTGAGTCGTGGGAAGTCCAACACCCATCTAGGTACAACTGCTTTGCGAAGGCACATGATCGCACATCACAAACGCCAAAATGGGATCAACACATAGTACAAGCAGCACACAAACTCAAAGCCGCCATCCTCCTCCTGGTCCAGCATCTTCAGCCACGTTAAGCACTGCTGTCCTCCTTGCCCCCTCTCAACCATCCGCCCCTCCGTCTCTCGCCTTGAGCAGTTCCTGCTCATCTGCCCACAGTCAGGTGTCTGTCAAGGACATGTTTGAGCGTAAGAAGCCAATGTCACAAAGTCACCCCCTTGCCCGGCGTCTGACAGCTGGCTTGACTGAACTCTTAGCCCGCCAGCTTTTACCATGCAAGCTGGTGGAGTCTGAGGCGTTCAAAAAATGTGTAGCTATTGGGACACCGCAGTAGAAGGTACCCGGACGAAATTTCTTTGCACAAAAGGCAATCCCCAACCTGTACTCGATTGTGCAAAAGGAAGTAATGGCATGTCTGGCACACAGTGTTGGGGCAAGGGTCCATCTGAACACTGATACCTGGTCTGCAAAGCATGGTCAGGGCAGGTATATCACCTACACTGCGCATTGGGTAAACCTGCTGACGGCTGCCAAGCATGGAATGCGTGGCTCTGCAGAGGAGTTGGTGACACCGCCACGACTTGCAGGCAGGCCTGCTGCCACCTCCTCTACTCCTCCTACTCCATCCTCTTCCCTAACCTCCTTGGCTGAGTCCTCTTCTGCTGCTGCATCTTGCCCAACATCAACGGCACCCCCCCCAGCTCCCCAGGTACTGTTCCACATCCCGGATACGGCAGTGTCACGCCGTCTTGGGGTTGACTTGCCTGAAAGCAGAGAGTCACACCGGACCAGCACTCCTGTCTGCCCTGAACGCACAGGTGGATCAGTGGCTGACTCCGCACCAACTGGAGATCGGCAAAGTGGTTTGTGACAACGGAACAAATTTGTTGGCGGCATTGCATTTGGGCAAGTTGACACATGTGCCGTGCATGGCACATGTGTGTAATCTGATCGTACAACGCTTTGTGCATAAGTACCCAGGCTTACAGGATGTCCTTAAGCAGGCCAGGAAGGTGTGTGGCCATTTCAGGCGTTCCTACACGGCCATGGCGCACTTTTCCGATATCCAGCGGCGAAACAACATGCCAGTGAGGCGCTTGATTTGCGACAGCCCGACACGTTGGAATTCAACACTCCTACTGTTCGACCGCCTGCTCCAACAAGAAAAAGCCGTTAATGAGTATTTGTATGACTGGGGTGCTAGGGCAGCCTCTGCGGAGCTGGGAATTTTTTCCCCACGTTACAGGACGCTCATGCGCAATGCCTGTAGGCTCATGCGTCCTTTTGAAGAGGTGACAAACCTGTCATGTCCTAACTGCCGGCATTACCGCTACCTTGACACTTCCGGGTAGACGGAGCTCGGCCACACCCCCTGCTCTGACGCTGTCTCCCCACGCTACATAGGGAGCCCGCGCCAGATTCAAAATGCTGGATTATTGGAAAGCTTACCCGCGAACCTCAAAACCAGCGAACAATATTCTTCTACCTTCTATGTGTACCGGAACCGGACTGGAAAACGTTGACCCACCTTCTCCTCACCTCGACCACGGATTGTACCAAGGACCCACTCTTACCTGCCAAGACCTTCATTCTTTTTGAGGAAAACGCTGAGCAAGCCTGGACTTCCACCACTACAAAGCTAAGTAGTACACTTAGTCCAGAATTGGATTCTTCCTGCTTGCAATTCTGCTTACTCTCTATTGCTACAAACTAACTGATATCTCCTGCAAATTACTAAACTAATTCTGCTCTGAAAGCCTTTCTCTGCCATGGACTGACTATTGCCTTTCTCCTACACTAATTGCAAATTCTGCTGCTGCTTGTTCCGTTTATCTTTAAAACTTCCAATTATTTAAAGATACAGTACCTGTACTAAATTAAATCATTTTCTCCAATCCTATTCATTAAACAAAACCATCAGTTATCTGCAGTTGTGTTCCATATATTTACCAAGTAAGCATTACAAAACCTAGTCAGTCGCACCGAAGGCACCATCAGCGACATCATACCATTTGTTTTCTTCCTGGAGCGTGCCCTGCGAAGAGTGCTGGATCAGGCCGTAGATGAGTGTGAAGAGGAAGAGTTGTGGTCACCATCACCACCAGAAACAGCCTTATCAGCATCGCTTGCTGGACCTGCGGCAACGCTGGAAGAGGATTGTGAGGAAGAGGAGTCAGAGGAGGAATGTGGCTTTGAGAAGGAGGAGGAAGACCAACCACAACAGGCATCCCAGGGTGCTCATCAACTATCTGGTACCCATGGTGTTGTCCGTGGCTGCGGGGAAGTACATACCTTCAGAGAGATCACTGAGGACGAGGCACAGGACATGAGTAGCTCGGCATCCAACCTTGTGCAAATGGGGTCTTTCATGCTGTCGTGCCTGTTGAGGGACCCTCGTATAAAAAGGCTGAAGGAGAACGACCTGTACTGCGTGTCCACGCTACTAGACCCCCGGTATAAGCAGAAAGTGCCTGAAATGTTACCGAATTACGGCAAGTCGGAAAGGATGCAGCATTTCCAAAATCAATTAAAAAGTATGCTTTACACAGCGTATAAGGGTGATGTCACAGCACAACGGGAATCTAACAGGGGAAGAGGTGAAAGTAATCCTCCTCCTCCCACGACCACGCCGGCAAGGACAGGACGATTTACAGACATGTTGTTGATGGAGGACATGCAGAGCTTTTTAAGTCCTATGCATCGCCACAGCCCTTCGGGGTCCACCCTCAGAGAACGACTCGACCGACAGGTAGCAGACTACCTCGCCTTAACTGCAGATATCAACACTCTGAGGAGCGATAAACCCCTTGACTACTGGGTGTGCAGGCTTGAACTTCTGGCGTGCCCCGCTTCAAGTGTCCTGTCAGAAAGGACCTTCAGTGCAGCAGGAGGTATTGTCACTGAGAAGAGAAGTTGCCTAGGTCAAATAAGTCTAGATTACCTCACCTTTATTAAGATGAATGAGGGATGGATCCCGAAAGGACTGACAGTGGGCGATACATTCGACTAAAAAAGGCCTGATGAGGGGGACTACTTAACACACCACTCCTATCTGGTGGCACATTAGATTGCACCTGCAGTGCCCCAAATTTGAAGTAGGAGGACCGACCAAGCATCTTTTTCCATCTCCCGCTTCCTAAAATCGATGCCTTATATACACGTCCCCTGATAGGGGACGTAAAAGGGATTAAACTGATAAGAATAGTACTACTTAACACACTACTCCTATCTGGTGATGATACCGGAAAAACTGACGGAAGCCAAGCACAGAGAGATGGACACAGGTTTCTTCAGGAAGGAAGAGATTCTTTATTCGATTCACCGACCGGGACTCAGAGGGACTAATGTCACCAAAAAACAGCAAAGTCTGAGCCCTGATCATACAGTGTAGGTCCCTTATATAGGCATGTAGCTCCTCCCATAATCAGTTCAACCTACACTGTAACGGACCGTTTCACTTACAAGAGGATAAAACCCAGTTTAGGCGATAATCCCCTTTCCAGATGCACAGACAGCTACTGCAAACACCATTCTCCCGACTGGAACCACACGAACACTGGAACAGCTGAACAAGAAAAGCAGACATCGGCTTACACTCTTGGCAGTCAGCATACAATCCCATTCCCCCAAAGACCGAGACGACACATCGCTTTGAGGGTTAAGCAAGAACTGTGGACTGGGACACCCAGTCTGGCTTTTATTACAACCAAGTACATACAGGACACTCCCAGGGGGAGGATGAATTTAACCAATCACATGGATGTACCTCCCACACATTTCCTCCCCTTAGATTAGCACTTAACATAATTATACCGTACACCTTTTTCCCCAATTCCTGGATGTACCCCAAATACATATGCTACACCTCCAAAACAGGTATCCCCTGATAGCCCTTATTCAGGGGGACAACATATCCAAGAATCAGGTCATTCGGATGAATGGTTCGGGAGATATGAAGTTCCAAAGATTTGACCGACCGCATGGGTAAAGTATCCGAAAACAGTTCCATGCATTTTGGCCCTGCGGTCGGTCACAAACAAGGGAATGAAAACAGACGAATTGCCTGTGTTATAGAGCCTGGAGAGGGTTTGAATGAATTCCCTTGTTTGTGGGGTTCTTTCTACCGAACGGCGGGTCATTCGGTAGTTTCCATACGAATTTCTGGAAGTATGGAGGTCTCAGCGGTGTTTGCCTAGTCAAGTGTCCGATTTTAGTTCCAGACACTCGACGGCAAAACACCGCTGTTCGGTAGTTTAAGATGGCCGCCGCCACGTGTTTGTTTCCCGAATGGCGGCCACCCAGAGGACAAATAATACATTACACTGATTGCCAATTACCCGTTTGCAACATTGTTGCAAACTGTAATTGGAGGCACACTTATTCCTGGGTGGTCTGGTTGTTCGGTAGTTTCACTCAATATAATGAATGGAGTGATTCTACCGAACAATCAGGTGAATGCTGCATACATATCCCAGGTTAAACTGCATACAAAAATACATACATGACATTAAAGTATTAAAGTATAAATGATAGGATATTTTAGGGATTCTGCTGATGTACCTAGAATAGAGGATAAAACATAGTGCAAATATTGTTTGATACTCAGAGGTAATGTACTGGTATATATGCACTCACAAATTCCAAATGGATTTAGCGTTTTAAAGGTGCCACCCCACGATGTGAATGGGGGGTATCGATCAGTGTTCCTCCTCGAGTGGTAGCCACTGGGGTATCAGGGTCAGCTAGATGGTTCAAAACAGACTCCGACCAGAAGAATTCCTCCAAGGCAATTTATTCACTCATAAGATCAGGAGGTGTACAAATTAAGTAAAAACAAATAAATATGAAAAATAAAACAGGTCACCGGTCCTACGCGTTTCGTCTTTGAACAACAAGACTTCCTCAGGGACCTTTTCAATAAAACCAGCAGTAACATGTACAATGGTTGGCAATGACATCCTAAAAAACGCTAACACATAAAATCTTATATAGGGCTAATCCCTCCAAGTCATTGGTGGAATAGTGGGTGTCTTCTTTCCTCTCAAAATTCATTCGCTGCCCGGTATTTTCTTCAGGTGTGGATTCTTGCCGGAGATTGAAATTCCTCCTTGTGTGATTTTCCTATCGCTTCCGCGTGCGTCACGCGTTACGTTCCGGTCACGTGACCCGTATGCGTTCCACACTCGGGGAAAAAAACATGGCCGTGCGTTCCACCATAAAGGAAATAAGTCCGTTTATTACTTGATGGTACTTGAAAATCTAAACGAGAGGGCTGTTATACATTGCATACAAAATACCCATAATGCCAATAGGGACATTGATATGTCCTCTCTAACTTATTATAAGAGCAGAAAAGTGCAAAAAATGAAAAAAATAATAAATGCAACAGCTTCTACCCATAATGTCAATTAGAACATTAATATATCCTCTATACCTTATAATAAAGACGAAAAAATGTATAAAAAGGATGAATGCAACAACTTCCTATCCAAGGAGGAAGTTGTTGCATTCATCCTTTTTATACATTTTTTCGTCTTTATTATAAGGTATAGAGGATATATTAATGTTCTAATTGACATTATGGGTAGAAGCTGTTGCATTTATTATTTTTTTCATTTTTTGCACTTTTCTGCTCTTATAATAAGTTAGAGAGGACATATCAATGTCCCTATTGGCATTATGGGTATTTTGTATGCAATGTATAACAGCCCTCTCGTTTAGATTTTCAAGTACCATCAAGTAATAAACGGACTTATTTCCTTTATGGTGGAACGCACGGCCATGTTTTTTTCCCCGAGTGTGGAACGCATACGGGTCACGTGACCGGAACGTAACGCGTGACGCACGCGGAAGCGATAGGAAAATCACACAAGGAGGAATTTCAATCTCCGGCAAGAATCCACACCTGAAGAAAATACCGGGCAGCGAATGAATTTTGAGAGGAAAGAAGACACCCACTATTCCACCAATGACTTGGAGGGATTAGCCCTATATAAGATTTTATGTGTTAGCGTTTTTTAGGATGTCATTGCCAACCATTGTACATGTTACTGCTGGTTTTATTGAAAAGGTCCCTGAGGAAGTCTTGTTGTTCAAAGACGAAACGCGTAGGACCGGTGACCTGTTTTATTTTTCATATTTATTTGTTTTTACTTAATTTGTACACCTCCTGATCTTATGAGTGAATAAATTGCCTTGGAGGAATTCTTCTGGTCGGAGTCTGTTTTGAACCATCTAGCTGACCCTGATACCCCAGTGGCTACCACTCGAGGAGGAACACTGATCGATACCCCCCATTCACATCGTGGGGTGGCACCTTTAAAACGCTAAATCCATTTGGAATTTGTGAGTGCATATATACCAGTACATTACCTCTGAGTATCAAACAATATTTGCACTATGTTTTATCCTCTATTCTAGGTACATCAGCAGAATCCCTAAAATATCCTATCATTTATACTATCCTACTAAACGGTTATCAACTGGGAAATAACCTTGGGAGCTGTGTACCCAGAAGTTAAGTTTTTTTATCACTTTGTTTCACGGGTGATTTTGTTTGTATTAAAGTATTAAAGGCAGGATTACTGTACTACGCTCCACAGTCTTAAAGGTACAGTATCCCAAAAGTCCCCATAGATCCACGGATGGCCCTTAAAGGCCCAGTAGCAGTAATATACATTATTACATGCCCAAATATAGTTTTTCCAGTACAATATGTCCAGGGGCCATAGTCGCAGGGCAGGAGGCTAGCAGCCAGGCCTCTCCAGTTCACAGTGGCGAAGCTGGTTTCGCCACATACACATACTCTTATCCATCAACCGAATAGAGACTAAATTCCTGTTTGACCACATGGCTTGCCCAGCACAATGTAGGAGGGGAAATACTCGTATATCCTGTATTCCTACACTTGCTCAGTACACTGTTGATTGTATCTTAGCTACGTGCAACTGATTAACTGATACACCAACATACACATATGCCACGTGGAAATCTCGGCCTACTAAATTTATTTTCACCGAGATTCCACCACATTCCCCCCTTTAATGCTTCTGATATTTCACAATTCCAGATGCATCACTTAACCATAGTTTGCTTACACCTCAGGTTGCTATGAACCAGACCAGACTTTGCGACTCCCTAACGATATGAATCCCTCAACATTCCTCTTCCTGTACTAGTTCTCCCTGATTTAGAGCCTCATACCTATATATAGCCATTATCTGTGCAGCAGCCTTTCTCTCTGCTATATTCTCTATAATGCTCTGCACAGACCTAACTACCAAAGGAATCAGACATGGTAGGAGAAGGCACAGCATCAAGATTAGCATGACTCCACCTACCAATGCCTTAAGTCCTCCAAACTGCTCATACCAGTTACCAAACCAACTACTTGGATTATACCCTTTCCATACCTGGGTAGGCACATGTGCTAGTTTAACCATATGGCTAGTAAGCTCAAGACAACAATTGAAGACAACAATTGCTTAGGTTAAACTTCCCACATACACCTCCCTCTACTGCCAATAGGTAATCCAAGGCTAATCTATTTTGGTAAATGGCTGTCCTCATCCTAGTATTATGTTTCGCTAGGAGATTGAGCGCTTGCGATGTTTAATTGGTAATTATCTCAACCACTGCCTGTAACCTTATAATACGGTTGAGCATATATATTGGGGTTCTATATCCAAAAGTACCATCCTCTGCCTACGTAGCTGGACCATAATAATCTATAATACGCTGGGGAGGCCACTCATTATCTTCCCAGGTACCTATCTCTAGGGGTCCCCTTTTCTTTCTATGATTCACATCATATACCTTAACTCCCAAAGTCTCTCCTGTTTCAATGGGCAACAAGAAGAAGGATGGTTTGAGCATACCTAACACACATGTCCCTTCCCAGTCCTGTGGTAACTCCGAATAGGCTTTCTTACCACAGATCCAATACAAATTTGCTGGGGCTTTCCAATTCGATGTAGCAGATAGGTCAAACCACACATCCTTTAAATTGGTATAACTTGCAAACGGGTTAAGTGGTTCTGAGACATTTGAAGCTGACAACAAAGTTGTATTCTTTGTATCATCATCATAAGCTTTTTGCCCTAGACAAGTCAATTCTCCTACAGATGTATTAAACATTATTCCTTTCCTTGCTATGCAAACATAACCTATAATGGAGGTCTTTAATCGCCACTCAGATTTACCTCTAACACTCATTTGATAATCAGCTTGAGAAGATGTTATCTGTTCAATTGTCTCAGAACCGGAATACATTACCTCCTTTGCTTCCCAGGGCCATTGGTCTCCCATATTAGTACCTCCACACACATAGCATAGAAACATAGAAACATAGAATGTGACGGCAGATAAGAACCATTCGGCCCATCTAGTCTGCCCAATTTTCTAAATACTTTCATTAGTCCCTGGCCTTATCTTATAGTTAGGATAGCCTTATGCCTATCCCACGCATGCTTAAACTCCTTTACTGTGTTAACCTCTACCACTTCAGCTGGAAGGCTATTCCATGCATCCACTACCCTCTCAGTAAAGTAATACTTCCTGATATTATTTTTAAACCTTTGTCCCTCTAATTTAAGACTATGTCCTCTTGTTGTGGTAGTTTTTCTTCTTTTAAATATAGTCTCCTCCTTTACTGTGTTGATTCCCTTTATGTATTTGAATGTTTCTATCATATCCCCCCTGTCTCGTCTTTCCTCCATGCTATACATGTTAAGATCCTTTAACCTTTCCTGGTAAGTTTTATCCTGCAATCCATGAACCAGTTTAGTAGCCCTTCTTTGAACTCTCTCTAAGGTATCAATATCCTTCTGAAGATAGGGTCTCCAGTACTGTGTACAGTACTCCAAGTGAGGTCTCACCAGTGTTCTGTACAATGGCATGAGCACTTCCCTCTTTCTACTGCTAATACCTCTCCCTATACAACCAAGCATTCTGCTAGCATTTCCTGCTGCTCTATTACATTGTCTGCCTACCTTTAAGTCATCAGAAATAATCACCCCTAAATCCCTTTCCTCAGATGTTGAGGTTAGGACTCTATCAAATATTCTGTACTCTGCCCTTGGGTTTTTACGTCCAAGATGCATTATCTTGCACTTATCCACATTAAATGTCAGTTGCCACAACTCTGACCATTTTTCTAGTCTACCTAAATCATTTTCCATTTGGCTTATCCCTCCTGGAACATCAACCCTGTTACATATCTTAGTATCATCCGCAAAAAGACACACCTTACCATCAAGACCTTCTGCAATATCACTAATAAAAATATTAAAGAGAATGGGTCCAAGTACAGATCCCTGAGGTACCCCACTGGTGACAAGCCCAAGCTTCGAATATACTCCATTGACTACAACCCTCTGTTGCCTGTCACTCAGCCACTGCCTTACCCATTCAACAATATTGGAATCCAAACTCAAAGATTGTAGTTTGTTGATAAGCCTTCTATGTGCAACAGTGTCAAAAGCCTTACTGAAATCGAGGTAAGCAATGTCTACTGCACCACCCTGATCTATAATTTTAGTTACCCAATCAAAAAAATCAATAAGATTGGTTACATTAAGACTACCGGCAATACTCTCGGCTAGATCAATAAACAAGTTCTTAGCATTATGGGGGATCTTATTCTCTACACTCATCTCCTCGTAGAAAGAATGGAAAACCTGATGAGTCTGGGCTGCCACAGTATTGGTCTCTATCCCTATAAATAATATTGTCCCAGGTTCCAAACCTGTCCCATATATCTGAAACCCAAATAAGTTTCTGAACCTATCTATAAACTGTTCAGGATTATTAATAAGTATATGGAGTGGGTTACACTCCATAGACTTACAATATGGTTTGGTAGGCAACTTAGTAACAATCATATCCTTATCAACTGTCTGTCCCCAAGTTGCCCACCCTACACAAGACCAATATGGACAATAATTATAATTCTTATTTGGGCATTTTGGATCTATATACTTGTTCTTACTACTGGGGCAAATATACTTATCATTAGACCCATACGTTCTTTCCCATTTAAGATCCCTGCATACATTCCACGTTTTTCTACCACTTGATATCGCCTTACATGCATCAAATAGCAGAACACCCGAAGAATGTACGGTTTCTAGTATTGGCTTATTTATTAGGGTCCCCTGTGAGTCTCCATTCCGAAGAGTCAACCAAATTGTACGGGGTTGATACTCTGGACTAAAACACTTAGGTTCTCCTACTCCTAAATGGCATAAACTATAATCTATACCTAAGTATCTACACTTAGATACATTTCCTTTACACTCATATTGTGAATGCCAAATAAGGGTCTGGGAAATATGATGACCTGTTTTTGTAGTCTTAATGCAAACCTCACAGCCAGGTGTGTCGGTACCTCTACCTTCCTGAATAATTAAAAACACACATATATACATTATAAAACACATCACTCCTGACATCTTTGTCCTCATTCTTCGACCGTGCGATGGCACCTCAGCTTCCAGGATGTAAGGGCTGCAAGGAATGGAGTCCTTCAAGTCCTCTCTTCCCTTCACAGAGGTCCCTTCAAGACACTCTGGCTATGTAACGTGGGTAGGTGGTCAGGCTTTATTATGGCCGTCAAAACACCTACTTGCTGATCTCTTTGATTACTCTAGAAGTCCCAATATCTCCTCGTCACTCCGACTGAGTTACACGCTTTAACCGGATCTTGCAGGGATTCTCTGGATCTGGTGTAGAATCTACTGCTGCTGGTTTAACCCAGGAGTGATGAATCCACGGAGTCACTTCAGCCACCTTTATAGCTGTAGGGGTAGACAAAAGAACAACATAAGGACCCCTCCACTTTGACCCCAACGGTACACTGTTCCACTCCTTTATCCAAACTTGATCTCCTGGATGATAACAATGGACAGGTGGATAAATATTCACAGGTAATCTATCTTGTACCCATTTCTGTACCTCCTCCATAGTTTAACCCAACTCTACAACCTGCTGCCAGGTAATTCCTTCTCCCAACTGACTTAAATCCCCCCTTAAGTTACCAAGTACAGGAGGTGGACGCCCATACATAATTTCAAAAGGTGAGAGACCCATCCTTCTGGTAGGTGTACTACGAATGCGTAACAGAGCTATTGGCAAAAGAACATTCCATTTAAGTTGAGTTTCTTGACACATCTTTGCCAATTGGTTCTTAATAGTTCTGTTCATCCTTTCCACTTTCCCAGAAATCTGAGGTCTATATGCCGTATGAAGCTTCCACTTAATACTAAGCATATGAGTCAGTTGTTGTAGGCACTGGTGAACAAAGGCTGGACCATTATCCGATCCTATAGCACATGGTAGTCCATATCGGGGTATTATTTCTCACAACAGAAATCGCACAACTTCTCCTGCTTTCTCTGTACGAGTAGGACAGGTAGGTAGTAGGACTACTAGTAGGTAGCGATGTCCACCGGATTTAGGCATTACCGTATAGTCTATTTGGAGATCGGACATAGGGAGTCCTCCCATATACTGGACTCCCGGTGGTTTCACTGGACCTTGCCTTGCGTTGTTCTTGGCACATATCACACATCTTCGTACAATGGCTTGAGTCAAGTTGGACAATCTTGGTATGTAGAAATGCTTCCTAAGAGATTCTTCCATGCTATCTCTTCCGAAATGTGTCCCGTTATGATAATTCTGGACAATTTCTACAGCTAGCGATGCTGGAATAACTATTCTTCCATCCTCTAACTGATACCAATTGTTCTCCAGGTACTTCCCAGCTTCAGTCTTTAACCACTCTTCTTCTTGAGCTGTATAAACTGGAGTCCATTGAGACAGAGGGGTCGGTATGAGAGCAGCTATACATTCCACATACTCCTGTTTTCCTGATTCAGCGGCACGCTTGGCTGCATTATCTGCCATCCGATTTCCTTTTGTTACATCACCATCACCTTTCAGATGCGCTCGACAATGTATGATACCAACTTCTTTCTGTTCCCACACGGCTTCCAGTAGTTGGAATATCTCAGCTGCGTACTTGATTTCTTTACCCTCTGAGTTCAGTAGTCCTCTTTCTTTATACAAGGCTCCGTGGGCATGAGTGGTTAAAAACGCATACTTGGAGTCCGTGTAGATGTTCACCCTTAAACCTTCAGCCAATTGTAACGCTTGTGTGAGTGCGATTAGTTCTGCCTTCTGTGCCGATGTTCCTTTTGACAATGGCCAAGCTTCTATCACCTTGTCTATGGTTGTCACTGCATATCCTGCATAGCGAATCCCTTCTTTCACATAACTACTGCCGTCCGTATAGTACTGGACATCAGGGTTCTGGATGGGAAAATCACAAAGGTCCGGCCTACTTGAAAACACTTCATCCATCACCTCCAGGCAATCATGTTGACTCTCAGTAGGTTGTGGCAAAAGGGTAGCTGGATTCAAGGTATTAACAGTCTCTAGATGCACTCTCGGGTTTTCACATAACATAGCTTGATACTTAGTCATGCGGCTATTACTAAACCAATGATTGCCTTTATAGTCTAGCAACGTCTGTACTGCGTGCGGGACTCGCACGTAGAGTTCCTGACCCAGAGTGAGCTTATCAGCTTCGGCTACCAGCAGGGCGGCGGCAGCTATGGCTCTTAGACAAGGTGGAAGACCACTGGCCACTGCATCCAATTGTTTGGACATATATGCAACAGGTCGTTGCCATGATCCCAAGTACTGTGTCAATACTCCCACAGCCATTCTTCTTTGCTCGTGTACATATAAGTAGAATGGGCGTGTATGATCAGGTAGACCTAATGCTGGGGCGCTCATCAATGCCTTCTTCACATCTTCAAATGCCTTTTGCTGTTCGGGGGTCCACAGGAAGGGATCGTGTTCTGTACCTTTTATAGCCACATAAAGAGGTTTCGCCAATATCGCATAACTGGGAATCCATATCCTACAGAAGCCTGCTGCCCCCAAGAACTCTCGCACTTGTCTTCTATTCTTGGGTATTGGTATTTGGCATACAGCTTCTTTTCTCTCTGGCCCCATTATCCTTTGACCTTCAGAGATATGGAATCCCAGATACTTGACAGTTGGCTGACACAACTGGGCTTTCTTCCTGGACACCTTGTATCCTGCCTTCCAAAGAATGTGCAGTAGATCATGTGTTGCTTGCGGACATATCTCTCTTGTAACTGCCGCTATCAACAAATCATCTACGTATTGTAATAGTACACATTCTCCTGGGATGGACTTGAAATCCAGTAAGTCTTGACTTAAAGCTGATCCAAATAGGGTAGGTGAATTCTTAAACCCTTGGGGCAATCTTGTCCAAGTCATCTAGCGTTTCAAGCCCGTTACAGCATTTTCCCATTGGAATGCAAAGATACACTGGCTTTCCGCAGCAATTCGTAGGCAAAAGAAGGCATCTTTGAGATCCAAAACAGTGAAATAGGTAGCCCCGCCCAGAATTAACGCAAGCAGGTTATATGGATTGGGCACAACTGGATGTATACTTACTACCGCATCATTGACTGCTCTCAAGTCCTGCACAGGGCGATACTCATCTGTACCGGGCTTTTGAACAGGCAACAATGGGGTGTTCCAGGGGGAAGTACAGAATTTTAGGATACCATACCTTATGAACTTATCCAAATAAGATTGTATGTTCTTCTTGGCCTTTTGTGGAATATGATATTGTCTCAGGCTTACTGGATAAACCCCAAGCTTTAGTTCGATACGAATTGGTGGGATATTACGAGCAAGTCCTGGTGGGTTATTCTCTGCCCACACTCCTGGTATATTGAACAAGGATTCATCACTCTTAGGGTTTTGGCTAGTCAACACTGTATAAAGTCGCCACTCTTCTTCCTTTGGTACAGATATTGTCATTATACCTGAGGGTCCATTGAACTTCAAAGATGTTGTTCCGTTAGGTAGAAATGTTATCTGTGCTTGTAATTTCGACAACAAATCACGTCCTAGCAGTTGGACTGGACATTCAGGCATATAAAGGAACTGGTGTTTCACTATGTGGCCTCCCAATGTACAGAGTCGACTTTTAAGAACCGGTTTAGCGGCACTTCTTCCATTTGCTCCTATTACGGTGATAGTTCTTCCTGAAGGAGAAGCGACTAGGTCAGTCACCACCGAATGTTTAGCACCAGTGTCAAACATGAAAGAACTCCTTTTCCCCCCTATTGCTACATCGACCATAGGCTCCGCTCGGCCAAGGGGGATGGAGCCCGGTCGGTATCAATAGTCCTCCATGACTGTGTCAGCCAAACCCACAAAGTCCCTATCCTCTCTCTCGCGGGGTCTCTGCGCTGCTGGGTAATATCTATCTCCACTAACACTTCCTCTATTATTCCCACTATTTCCTCCAGGGCCTCCTCTTCCTCTCGCTCTGCCTCTATAATTATTACTATACCCTGCCCTAGGTCTGTCTCTCTCATATTGTTCCCTCCGTGGACACTCACTTCTCCAATGCCCTTCTTCCCTACAGTACGCGCAGTATTGGTTCCTACTCAAAGGCTCCCCATTCCACTTATTCTCGCCTTTATCCGTTCCCCTATATACTTCCTTTTCCCTTCTATCTACGCCTGCGATAGCTACTGCTAGCATATCTGCTTTCCTACGCATCTTTCGCTCTTCCTCCTTCTTCATCTCTGTCTCCCTATTCATATAGACCTTATTTGCTATTTCCATTAGTTGGGTTATGGACATCCCTACAAACCCTTCTAACTTCTGTAGCTTGCGCTTTATATCTCCGTAGGCTTGGCTGACAAAGGCAGAGTTAACCATTCGGGAATTCTCAGGAGCCTCTGGATTATATACAACCGGTATGCCTCCAATAATCGGTCATAAAAGACACTGGGCGATTCATCACATTTCTGCAATACCTCAGCCGTCTTAGACATATTAATCGCCTTTTTTCCTCCGGCTTTCATGCCAACAATAATAGTGTCCCTGTATGCTTTTAAATGGGCCATATCTGCGCCATTGACATTCCACTCCGGATCAGTATTTGGATAATGTGCTGCGGCCCATGCTGCTGGGTTGGCCTGATTTTGTGTACGGGCCACTTCTTCCAGCGCTTTAATTACCACTTGGTTTATCCGTGTCCTTTCCTCGTTGTTAAACAATGTCATAAGCAGTTGCTGGCAATCAGCCCAAGTGGGATTATGTGTCTGGACTATGGAGGTAAACAAATCCGTCATGTCTTGAGGTTTATCGGTGTATGAGGAGTTATGGGTCTTCCAGTTAAATAGATCAGTAGTAGTGAAGGGAACATAGACGAATACAGGATCAGCATGTTGTAACTGGCCGTCACCGTTAATGTGTGTCGGCCTGGTGTCAGTCGGAGAGGCATTTGATAATGTCGGGGTTGGAGGGTACCGGTCAGTTGTCGGGTTAGTATGGGGCTTCGTTTAGAAACGTCAGTTAGGGGTTCCGGTCGAGGGGTAGTAAGACGAGGGGAAGGGGACGCTTTACTGAGGGGGAGATCAGTGAGTAAAATATTCCGGGCCGGGCTAGGAGGAGCCTGACCAGGAACTAGATATGACGTCAAATCTGGATAGGTGGGGTTAACGGAGGTAGGTACCAGAAGGGGAGGGTTTAAAACAAGAGGGCTGGGCTCTGAGCTAGAGGAGGGGGTAGGTGGGGACAACGGGGCAAGGGGAGTAGCGTTACCAACAGCACCTCCTCTTCCTCTTCCTGTGGAGGAGGATCCTGGGGATCTCGGATTCAGGAGGCGTGTCCAAAATGGGCGTAATTACGGCCTTAGTGGACAAGCGAGTTCTGGCCACCATGAGGCGACATTGTTCCTTGTGGCATACCCGGATCCATTTTGGCAAGTCATTTACGGCCTGCTTCCAACAATCAATATACGGAAACTGGGCGTAAAGTTCAGGCCTACCTGATACAGCCACGTGTACACGCTGTACCAGATTAGGATCCAAACTGCCACGTGGTGGCCATGCAGCCACCAAAGTAGGCCATTCCCTACTACATAACTGTTACAAATCGCTATTTGTAACTGGCCCTTTAAATGAGAAAGTGCCCTGCTTCCCTGGATTGTGGAGAAGCATGTTTGCCAGCCTCCTGCCTCATGACTATGGCCCCTGGAAGATTGTGCCCCTGAAAACTTATTAACATTTATTGGGTGTGTATGGCCCTTTAAGAACCGTCTGGGGACATATTGTGACTTTGCTGAACAATGCCCCTTTAAGACTATGTCCCCAGACCGGTAAAATAACTTGTTCCTGGCTTTCCCCCACTTGGTTCAGTAAATAGGGCTTACTGAACCAAGTACCACACAGGCAGACCACCCAGAAGTTAAAGGGTGCAGGCAATTTACCTCCCAGGCTGTGAGGTTACTGCCGGTCAATTGCACGTGGCGGCGGCCATCTTGGTTTCCTCGAATGCGGTCAGCGGTGTATGCTAAATATTCTGTGGAACTAAAATCGGCTACACATTCTGCCGAACACCGCTGACCCTTACCTTCTCCCATACGGAACTTGCAGCTCCAGAGACTAAGTCCCGTTCGAAATGGGACTTAGTCGTTTTTTCGCATGAAATTGACCGACCGCACAGCCCAAATCTATGGAACTGTTTTGGGCAGGAAATTGTGCTTGCGGTCGGTCATAAAGGACTTCCAGCTAACTTTTGATCCACTGGGGGGATTTGGCTGATTTTTGGAAGTGTTTATGTTTGATGTATGCTGAGTCGGAATATGCAACTTTTATTGAAATTGGATGTATGGTTTTAAAGTTACAGTGTGTGTGTAAAAACTGTATTTTTATTGTATGTAATAATTGGTTTAACTGTTTATCTGAGGGGAGGAGACGTGGGGGTGTTACCATGCATGTGATTGGTCAAATTCATCCTCCCCCTGGGAGTGTCCTGTATGTACCTGATCCTAATAAAAAGCAGGCTGGGTGTTCCAGTCCAGAGACCTCTTCTGACCCTCAATACGTAGCCGTGTCTCGTTATTGGAGGGAACTGCTATATCTCACTGGGGACTGCTATGCGCTGCATATTCCCCTGAGCTCTTAATCACTTAGCTCTTGTAAGAGCTTGTTCCGGATACGCTCTCCTGGAGGAGAGGTCTTCCCCACACGGTCCTGGAGGACAGAAGCCGATCCAGGGTGGAAGGAAGACGGCGCGGCTCCAGTTAAGCTACGGCGGTTGTGGAGCCTGCAGTGGTTGTGGTGTCGTCTGCAGTGCTTGGAGTCCTCTGAGAGCGCTAGGAGCATCCATCAACGGAGGGTACTCGGTCGGAGTACACGGAGCTCCGTTACATTGGTGGCAGCGGTGGGATGGCGTCCTAGTGCGAGGAGAAGCAGCTCAGAGACACTGGTAACGTTTGGAGTTACAATTGAGGGCAACGCTAGCCATTGGGCAGCGCCCCTGGCTACAACAGGATGGCTTCCCTAGTGCGAGGAACAGCATCCTGGGAACACCCAGCAAAACTGGACTATTGGTATAGTCACGTACAGTTTGACGCTATGCTGAAGCGGCGGTTGGCTGTCTACGGGCCCCTCCTAACAGAGGAAATTGTACCAAGAGTGAGGAGAGAACTGGCGGAGTATCTGCAGATGGAAGCAGAATATCGGGCAGTGAGGGCAAAGTATTCCGTCCCTGCGCCCCAACAACAGCGTGAGTTACAGGGGGCCGAAGGTGCCGTCCTTCCCCCCCAGCAGCAGTGTGTCCTACAGAGAGCAGAGACAGTTGGTCCCTCTCTACAGCAACAGGACCATGGTAAGGGAGTGGAGACAGGCGGTCTCCCTCTCCAGCGGCAGTGTGTACCCCAGGGGGCCGAAGGTGCCGTCCTTCCCCCCCAGCAGCAGTGTGTCCTACAGAGAGCAGAGACAGTTGGTCCCTCTCTACAGCAACAGGACCATAGTAAGGGAGTGGAGACAGGCGGTCTCCCTCTCCAGCGGCAGTGTGTACCCCAGGGGGCCGAAGGTGCCGTCCTTCCCCCCCAGCAGCAGTGTGTCCTACAGAGAGCAGAGACAGTTGGTCCCTCTCTACAGCAACAGGACAATGGTAAGGGAGTGGAGACAGGCGGTCTCCCTCTCCAGCAGCAGCCCGTGTTTCCGGGAAAGGAGCACAGCACCCCCTCTCCCCAGCGGCAGCTTCCCCTAACAAGGGGAGACACCAATCCTCCAGACGGCGCAGATGGGACCGTGGTCTCTGTGCCTGACCTACAGGGATGCTGGACAGCCTTTCCAGATCCCCAACTACCCTCACCGGGACACCCAGAGGAGGGGGTAAGTACAAATTCCCCTCCCCCGCTAACTCCTAGCGTGGCACCAGGGTTAACAGAGGCGATGTTAACCCCTACTGACGTCCATGTTCCCTTGGCTACTGAGCCGGACTATGGTCTCAGTACCCCAGCAGACGAGCTGGCAGCTGGGCAGAGTGCAGTCGGCCTCTGCCCTACCTTTGTCCCTGATCCAGAGCCTGATGTCCTGCAGGCTACCCCAGTGGAAGAGCTGGCATCTGGGCAGAGTGCAGTCGGCCTCTGCCCTACCTTTGTCCCTGGTCCAGAGCCTGATGTCCTGCAGGCTACCCCAGCAGAAGAGCTGGCATCTGGGCAGAGTGCAGTCGGCCTCTGCCCTACCTTTGTCCCTGGTCCAGAGCCTGATGTCCTGCAGGCTACCCCAGCAGAAGAGCTGGCATCAGGGCAGAGCGCCGCTGGCCTCTGCCCTCCCACAAGTCCCCACAGCATGTTACCACATCACCACAGCAAAATACCCAGGTGCAGTAATTGTGTCTTGTGGGTGGGTCACCCTTGTACCTGTTTGTTGTGGGTGGGCTACTCTGGCATTTGGTTATTGTGGGTTGGTGGATCGACTAACGGAGGCACTGACCGACAGAAGGTCAGGTGCCTGGTTAGTCTTCCCCCCAAAGGGGAGATGTGTTACAAATCGCTATTTGTAACTGGCCCTTTAAATGAGAAAGTGCCCTGCTTCCCTGGATTGTGGAGAAGCATGTTTGCCAGCCTCCTGCCTCATGACTATGGCCCCTGGAAGATTGTGCCCCTGAAAACTTATTAACATTTATTGGGTGTGTATGGCCCTTTAAGAACCGTCTGGGGACATATTGTGACTTTGCTGAACAATGCCCCTTTAAGACTATGTCCCCAGACCGGTAAAATAACTTGTTCCTGGCTTTCCCCCACTTGGTTCAGTAAATAGGGCTTACTGAACCAAGTACCACACAGGCAGACCACCCAGAAGTTAAAGGGTGCAGGCAATTTACCTCCCAGGCTGTGAGGTTACTGCCGGTCAATTGCACGTGGCGGCGGCCATCTTGGTTTCCTCGAATGCGGTCAGCGGTGTATGCTAAATATTCTGTGGAACTAAAATCGGCTACACATTCTGCCGAACACCGCTGACCCTTACCTTCTCCCATACGGAACTTGCAGCTCCAGAGACTAAGTCCCGTTCGAAATGGGACTTAGTCGTTTTTTCGCATGAAATTGACCGACCGCACAGCCCAAATCTATGGAACTGTTTTGGGCAGGAAATTGTGCTTGCGGTCGGTCATAAAGGACTTCCAGCTAACTTTTGATCCACTGGGGGGATTTGGCTGATTTTTGGAAGTGTTTATGTTTGATGTATGCTGAGTCGGAATATGCAACTTTTATTGAAATTGGATGTATGGTTTTAAAGTTACAGTGTGTGTGTAAAAACTGTATTTTTATTGTATGTAATAATTGGTTTAACTGTTTATCTGAGGGGAGGAGACGTGGGGGTGTTACCATGCATGTGATTGGTCAAATTCATCCTCCCCCTGGGAGTGTCCTGTATGTACCTGATCCTAATAAAAAGCAGGCTGGGTGTTCCAGTCCAGAGACCTCTTCTGACCCTCAATACGTAGCCGTGTCTCGTTATTGGAGGGAACTGCTATATCTCACTGGGGACTGCTATGCGCTGCATATTCCCCTGAGCTCTTAATCACTTAGCTCTTGTAAGAGCTTGTTCCGGATACGCTCTCCTGGAGGAGAGGTCTTCCCCACACGGTCCTGGAGGACAGAAGCCGATCCAGGGTGGAAGGAAGACGGCGCGGCTCCAGTTAAGCTACGGCGGTTGTGGAGCCTGCAGTGGTTGTGGTGTCGTCTGCAGTGCTTGGAGTCCTCTGAGAGCGCTAGGAGCATCCATCAACGGAGGGTACTCGGTCGGAGTACACGGAGCTCCGTTACAATAACGTAGTCAGGCGTGTTGGAGACATCTTTACCCCAAAATCATACACAGTGTATCCCTTTTTAAAGTTTTTCATACATCATACATACATCCTAAGGGATCCATAACCGTTGAATCTGACGCACCCATACTAACAATGAAGCGTCGTCTCCACGTGGTACAGTTACTAAGCGAAACGCACACAACAAAACACTCAGGGAATTCCCGTACACACACAGCTGTTACACCAGTCACTAAATAACTATTACTGTGCCTTTTGGTGAAACTATACAATCACCCACGCTATAATTCCCTATATCTGAATTACCCGTCTATAACATACCCCAGTAACATCGTCTTTACAAACAGTAGTTATAGTACGGTTAGCATTGGTTAGAGTACAATTTAAAGTCACAGTTCAATTAGTAATGGTTATGGTGTTACACATACAACACAGACGACAGTTATTAGTAGTTATTTACAATATCAGTAGTTATTATACATGGTTATGGTACCGTGCGCTACAATACAGTTACACACTATTCACACTCTTGCTAGACGGCAGAGCTCACACTATCTAGCAAGATATACACGCTACTACAACAATCTTTAACACATTTACAATTCCCAACTAATCTATTGGCCAGTACCTCGATGGACTACCTAAAACTATTTACATCCGTTTTGGTTAGCCACGCTGCCCAAGCACCACATATAGCGAACTAGAGGGCGGAATTTACAACAGCACCCTCTTAGTCTATATACTCTATCAAAAATCTAGTGGGTTCCAAATTTACACGCCTTCCCACTTAGCCAAGATAGGTTGAGATCTAGCGGACCGAATTTACACAGACGCCGCTTAGTCTCCCGGTCCCTCCGACCTAGCGAACGTAATATACACCCTAGAACGCTAGTCTAGACAAGACACCGGTGTCCGGCTTGGGCTATTGACAATGAACCCAGCCTGACTCCAAACCAAAATTAAACGGGCTGACTACAGGGCGTTTAATTGAGCGGTGCGCCTTCGCTCCTTCCCTCCACTGGAGGGGGCAGATTCCATACACAAATAACCCCTTATGGGCCTACCGCACAATCGGTATCCAATACCCCTAGTGGTTCCACCGTCTAAAACAGTGGTCATCTTACCTCCTCGTTCCTGAACCTGAGTTCACACTCATCGACGGGGACACCCCAGCACTTACTACGTAGAGGCCGATGATCTCCTGGACAACAGACCAGTGGCGCCGAGACAAAGGGAGGTCCACGCAGAAGTTCAGGGGTGCAGCCGTAGAGAGCGTGGGCAAAGATAGACCGTCTCACGCCTCTGCTTCTCAGCTACCGTTGAACGATGAGCTTCCCGGCCAATTGCACCAAATGATACCGGAGAAACTGACGGAAGCCAAGCACAGAGAGATGGACACAGGTTTCTTCAGGAAGGAAGAGATTCTTTATTCGATTCACCGACCGGGACTCAGAGGGACTAATGTCACCAAAAAACAGAAAAGTCTGAGCCCTGATCATACAATGTAGGTCCCTTATATAGGCATGTAGCTCCTCCCATAATCAGTTCAACCTACACATACTCTTATCCATCAACCGAATAGAGACTAAATTCCTGTTTGACCACATGGCTTGCCCAACACAATGGAGGAGGGGAAATACTCGTATATCCTGTATTCCTACACTTGCTCAGTACACTGTTGATTGTATATTAGCTACGTGTAACTGACTAACTGATACACCAACATACACATATGCCACGCGGAAATCTCGGCCTACTAAATTTATTTTTACCGAGATTCCACCACAGTGGCACATTAGATTGCCCGCGCAGTGCCCCAAATTTGAAGTAGGAGGACCGACCAAGCATCTTTTTCCATCTCCCGCTTCCTAAAATCGATGCCTTATATACACGTCCCCTGATAGGGGACGTAACAGGGATTAAACTGATAAGAATAGTACTACTTAACACACTACTCCTATCTGGTGGCACATTAGATTGCACGCGCAGTGCCCCAAATTTGAAGGAGGAGGACCGACCAAGCATCTTTTTCCATCTCCCGCTTCCTAAAATCGATGCCTTATATACACGTCCCCTGATAGGGGACGTAACAGGGATTAAACTGATAAGAATAGTACTACTTAACACACTACTCCTATCTGTTGGCACATTAGATTGCACGTGCAGTGCCCCAAATTTGAAGTAGGAGGACCGACCAAGCATCTTTTTCCATCTCCCGCTTCCTGGGTGAAGGAAGAGAGACCTTCAATGACATCAGTGAGGACAAGGAACCGGACATGGCTAGCTTGGTATCCAACCTTGTGCAAATGGGGAGTTTGCGGTTGTGCAAATGGACTGTTTGCGGTTGTTTGTGTGCGTTAAACGGGGAGTTTGTCTGTCACGGTGAAGCGGGCGTAACCCTTACACTACAAAAAAGAAAGGTGTAGCGCTACATACAATTATCAAATAAGTCCACACTCTTAGGAGTATTCACTTCCCAACTGGTCACAGGGTGGATGATATTATATAAAGTGTTCTGAAAAAGAAATTAAATCTTCATAGTGCAACTCTGTGATTCAGTATATAAATGTGAAGTTAGTGTATAGAACCACTCACATATTGTTGAGCTTATAGCCAAGCTCAGGAGTACACGCTTTCAGGTCCGTAAAGGCGACCTTTCCCCTTCTTCAATCTTTTCTCACGATGTAGCTAGAGCTCAAGCAAAAAGTATATAGTACAGTATAGTCTGTTACCAATATTCCATATAAAAGAAGTATAGGTGTTATACTCACAAATAAGGAGCCACCTATTAGGCTCAATTTCAGCACGATGTGTAGTTAAGGACTACACTCCTTTAGAGCAGGAACCAATAGCCCAGATGACTTCAAAAAATATATTTATTAAGTATTAAGATCTAAAATTGTAATGGCCAATTACAATATATAACAACCAATATACTATAAAAAACAATATAATAACTATGTATGCAATACACTGGGCATAAAGGTGATAATAATATTGCAATCCCCAGGACGCGTTTCGCCAAAACAATATCGGCTTCCTCAGCTAGGTGCAAAAGTTCTCCAAGTATTCCTCCTACTGTCAGGAGTCCTGCTCTTATACCTTAGTGTTGAATTTTCAATTCGGCGTTCAGCTGTTTTCTGGCGCGCTCATCTTCCCGCCTCTCTGACTGACTCTGTATGCGTCTCAAGCCTCATTCTCATTGCCGTTCACTTCCGCATGTGTCGGCATTCAAGAGAAAAGTTATTTTGTTCACTATTAACCCCGTAAATTCTGAGAACCTCGATCTCTCTCCTCGAGTGTTCTTATGGGTATATAATTATGCATAGAGTTAGAAAACGGAACGGAAGAATATATATACATATAGAAAAAACATTTTTTTCACTGTATACTTTTGTAATATTACAATCCTTATCTTAATGGAACACTTAATGCTAGTGTTTCTGTCCTAAAGATGAATATAAATACAGTTCACTGATATTTGTACAACCATAATATGAATCCAATATAAAATCTAATGTATAATAAAATTCTATAGCCGATATTGTTTTGGCGAAATGCGTCCTGGGGATTGCAATATTATTATCACCTTTATGCCCAGTGTATTGTATACATAGTTATTATATTGTTTTTATAGTATATTGGTTGTTATATATTGTAATTGGCCATTACAATTTTAGATCTTAACCCTTTCAGGACCGCGGACGGTTCAAGACCGTCAGCGGTAAAACGTGCGTTTGGACCGCTGACGGTCCTGAACCGTCATAGCGGAAAACGGGCTGCAGGAAGCGATCAAAGATCGCTCTTGCCAGTACAATGCTGTTACTATCTGCCAGACATCCCAGGCAGATAGTAACAGCCAATTACGGTGTGTGAGCGATCCGCGATCGCTCACAATTGGCTGCTGTCAAAGTGGGTGTTACAAACACTCACTTTGACAGTGATCTCTGCCCCTCTCTCCTCTGTAGCGTTTTGTGAGGCAAGAGAGACAGAGATCGTGATAGTTTGTTGCAGCAGAGTGTTCCAGAGAGTTGTAAAAAGTATCAGCAGTGAATTAAAAATCCATTTTAACCCCTTCCCTGCCAGATCTGTTTCAGCAGTGCATTTGTACTGTCTGTCTTTTTTTTTTTGCCCTTAAACGGTTAAATTTGTTTTAAAAATATTTGTCTTAGTCTGTCTTAGTCTGTCTTAGTCTGTCTTAGTCTGTCTTAGTCTGTCTTAGTCTGTCGTAGTCTGTCGTAGTCAGTCAGTTTCCTTCCCCCAAATCTCCATTAGATTTTTATGACAGGAGTTAGTTTAGGGATTGCTGTTTAGTCTGTTTTAGTAAAAAAAAAAAAAAAAAAAAAGTATAATTTTTTTTTTGTGTGTTTGTAATTTGTTTTAGTCGTGTGTAAAACATGCAGCGTATGTATAACTTGCAGGAGGCATATGCCTTCTTGGCGTCAGACTCTGACGCCACTGACACTGCGTCAGATTTTGACCCAGGTCAGTTTTCTGACATGTCTAGTCAAGACGACATGTCATCTGTGTGTGAGCCGGCTGAAGAAAGAAGCTGTGCTTCCTCTGCTATGCCAAATGTGGAGGAGGACTGGGTACCTCCACAGTTAGCCGAGCCCAACGTCCCCCCTTTTAGTGCCAACGCAGGCATTAATGTTAATGTGGATGGCTTCTCCCCAATGCAGTATGTAGAACTATTTTTAGGGGATACCATCTGGGAGGAGATTGCTTCCCAGACTAACTTGTATGCTACCCAATTTATTGACAACAATCCAGGTAGCTATACAGCCAGGGAGCATGACTGGCATCCCACAGATGTCCCAGAGCTTAAAAATTTCTGGGCTCTCACAATGCTCATGGGGATTATAAAAAAGCCATCGATTCGCTCATACTGGAGCACCAACCCAATAATGTCGAGTCCAGTATTCTCCCAAACCATGCCTAGAGCCAGATACGAGTTACTGCTGAGATTTTTACATTTCAGTGACAATACCCTCTGTCACCCTAGAGATCACCCCCAATACGATAGGCTTTATAAAATACGCCCACTGCTAGACCATTTTCAGGACAAATTTTCGGATGTTTATACCCCCCAACAAAATTTATCCATAGATGAATCTCTAATGAAATACAAAGGGAGATTAGGGTTCAGACAATACATCCCCTCAAAGCGCTCTAGGTATGGCATTAAACTGTACAAACTGTGTGAGAGCGAAAGCGGATACACATTTGCCTTTCGTGTATATGAGGGGAAAGATGGTCAACTGGACCCTCCTGACTGTCCTGACTCCCTGGGGACAAGTGGGAAACTTGTATGGGACCTACTAAACCCCTTGTTTAATAAAGGTTACCACCTTTATGTGGATAATTTTTATAGTAGTGTCCGTCTATTTAAAACACTTTATGCTTTACAGACACTGGCCTGCGGCACTGCCAGAAAAAATTCCAAAGACTTTCCACGATCTCTCATAGATGCAAAATTAAAAAAAGGCGAATGTAAAGCACTTCGGAAAGCTGAGGTGCTTGCACTAAAATTTAGGGACAGGAAGGATGTCCACATGCTCACCACCATCCATGACGAACGCATGTCCAACGTCTCTGTCCGGGGCAGAGTAGAGTCCAAACCGGTTTGCATCAGGGCGTATAATAAGTACATGGGTGGTGTTGATTTGGCTGATCAGCTGATGCAGCCGTATCTTATTTTACGAAAAACCAAAGCATGGTATAAAAAGGTGGCTATATATCTGATGCAAATAGCAACCCACAACTCATTTTTACTTTTTAAAAAAAATAATCCAGGGAAAATCACCTTTCTCCAATTTCAATTGAAAATAATTTCTTTAACAATTTATGGAGATGGACAAGTTCCAACAACGGTGCAAGCTGAGTCCAGACATTTTATTTTTAAGTTACCGCCAACTGCTAGAAAAAAAACCACCCAGAAACGTTGCCGGGTCTGTTTTAAAAACGGGAAAAGGACAGACACCCCTTTTCACTGTCCTGATTGTCCTTCGAAACCAGGACTCTGTGTAGGAACATGTTTCAAGCTGTACCACACAGAACAGTTGTAAGAAGTGTTCCTGAATTTTTATTTTATTTTCTGTTTCTTTGGAAAGCAGCCATTTTTTTGTTAGTCAGTTTCCTTCCCCCAAATCTCCATTTAGATTCTATTTGCAGGAGTCAGTTTAAAGATTGCTGCTAAATGTACATTTGCTACCTGCACATTTGGCCTGACAAGTTTTCTGGCAGTAACACATAACCATAAGCTGTCCAAAACCAGATGACGTGTGCATAAAAACCAGAATAAAGAAAATACCACTACACTTTCTTTGGGGGGCAAAATGGTTGGGGGAAAGAAGTCAAAACACCCCATCCTCTATAACATTTGATGTCTACTTTATAAAAATATATACTATACATATTGGCATGATGGTAACATTAACTGGGGGGTACAAAAATATGTCAAACTGAAGATAGACCAAGCATACCTATATATCAAGTTGAAAAACTGACATGTACAAGTTCTGATTGTTGCCTTTTGGCCCCCAAACAACCCGGCAACCATATACATGGGGGGTATCACTGTACTCAAGAGATGTTGCTGAACATATTGGGCAGTGTTTGGCAGTGACACATAACAGGATCTGTTAATTCATGCCTAAAGTACAATGTGTGTGACAAAGAAACAAAAAAAGATTACTATCCAAAAGTTTGACAAAGGCTGGTGGTAGAATTCAGTACATGAAAAGTGTTAAAATACCACAATTTAAAATGCCCTGGGTTGTCTACTTTTCAAAAATATATGGTTTTATGGGGGTAAAATACATTGGCTCAAATGGGACATGGGCGCAGGTTGATTACATGTCAAAATTCCAAGTTGGGAAACTGATAAGCGCACCTGCCAAACGTGGCCTTTTAGCCCCCAAAGAACCCGACAAGCCTATGCATGGGTGGTATCACTGTATTCAGGAGATCTTGCTGAACACATATTGGGGTGTTGTTTGGCAGTGACACATAACAGGATCTGATAATTCATGCCTAAAGTACAAGGTGTGTGAAAAAAACTGAAAAAAATTTACTAACTCAATGTTTGACAAAGCCTGGTGGTAGAATTAGTGCATGGAAAGTGTAAAAATTCCACCATGTGAAATACCCTAGGGTGTCTACTTTTCAAAAATATATGGTTTGATGGGGGTAAAATACATTGACCGGCTTCAAAAATGTCCCAAATAGGACATGCATGCAGGTTGACTACATGTCAAAATTCCGAGCTGGGAAACTGATAAGCGCACCTGCAAAATGTGGCCTTTTAGCCCCCAAGCAACCCAATACACCTATACATGGGGGGTATCCCTGTACTCGGGAGATGTTGCTGAACACATATTGGGGTGTTGTTTGATAGTGACACCTAACAAAATCTGTGAATTTATACCTGAATTGCAATTTATGTGAAAAAAATAAAAAAAATAAACTACCTATGCAAAGTTTGACAAAGGTTTATGGTAAAATGGCTGCATAGAAAGTATCAAAATATTCTTAGATGAATACCCTGGGTTATCTAGTTTAAGAAAAATATATACATGTGGGGTGTTTTTTGGAGATTTATGACATAACAGTGTTACAATGTCACTATTGATACATTTGAAAAATGTAAATTTTGAAACCGCAATTTCCTACTTGTACTTATAGCCCTATAACTTGCAAATAAAAGCAAAAAAACACGTAAACATTGGGTGTTTTTAAACTAAGGACAAAATGTTTAATCTATTTAGCAGTTTGTTTCATTCGATTTTGTAGATCAGTAAAATATTTTTTAAGTAGAAGTCAAAAAACACGTTTTTTTGGTTTTTTTTCACCATATTTTACTATTTTTTTTAAAGTAAATGATATGAAATGATACAAATAATGGTATGTAAAGAAAGCCCTTCTTGTCCTGAAAAAAACAATATATAACTTGTATGGGAACAGTAAATGAGAGAGCGGAAAATTACAGCTAAACACAAACACCACAAAAGTGTTAAAATAGCTCTGGTCCTTAACGTACAAACATCGCAAAAACAGTCCGGTCCTGAAGGGGTTAATACTTAATAAATATATTTTTTGAAGTCATCTAGGCTATTGGTTCCTGCTCTAAAGAAGTGTAGTCCTTAACTACACATCGTGCTGAAATTGAGCCTAATAGGTGGCTCCTTATTTGTGAGTATAACACCTATACTTCTTTTATATGGAATATTGGTAACAGACTATACTGTACTATATACTTTTTGCTTGAGCTTTAGCTACATCGTGAGAAAAGATTGAAGAAGGGGAAAGGTCGCCTTTACGGACTTGAAAGCGTGTACTCCTGAGCTTGGCTATAAGCTCAACAATATGTGAGTGGTTCTATACACTAACTTCACATTTATATACTGAATCACAGAGTTGCACTATGAAGATTTAATTTCTTTTTCAGAACACTTTATATAATATCATCCACCCTGTGACCAGTTGGGAAGTGAATACTCCTAAGAGTGTGGACTTATTTGATAATTGTATGTAGCGCTACACCTTTCTTTTTTGTATTTGTATTTTGTGTATGTGGGAAGATTACACTTGGTGGTACAGCTGCTATCTGATTACACTAAGGTTTGAAAAATATTATTATGTACTTTAAATGTATTTAATGTGTTGATATAAATATTATAAGTTTTATTCAGATTGCTTCCAGAACACTGAAATTGAGAAGCCATACCTTGGCCTATAGAGTATTACAGACTTTCATTTTATAGGAATGGAGACCACATCTGGTTCACTTTAAGAGTGATGTTGAAGGGCCTGTTTATAATAACCTTTGACCTAAGCTTTGCTAGCCAGTCTCCCTCTGTATTACCATGGCTCATATTTCTAAAGGCATCTATTCATTTACTATGCATATATAACTCCTTTGTGTAGCTTACCGCCAAAACTATAACGTATGGCTTTAATCATAGATTTCAAATGATGCTAAGTCACACCCCTTTTTCTAAGATAGCCACTTATCTTAAAGTAAGGCAATCTTATGTATACTCCCCTCTGTAACTGAATTTTAAACCCATAAAAGTAATTGTAGTTTAGAATTCGTGGCCAATACCTTTAACATCAAAAATGGATAACATCTAGAAAATAGCTCTGTATTGGACAAAGATTGTTAAAGACATTTGTTATTACCAGATGGATGTGTTATGTTTGAATAAACATAAGTTAAACTGCAAGATACTTGATTCGATTGTTAAGAAAACTGATATGTGACAAACAAAGATTTCACGGAATGCCAATTTCCTACATTTAATGGTGGATAATGCGGGCAACAACAGCAAACTTTTGATTTAAGCCTGAATTATGACTGCTACAAGCTACAAGAAGATTACAAGAAGAAGATAAGAAAATCACTGAAGAAAAATTGAAATTGTTCCCTGAAGAAAAAAGCTTTAGTACCCGGCTTGAAACAGGAGAAACACAAGTGACTGATACAGCAGGATGGCATCCCAAAAATCCTTTATTTAAACATTCAGCTTTACTATGCGAAAATAGAGTTGCGCAGGGTGAAAAATCGTTCGAACGTGGAAATATGCTCAGTACTGACGGAAGAATAAGACGATAATAATTGAGAGGACAATCTGTATCCTTTTATCCATACTTTATTTATGAAGAAATAAATGTTATGACGAATTGCAGATCGAAGATGGCATTTCGGAGGATTCTCAAGAAATAACTACATATTCCAAAAAGTATTCTTCCATCAGATGATGCGCACACCTGTGGAAATCAAATACTTCAAGGGTATGTGTCTTTAACATGTCTGTAGAAGTTGCTCATATGTATTTTGAAACAAATTGTATTAACTGTTTAGTTAATTATGGATTGGCAGCAAAAGACTGCTGTCAAATGTAACAGGATCTGTCTGTAAAAGAGTTAATCCTGAAAACGCTATTGTGTATTGAAATGGTTAGACAGATTAACTGGTATTGAGCAAAGCAATGTGGTTAAAAGGGAAAGAAAAAGTTGCATTACTGGCAAAAGGCTTTCTGGAAACTAAAGATTCTATAAAGGAATGGTGTCAACTTAAAAAGACCAGTAATTGTTATGTTTGTAATACATCGAAACAAAATAGAAATGTGTTGTTAAAAACAATTGAAAAATATATGTGTTGTTGCAAGGTCTAGTAAATTTACCTAGCCTCTAGCTAAACTGTAAATCTCCTTAAAAGTGTTAAAAGAAGGAAATCGCCCCCCATGGCTCTCTTTTGAGAGTGCATTGGATGCAACATTAGTTGAAACAAAAACTCAGACTCTCGGCAGTTGTTAAAAGGATTAAGTAATGTCAAGGAAATTAAGATTTTAATATAATGAAAGAAATGCTTAAGAATCAGACTGATCTGTTAGACAGAACCCTTAAACAATTTCTTACATGTCCAAGATTAGACTTTGTTACTAATCTTGACAATTTGCAAAAATTGCTAGTCTGGGGAATGTTACAGATATTTTGTGGAAAAATCTGAAAGATTTGGATTAAAGTAGAAGTTGTGTGAAAAGGGCAGAAGAGAAGAAAAGATATAGAAAAATTGGGAAATTGTGCAAGGAAAAGGGTCAGATGGATACTCTCAGATTAGCCAGATTGATTAAAAATGTGTCTAAATATGATGAGCAGAGAGGACCTTTTTACAATATGAGGGTTTTTGAAGGTGAAATGAATAAACGGAAATTTAGTGATGTGGTAGCCACCAGATGTCGTTTGATCTGGCTGCCAGCCTCATTAAGTGAATGGGTTAAAAATTAACTCATTGATGTGTTGGAGGATAAAGAATGTGAAAAGCCCAGAGTTTAGTTGCAGGAATTGTTTCCAAATATATTGCTAATGGTTGTACAGTGTGAAACTGGTTTGGATAGTTTTGAATTTTCTATTTTTGATTAATTTAAATGGAGAAAATTATGATATACATGTTTGTGCTAATTTAAGGAATAAGGCATGGAATTTGATTACTGACACAAAACCGTCTACTATGTCTAAAGAGTAACATAGGCAGAGTGTTAGTGAATATGTCTCTATAATATCAGGGTAACCAAATGAGCTAGATTAAGAGATTTTGCTGCTATGAAAATTATGAAATCCTTGCAATTGTTAAAAAGGAAAAACACAGGAATAACTAAAATGTTGCACAGACACACTTTTGTCTAGGGATACTTCAGCAGGACTGGCCCCTATTAAAAATGTGTCTAGTGAAGAAGGTAGAAGGAGAAATGAGGTTATTAATTGAATATGGTAATTTTAGAGTGAGGTTTAAGGAAAGACCACAAAATTAACAAAATTACCAGGGTACTAAAAACTATTCGGCCACACCCCAAGATAGATATTATAGGGTTTTATTAGAGTAATTCTATGGTATGCTATAATTGCAACCAATAAGGTCATGTTAGGAGATATTGTCCTAAATATGAAGAAAAAAACTTACCCAGTGAAAGAAAATTGAATTTCCCAGACCATAAGAATCTACAGAGAGTGGCAGCTGTAAAAACAGAGCATACATCTTCAACCAACCCCCCCTCACATATCAAATTCATGTGAAGAGTGTATACTGATGTTAAGTGCCATTGAAAGAAAGGTGGAGGCAGTCACAAATCGACAAGTACAATCTGCCTAAACCCACCAATAAATAGGGATGTGTAACCCCTAGCTATTATCAGATCTATCTAGCTGATAACGAAGTGAAGATGGGCGACCATATATTTATGGAAGACTAGAGGGAAATAGAACAGAGTTTTATTAGAAACAGGAGCAGGAATGACTCTAATAAAACACGCTTGCCTTTAAAAATGTAAGCATATGAACAAATCCCTTCTAAGTTTAATGGAACACATGAAATTCTATCCACTGATAATGAAGTTGAGATTGAAGGAGGAAAAATCTTTTGGTGATTTATAGTTGCACCTCTCCTCCCACTGTACTATTATTATGGGAATGGATGTTATCAATGAAAAAAAGTTGTATGTGGATTTATTAAATTTGGTTTTATGGCAAGCTTTAGGTGAGAGCAAAACAGTTTGAGTGGTTAAACCTAATAATTTAAGATAGTTTAGTCATGATATAACTGTAAAACAGAGTGAAGTGTCACCTTATATACAACAAGATGATGAGGTTGTACCATATCTTAAAACTAAATACCCCACAGTGTGCTCTAAGTCTAAACAAGATTGTGGGATAGTGAATTTGCAAGTTGTAATTGTAGTTCTAGACCCCCTGCAGTTAAACAATATAAGATCCCAAAGAATAAGAAGAAGGTGTGAATCAGGTGATAAAAGCATTGGTATCTCAAGGAGTGTTGAGAGTGGGTAATTCCAAATGTAAGTCACCATTTGGCTAATAATCAAGCCAATGGCACTTATGGTTTAATTGTAGACACGTATGTGGTGAATAAGTAAATCTCATCAGATATCATGGCGCAAATAGATGCTAATGTTAAGTACTTTCTGTATTGGATATAGTCAATGTGTTCTTTTCTATACCATTCAATCCAGATAGCTAGTATTGCTATGCTTTTACCTTTAAAAATCATCAATATCTGTTCCAGGTGTTGCTACAGGGCTTCCAATCCTCACCAGCTTACTTTCATAAAGCAATGGCTCAAGTATTGGAACCCCTGGGGTATGGGAATAAGATTTTGCAATATGTTAATGATCTGTTAAGTTCAAACAGTAACAAGGGAAGAGCATGAGCAGATACTGTGTGATATTTGTCAAACACTGGCAGATAATGGGTTAAAACTGAACACATTCAAAGTGCAGATCTTGAAGGAAAGATTTACTTTCCTAGGAGTTAATATAGATCCAGAATGTAAAACGCCATGTACAGCAAGGGTTAAAGCATTGCAGCAATTGCCAAGGCCAATGACAGTGTATCATCTACAGAAATGTTTAAGCTTGATAAATGTTAGCAGAGAATTTATATATGATATGGCAGGGATAGCAAAACCCTTATGCAATATGCTAAAACATAAAAGATAAGATCATCTGGACAGGGGAATTTGAAAAGAGTTAAATCTGTTAAAAGATGCTCTCACACAAGCGCCTGTGCTAGCTGCTCCCATTAAAACAGTACCATATATTGTTCAATGTTACGCAGGTGTCTCTTCATTAATAGCAGTTTAATGCAAAGGTAGCATGAATCTTTACGAATACTGGGATATTTTTCTAAAATGATGTATCCAGTGGAAAGAGGAATGTTTTCCTGTGTAAAACAGCTCATGGCTGTATGATGGGCTTTAGAAGCAACACAACACATGGCAGGATTTGGACAGATAAATTTACAAACCCCCCAAATATCTAAAACTGTTACAAAATTGTTCTGAGTTAGGAGTATATAGCCAGTTACAAAATAAACCACCCAGGGTAGAAACCAGTAAAAGCTATGTTATTCCTGATTTGATGTCAGAAGGAAATGGAAATATAATGCAGATCTCCGTTTGAGAAGCAAATAATACAAGGGATTTCTAGTTTGTATGTGGAGGAACAAGATTTTATGTTGATGGATCACATCACACAGGTTATGCCATATATGACGATTAAACAAAAGAATTGCAAAGATAGACTGCCAGGCCATATGTCTGCTCAGAAAGCGGAGTTAGAGTCTGTAAAGAAAGTTCTAGAAATATATGACCCAGTGAATATAATCAGTGACAGCAGTTATGTAGTTAAAGCAACACTTCACCTCCCAATATGGAGAAAAGAGGAATGGTAGATTCTCAGGATAAAGCTTTAAAACATGCAGGTATTCTGGCAGAACTGTTTAATTAGGCAGAAAATAAAGGTTTAACTTCTTGTTGTGAAACAGACTTGTAGATCAGGAATCAAAGGAAACTTTGTTTGAGGAGTTGTAATACTTGGAAAATGTAATGAGTGTAACTGTTAGTAAAAGACAAATAACAAATACCCTATAAGATCAGATAGAGAATGGAAGGATGTAGCTTTCAGTATAGAAAGAATGGGTCTAGATACTGAAACTGGCACGTACAGGGTTAAACACAATGAAACACAAACATTTGTACCTAGTGGCTTATTACAAGAGCTGAATGTATTCAATCATCGTACACAGGGCATTTGGGTACAGGACAACTGTTTAAGGTCCTGCAAAATAAATTGTATCATCCTAATTTAAAACAAAAAGTGTATAAATATATTGCAGAAGTGTCTCATATGTGCTCAATTTAATCCAAGACCTAAATACTAGAAACCAAAATTGCAGAGAGTTCCTTTGGCAAAAATACCATGGTACTCTATATAAATTAATTTCTAAATTAAAATGAATAAAATAAAATAGAAATAAAAATGCTTTAAGATAAGAGTAATTGGTTAACATATTTACCAGGAGTATTAATGTCTATTCCTGCAAATCCAAACTCAAGTGTCACCTCATGAGTTAGTGACATGTAGAACTATGTAATCACTTTCCCTAATGAACCTTTTGTTCCAAGTTACAGCAGAACAAGCTGAATGGTTGAAAGTATTACAGGAACATCTATTGTTAGATTTGAAGTTTGCTACTTCAAATGTCGTCCCTTATGGTAAACTATGTTTTAAAGTTGTACAGCGCTACGGAATCTGATGGCGCTATATAAATAGATTAAATAAATATAAAGAAGTAACACAGGGGAATTATGCAGATATGTTTAAGCCAGGTTATAAGGACACCAGGTCTATGAAAAGCAAGTTGGGAAGGTCCTTATGGTCCTTATGTTGGTCTAAGAATAAAAATTAGAACAAACTGTGTTACAGGTTTAAAAAGCAAACATTGGTACAAAGTGTAATAAATCAATTCTTGTGTCTAGTGATCAATGTAAAAGAAATGTACTAAGGTATAAGAAATGTACTAAGGTATAAGAAATTTACTAATGTATAAGACATTTACTAATGTATAAGAATAGTAAACTGCCATCTGTTTTTCATTACAGAACCAATACTGTTTTACATGGACAAAAACCTGTATGATTTTAAATAAAAGGACAAATTGTTTGGACTTTCAAAGGACATTATGGACTTTCAAAGAGACTGTGCTTGTGGATTCGATTGGAGAGGACAATATTTCATGGACTAAATCAAACCGATTGTGTTTTCTGGTTAATGTAAACTGTATACAATTACACAGCATAATAACTATGATACTGTTATTATTAATGTTAGGTAAAATCAATGCCCAAGGTAAATTAATGAATTAGTGAAAAATGTAAAGGTAATCGTAACAAGAATTTTGTTCTTAGGAGTTCAGAAATGAAAGGGTTAAAATGGCTTGCTTCTCTCTCTTGGAGTGTAAAAAGCAATACAGACAACTGGAAATGGCTGTGTTAAAAGGCCTTTCCTTGTAAACTAATACTTAGATCAATATCAGAAAACAAAATTAAAATCCCATAAGTAATTGGTATAAGTAAATTATGATGCATTATATTTACATAAAAGCATCACAGAGGGGCTTGAAAAATATTATTATGTACTTTAAATGTATTTAATGTGTTGATATAAATATTATAAGTTTTATTCAGATTGCTTCCAGAACACTGAAATTGAGAAGCCATACCTTGGCCTATAGAGTATTACAGACTTTCATTGTATAGGAATGGAGACCACATCTGGTTCACTTTAAGAGTGATGTTGAAGGGCCTGTTTATAATAACCTTTGACCTAAGCTTTGCTAGCCAGTCTCCCTCTGTATTACCATGGCTCATATTTCTAAAGGCATCTATTCATTTACTATGCATATATAACTCCTTTGTGTAGCTTACCGCCAAAACTATAACGTATGGCTTTAACCATAGATTTCAAATGATGCTAAGTAACTCCCCTTTTTCTAAGATAGCCACTTATCTTAAAGTAAGGCAATCTTATGTATACTCCCCTCTGTAACTGAATTTTAAACCCATAAAAGTAATTGTAGTTTAGAATTCGTGGCCAATACCTTTAACATCAAAAATGGATAACATCTAGAAAATTGCTCTGTATTGGACAAAGATTGTTAAAGACATTTGTTATTACCAGATGGATGTGTTATGTTTGAATAAACATAAGTTAAACTGCAAGATACTTGATTCGATTGTTAAGAAAACTGATATGTGACAAACAAAGATTTCACGGAATGCCAATTTCCTACAAGGTTTTGTAAAAAGCGCCAGTATATTTATTTATCTATTCGTAACCCTTACACTACCTGATCGATACAACATCATAACTGATGTTTTAAAGCACGTTATTCCAAACAATTTAGGAATGTTAGGTGATTTATGCCCTATATGGATTAAAACCAGACTCTGCATCATCTATGTAATTTTCCATGGGAGTTTTGCCATGGATCCCCCTCCGGCATGCCACAGTCCAGGTGTTAGTCCCCTTGAAACAACTTTTCCATCACTATTGTGGCCAGAAAGAGTCCCTGTGGGTTTTAAAATTCGCCTGCCTATTGAAGTCTATGGCGGTTCGCCCGATTCGCCCGTTCGCGAACATTTGCGGAAGTTCGCGTTCGCGTTCGCTGTTCGCGAACCGAAAATTTTATGTTCGCGACATCACTATTCATGTACTATGTAAAATGGGAAAGTTATAAAAATGCATAAAAAGTATAAGTTTTAGCTTGGAGATAATTGAGTAGATACAGTAAGAAACTCAATTATCTCCCAAGCAGAGGGGAGGGAATCTGTGGGTTGTAACCATTGTTTGATTGGTTAATGTCTAATTGTTTGTGGGCGTCTCCCTTGCAGGGGAGCACTGCATAAAAAGAGAATCCCTGTCATTAAACCTCAGTTCTACTTTATAGAAAGGGATCCTGCTCAGCTAATCACTAACTCTTTTAAGAGCTCTACCTCTCTCTCTCTACTTGTATCCAGCGGATAGAAAGAAGGCTACTCCATTACTGCACAGCATCTTGCCGGGAAAAAGGACGTCTCCAACGGCTGATACCCCCTCTCCACTGGGGTAGCCGTTACACTATATAACTATGTAACTGTGTAACTATGTAACTGTGTATATAATAAACTGTAAACTGTAATAAGGTGTTCAGTATGTATAGCTTGTTTCCACCCTGCAGTCATTTTAGGAAATAATAGGAAAGCATCACATTGACATTTATCTAAAAATATTGATTACCTTTTTTGTAATTTCGGACAAAAGAATGCAAACTGCTCATCAAATTGTGAAATTGTGACAAAACAATTTTATTTTCATAGAAATGTTTACGAGTGAAGCACACCGTCTTGTGGGACTGAATTTTAGAAGCACGGTGGTTAAACTTTGATGTTAATTTTGTTTTACCGCAAGTACAATCCATTTAATGTGAGCTCTGAATTTACCTACGTTCCCATGAAATGTGCTCACATTGAAAAAAGGGACATGATGAAAAGAAAAGGAAGAGTTTTCCCAGATGTCTATCCAATGTTTTGCAGCCACACATAGAAACCAGTAATTCACAAATGATCTACTTAATGTATATCTGTTTTAGACCTGGCTACTGAAAACACAACTAACATAACAATATGAAAGAAACAGGACAGGCAGTACAGAAATTACACTTTACACACATTCTTCTTGAAACATTGTGACTTTGTCCCATTTAGATGTTCTAGAGAAAATAATTTCTTGATGAGACCTGCTGCCTCTAGCCTGAGTTTCCTGATTAATGGATATCACATTCCTTACTCCATCACTCCTTGTCATTATAAACAGAATACCGATAGCCAAATTCTGTTGATTTGCGGATGAAATCTTTATTTTGGTAACATGGAAAAAATGGCGTGATACAATCAGTCGGGGACTGTCCAAATTCATTGTTTTCAGGATATGCACTTGGGGATGCATTGTATTTGGCTATCCATTGTTCAAATATCCTGTAAAGACATTTTAAATATGAGTTCAAACATCTCCACCCAGTGACAATCGGTATCCAGCAACTTACCACTTATTATTTACCAATAGCATTTATATCAAAACTAGCTAATGCTTAACAAGCAGAACATGATGGAGTAACACAATTACTCATAAAAGAGTTGCTAAACAAATAAATAAGCAAATAGGTTGTTACTATGTATAGTACGCTTGCAGATATTGTAAATTAGAAGAAGCAGCGACACACTCTAACGGGTTTCTCTTACTCCCAGTATATGCCATAGTGAACAGAGTGAATCAGTAAGATGTGAGTATTATACCTAATTGGATGAGTGGAGTGCTGTGCAAAACATAAAAATATACACTTACCCTAAAATAGGGTGTGACGCTTGAATGTACAATCAATAAATATAGGGAGACATAGAATAAAACAATATAATGTAATTCCACAAAAGATGGTATGCACACAGAACGTAATTGTAAGTATTTCAACTCACATTGATGAGAGCCCCTAGGGGACAGGCTCAAATCAAATCAGCGATAGTGTCATTGGTGACACTGCACTCTTTTGCCGGGGTATGTTTTCTCAAAGGATGAAATAAAGGGGAGAAAAAATCTCTAGTGTATTACGTTTTCAATATCTATAAGTAGCATAAAGTGATGATGGTTTTTCTCACCTTTTTTAGAGCCAAGAAGACCTAGCTCTGGATTGTAAGCTTGAGTGTCTCTAAAGGGGGCACCTTCCCTTCTTTTGCAGCACCCTTACACATATAAGCACCCCCACACACACACACACAGCACCCTTACATATATGCACACACACACACAGCACCCTCACACACAGCACGCTCACCCACAGCTCCCTCACACACAGCACCCACACACAGAGCAAGCATACACACTAACAGCACCCTCCCACACACTGCACCCTTACACACACACAGCACCCTGACACACACAACCCACCCTCACAAACACACACACGACACAGCACCCTCACACACAGCACCCTCACACACAGCTCCCTCACACAAACAGCTCCCTCACACACACAGCAACCTTACACACACAGCGCCCTCACACACACAGCACCCTAACACACACAGCAGTGTATGTGTGTGTGTGTGTTTGTGTGTGTGTGTGTGTGTATATATATATATATATATATATATATATATATGTGTTATGTATTGAGGTTTATGCAGTCCACCTTCCAGTAGATGGCATCATAGTGAAGTTATGCACTTGTTCTGTTGTGTTTAGTCTCTTTTGTGTTATGTCATTTTTTGTGTGTATACTGAAGTAAAGAGAAGTTCTATTTTACTACAATGTCTGAGAGCCATTTGTGAATATATAACATGCAAATACTTTAAACTGGCGACGAGGATGGGATTTCAATAAATGGACACTTCAGAATATATATAAATGAAATGAAATCAGCCTGAGTGAGGAAGTAAACCTTTTTGGGGGAATTCTTTTATCTACAAATATTTCCAGCATGGCTTCTCTGGGACACATGGAGGAATTTGATCTGGCTAATCCAGCCTCATGGGACCCACATGCTGAGCGGTTAGGGGTTTTCCTGGAAGCTAATAAGGTGGTGGATGCTATTCAGAAGAGAGCTGTGTTACTTAGTGTTATTGGATCCAAGACTTTTAATACTGTCCGCTCACTGATATCTCCTGCTAGACCACAAGACTACTCATTTGAAGAAATACTGGCACTGTTAAAAACTCATTTAGCACCCAACCCATCTGAAACAGTGAGGCGTTTCCATTTCAATAGACGAAATCAGAAACCAGGTGAAAGCATTGCAGCATACATTGCAGAACTGCGCAGGCTGTCTGAAAATTGCAATTTTGGTACCAGCTTAGAATCCTCGTTAAGGGACAGGCTTGTGTGTGGGGTGCTAGATGAAGCACTGCAGAGGAGACTGCTTGCAAGACAGAATTTAACTTTTATTATTGCACAAGAGGAAGCGCTCGCAAATGAGGCTGCATATGTCCAGTCAAAAGAGATACAATCCTCCAGCAAAGATAACTCACCTGAAATAAATCTAGTGAAGAAGACTGATGTTAAATCAAAACACTGTTCACACACTGATGTCACAGCTCCATTTAAAGGAACTTGTTATAGTTGTCGTTTTACATGTCGTTTTCGAAATGCAGTTTGCCACACATGTAAACGTACAGGTCACATACAGACAGTTTGCCAAAGTCAAGCCAGTGGAATTCAGACCAAATATAAGAATGTGAATTAAATACAAACCACAGCGCACTCTTTTAATACTCCACAAACCGTTTCAGATAGTGAAATGACTGCAGGTGTTTACTCAAATGACTATGTGAATAAAGTGGAAAATTCACCATCAGGACTGAATATTTACACTGAAATTGTGCTTCAAGATGTTCCGTGCAAAATGGAAGTAGATTCTGGGTGCGCATAATCTTTGATTTCAGAAGAGACATTTACATTGTTATGGCCTCATAATTCTCCTTCAATAGTACCTTGTGATATTCATCTCGTGGACTACAACAAACAGGCTGTGGATGTTAAAGGGGCTTGCTTGTTTTATACCAGTAAAATATGGTAAATTTAGAGGACATTTACGTTTAATAATTACTAAGGGACAAAGAGCAAGTTTGCTAGGTAGAGAGTGGTTTGAACCCTTAGGAATTTCATTAACTGGAGTTAATAATGTATCCACATATATTCTACAGAATGTGATTGATAAATTTAGTGCAGTTTTTGAAGAAGGTCTTGGCATGTTTAAAGGCCCTCCTGTTTATTTTGTATTAGATTCAAAAGTACCCCCAATTCGTATGAAGCCTCGCAAAATTGCATTAGCTCTCAGACCAAAAATTGATGCTGAGATTACACGTCTTGTGGAACAAGGCATACTTGAACCCGTAACACACCCAAAGTGGTGTACACCCATAGTTGCGGTCATTCTTACTACTTTGGCAAAAGGAAAAGTATTTGCCAAGTTGGATATGGCTCAAGCCTACCAGCAGTTACCTGTGGATGATGAGGCTGCTGATGCACAAACGATAATAACACACAAAGGAGCTTTCCGAGCAAGACGTTTGCAGTTTGGAATTTCCATTGCTCCTGGCATATTCCAGAATTTAATGGAGGACCTCTTATCTGGACTTCCAGGTGTAGTGCCTTATTTTGATGACGTTCTTATTGGAGCAGATTCTATACAGTCATTGGCTTCACAGCTACAACTTGTTTTACAAAGTTTTCTTGATGCTGGTCTAAAACTTAAAAAAGAAAAGTGTGTTTTTGGTGTAAGCAGCGTGGATTTCCTTGGTTACCGAGTTCACGCACAGGGCATTCATCCAACTGATTCTAAGGTTGAAGCTATCCATAGAGCTCCGGTTCCAACAAACAAACAAGAACTGCAAGCTTTCCTAGGGTTGCTTAATTTTTACCATTCTTTTCTGCCTGATAAAGCCACTGTTGCTGAACCTCTGCATCGTCTACTAGATAAAGATGCTCCATGGAAGTGGACTGACGTTCATACTACCGCTTTCAGCGCTGCTAAAAAACTGTTGTCTTCTGACAGTTTGCTTGTACACTATGATTTGGAGAAACCGCTCAACCTCACCTGCGATGCTTCTCCGTATGGCATAGGGGCTGTATTGAGCCACACTTTGAGAAATGGGGTTGAGGCTCCTATTGCGTTTTATTCACGGACTTTATCTACTACAGAGAGGAATTACGCCCAAATTGACAAGGAGGCTTTAGCTATTGTGTTCGGTGTAAAAAAGTTTCATGACTATTTGTATGGGCGGAGGTTTACTATTATAACAGATCATAAACCTTTACTGAGTCTGTTCACCAGCAATACTCCCACTCCTCAAATAATTTCACCACGCATGCTCAGGTGTCCCTTCTGCTGAATGCCTATGATTGTGAGTTCAAGTATCATCCTGGCAAGGATATCACACGTGCTGATGGATTAAGCCGATTACCTTTGCCTTCTCCTGACTTCCTTGTTCCTCCTATGTCTGAGGTCCTCATGTTGGAATCCATTCCAAACCCTCCGTTACATGCAAGTGACATTGCTTGTATGTCTGCCAAGGTGTCAGGATCGGGACAGGGATCCAACACGCAGAGTACAAACAGGTACAGGGTACGTATACCGGACCTTAGAATGGCCGGACTAACGTAAGAGTAGTAAAGAATGGTCTAGAGACAAGCCGAGGTTGAGGGAACGAGAGAGCAGGTAAACGAGAGACAAGCCGAGTCAAAGGGTAATAGAGGTAAACGAGGTAGAACAGACAAGCCGGGACAAAACCAAAGAAACTAACAGAATACAAGAGCACTGAGTGACTAGACAAGCTAGAACCACGACAGGGCAATGAACAAACGTAGAAAGCCCTCTTTTATACCCTGATTCTAAACAGGTAATCACGCCCCCGACGAATCCTCATTCGTGCTTGGGGCTTGATTGACAGATCGGGTTGGGTTGTCGTCATGACGTCGGCTATTGAACGCCGTGTCATAAAAGGAAGTGGATCCCTCGCGGCCGGCGTGTAAACGACCGAGGGAACCGCGAGGAACGAGTGATTCAACCCTTTTGCGAGGAAGAACGTCCAAGTATCTCACCTCCACATAGGTAGAGACAGCAGGTACCCTGACAGTACCCCCCCCCCCTCAGAAACGCCCACCGGGCGGAAGGAACCGGGACGAGATGGAAAACGGGAGTGAAAAGCCCTGCGGAGGCGAGGCGCATGCACATCCTCCTGAGGTATCCAAGACCTCTCCTCAGGACCATATCCCTTCCAATCAACCAGATATTGTAACTTCCCCCGGGAGATACGAGAATCGATGATGGAATTGATTTCATACTCCTCTTGTCCCTCAACCTGAACAGAGCGAGGAGAGGATGCAGTGGAGGAAAACTTGTTACATATTAGGGGTTTTAACAAGGAAACATGAAAGGAGTTAGGAATGCGTAAGGCAGATGGAAGAGCCAGGCGATACGCAACTGGGTTAATTCGAGTCAGGACCCTGTAAGGTCCAATGTAACGAGGAGCGAATTTCATAGAAGGAACCTTCAAACGAATGTTTTTGGTACTCAACCATACCCTGTCCCCTGGAACAAAGACTGGAGCCGCCCTTCTATGTTTATCAGCGTGTTTCTTGAACAACATGGAATTATGCAGAAGAATTTGTCGAGTCTGATCCCACAACTTCCTCAGATTGGCAACATGAACATCAACCGACGGTACTCCTTGGGAAGGAGAAACCGAGGGAAGAATGGATGGATGAAAGCCATAATTCATGAAAAAGGGGCTAGAACGAGTAGAATCACAAACGAGATTGTTGTGTGCGAACTCTGCCCAAGGAATCAGACCAACCCAATCGTCCTGGTGTTCGGAAACGAAACAACGCAAATATTGCTCGATCTTTTGATTAGTACGTTCAGCAGCTCCGTTAGACTGGGGATGATAGGCAGAAGAGAAATTCAATTTGATACCCATTTGAGAGCAGAATGACTTCCAAAAACGGGAAACAAATTGGGAACCTCTATCAGAAACAATTTTGGAAGGTATCCCATGTAAACGAAATATCTCTTTAGCGAATATCTCAGCCAATTCAGGGGAAGATGGAAGTTTAGGTAAGGGCACGAAATGAGCCATCTTAGTAAACCTGTCAACCACCGTGAGAATCACAGTCTGTTTTTTAGAAACAGGTAAATCGACAATGAAATCCATAGCCAAACAGGTCCATGGTTTCTCGGGAATTTCCAAGGGATGCAAAAGCCCACATGGAAGCGTCTGAGGTCGTTTAGTCTTCATACAGACCTCACATGCTTTGACGAACTCCCTAATATCTTTACGTAAGGTGGGCCACCAGAAATCCTTGGCTATTAAGGAGCATGTCTTACGAATGCCAGGATGCCCAGCCACCTTACTATTGTGAAAGCATTGTAACAGTTCTAGTTGGAGTTCTGCAGGAACAAAATGCCGTGACTCAGGACTCTGTCTAGGAGCCAGATGTTGTAGCTTCATAATCTCGGCAAGCAACGGAGAATGAATCCTGAGGCTAGTGTTGGCGATAATATTGCACTTGGGAACTATAGAAGAGAAAACCGTCTCAGATATAGTAGAAGGTTCATGTTGGCGAGACAAAGCATCGGCCTTAGAGTTCTTAGAACCAGGTCTATAAGTGAGCACGTAATTGAAATGGGTGAGGAACAAGGACCAACGAGCTTGTCTGGCGGATAAGCGCTTGGCCTCCCCAATATAAGACAAGTTCTTGTGATCCGTCAGAATAGTAACAGGATGCAAGGTCCCCTCCAATAAATGTCTCCACTCCTTTAAGGCCATGATAACAGCTAGTAGTTCCCTGTCACCAATATCATATCTGCTTTCAGTCCCAGATAGTTTCTTGGAAAAGAAACCACATGGATGTAATGGTTTATCCACGCCTAACCTTTGAGACAAGATGGCACCTATACCTGTCTTTGAGGCGTCTACCTCGAGTAGGAAAGGTAAAGTTGTATCGGGGTGAACTAAAATTGGTGCAGAAGCAAAAAGTTCCTTAAGTGTCTTGAAGGCAACGAGAGCTTCAGTAGACCAAGTCTTAGTGTCAGCCCCCTGTCTGGTCATATTGGTAATAGGAGCAATAATGGAAGAATATCCTTTAATGAAGCGCCTATAATAATTGGAGAATCCAATAAACCTCTGAATGGCCTTGAGACCCCTAGGTAATGGCCAATCTAAAATAGACTGGAGTTTATCCGGATCCATTTTAAAGCCTTCCCCAGAAATCACGTAACCAAGAAAGTTTATCTGAGATTGATCAAAACTACATTTCTCCAATTTGCAGTACAATCCATGTTGTAGGAGTTTATGCAATACCCTTCTGACTTGTCTGTGGTGGGTCTCAATTTCTCTAGAGTGTATTAGTATATCATCTAAATATACAATAACACAATCCTGTTGAAATTCCCTAAGAACTTCATTGATCAGATCCTGAAATACTGCCGGTGCATTACAAAGCCCAAAAGGCATTACCGTGTACTCATAGTGCCCATATCGAGTATTGAACGCTGTTTTCCACTCGTCTCCCTGCTGAATTCTCACCAAGTTATACGCCCCTCTGAGATCTAACTTGGTGAAAATCTTGGAACCCTTTAAACGATCAAAGAGCTCAGTAATCAAGGGAATTGGGTATGCATTTCTGATAGTTATTTGATTCAAACCTCGGTAATCAATGCAAGGCCTTAACGTGCCATCCTTTTTATTCACAAAAAAAAAACCGGCCCCGGCAGGCGAGGATGATCTCCTAATGAATCCCTTGTCTAGATTCTCACGGATATACTCCTCTAAGACTAAGTTCTCCTTAGTGGATAAAGGATATACATTGCCCCTCGGAGGCATAGTACCAGGTAGGAGATTAATCTTGCAATCAAAGGACCTGTGTGGGGGTAAAGTATCAGCATTCTTCTTGTCAAAGACTGCCTTTAAATCTATGTATCGAGACGGTATTTGTAAGTCTGTAGACTGGGTGGAGTTAACCGGTGTATTACCTACGCAAAGTGGTGAGACTTTCTGTAAACACCTGTCCTGGCAACCCTGACCCCATGAAGTTCTCCCCTAGCTCCCAATCAATAATAGGGTTATGTTTCTTTAACCATGGATACCCCAGAACTATAGGAACAGAAGGGGAAGAGATAAGCATAAGGGATATATCCTTCTCGTGTAAGATACCAACAGTCAAAATAACAGGTATAGTCTCATGAGAAATCATAGGTTCAGATAATGGTCTACCATCTATGGCCTCAACGGCCAAAGGAGTATCTCTTAGCTGAGATGGGATAGAGTGTTTAGAAACAAAAACTTGGTCGATAAAGCTCTCAGCAGCTCCGGAGTCTATCAATGCCATAGTCTTTATTACTCCCTTCTCCCATGCTAAAGAAACCGGTAGTAGAAGCCTGTGATCCTTATAATTGTGTATAGAGGACAAAATAGAAACACCCCCCAAGGCCTGTCCTCTAGAGAAACTTAGGTGCGAGCATTTCCCGGACGATTAGGACAATTTAGGCGAAGGTGCCCTCTTACTCCACAATACATACACAATCCCTCCTTTCTTCTGTACTGTCTCTCCTCTTCTGAGAGGCGAGTATTGCCTATTTGCATAGGTTCAGAAAAAACTGGGATAGTGGTTTGAGGACTTTGAAATAAAGGCGCTAGTTTAAAGGAAGGTCTACGAATATTATCACGAGTGTTCTGTCTCTCTCTTAAACGTTCGTCAATACGAGAAAAAAAAAAAATTAAATCCTCCAAATTTTCAGGGAGCTCTCTAGTAGCCACCTCGTCTAGGATTACATCAGATAATCCGTTAACAAATACGTCTATATAGGCCTGTTCATTCCACTTAACTTCTGCCGCCAAAGACCTGAACTCTAGTGCATAATCCACAAGGGTTTGGTCATCTTGTCTAAGGCGCAATAGTAATCTAGCTGCATTGACCTTTCTACCTGGAGGGTCAAAAGTTCTTCTAAAAGCAGCGACAAAGGCATTATAGTTATAGACTAACGGATTCTCATTCTCCCACAGAGGATTGGCCCATCTCAGAGCCTTATCAATGAGGAGTGTGATAATGAATCCAACCTTTGCCCTATCTGTAGGGTAAGAGCGAGGTTGTAATTCAAAATGAATACCAATTTGGTTTAAGAAACCACGGCACTTCTCCGGAGAACCACCATAACGTACAGGAGGTGTAATACGGGAAGAAGCACCTACAGTGGCTACTTCTAGACCTGAACTTACCGGAGAGATGGACGTAGCTCGCATCTCCTCCGGTGGATTACTAGATCGAGATAGTAAAGCTTGCAGCGCTAGAGCCATCTGGTCTATTCTGTAATCCATGACATCAAATCTAGAATCGGAAGAACCAACCTGAGTGTTTGTACCTGCAGGATCCATGGCCCTGTCGTAATGTCAGGATCGGGACAGGGATCCAACACGCAGAGTACAAACAGGTACAGGGTACATATACCGGACCTTAGAATGGCCGGACTAACGTAAAAGTAGTAAAGAATGGTCTAGAGACAAGCCGAGGTCGAGGGAACGAGAGAGCAGGTAAACGAGAGACAAGCCGAGTCAAAGGGTAATAGAGGTAAATGAGGTAGAACAGACAAGCCGGGTCAAAACCAAAGAAACTAACAGAATACAAGAGCACTGAGTGACTAGACAAGCTAGAACCACGACAGGGCAATGAACAAACGTAGAAAGCCCTCTTTTATACCCTGATTCTAAACAGGTAATCACGCCCCCGACGAATCCTCATTCGTGCTTGGGGCTTGATTGACAGATCGGGTTGGGTTGTCGTCATGACGTCGGCTATTGAACGCCGTGTCATAAAAGGAAGTGGATCCCTTGCGGCCGGCGTGTAAACGACCGAGGGAACCGCGAGGAACGAGTGATTCAACCCTTTTGCGAGGAAGAACGTCCAAGTATCTCACCTCCACAGAGGTAGAGACAGCAGGTACCCTGACACAAGGATCCTTTGTTGTCCCGTGTGCTCAACTGGGTTTGGAGGGGGTGGCCAAAATCAAAAGTGGAAGACAAGTTCAAACCATTTGTAGTGCGCCAACATGAACTATCTGCCTATAAAGGGTGCCTATTATGGGGAAACAGAGTGGTAATTCCAAATGCAGGACAAGCTCGAGTATTGCATGCTCTTCATGAAGGACATCCTGGAATAGTTCGCATGAAAGCTTTAGCCAGAAGTTATGTTTGGTGGCCTAAAATGGATGAAGTTATTGAAAAGTGGGTGAAGAACTGTGTACCATGCCAATCTACTCGTCATGCTCCACCTAAAGCCTCAGTACATCCTTGGGAAGTGACTAGGTCACCTTGGTCCCATTTACATATAGATTTTGCTGGCCCTTTTCACGGACAGATGTTTTTTTTAGTTGTTGACTCCTTTTCAAAATGGTTAGAAGTTGTTCCAGTTACATCTGGTACCTCAGTCACAGTCATAAAGATTCTAAGGAGGCTGTTGCTACACATGGATACAATTGTGTCTGATAATGGAACACAATTTACCTCATCAGAATTCAAAATGTTCATGGCAAGTAATCTTATTCGACATGTTACTATTGCACCATTTCACCCATCATCAAATGGTCAAGCTGAGCGTATGTTTACATAGTTACATAGTTAGATAGCTGAAAAGAGACTTGCGTCCATCAAGTTCAGCCTTCCTCACACCTGTTTTTTGCTGTTGATCCAAAAGGCAAAAAAAAAAAAACCCAGTTTGAAGCACAATTTTGCAACAAGCTAGGACAAAAAATTCCTTCTTGACCCCAGAATGGCAGTCAGATTTATCCTTGAATCAAGCAGTTATTACCCTACATTGAAAGATTATATCCTTGAATATTCTGTCTTTGCAAGTATGCATCTAGTAGCTGTTTGAACATCTGTATGGACTCTGATAAAACCACTTCTTCAGGCATAAATGGATACCTGCAAAAGTACTTATGGCCACAGACCTTTGTCATACAAAGTATAAATTCCTGATGGTAGAATTTTACGAAGGCATGTCGATCAGATTCGGGAACGGAGTGATGAGATTGTGCCTGTTGCCGGTCCCAGTCATGCTGGGTTTTCTGTGATACCAGATGATGTGGAACCACTGGATGATACAGGTCTCAGTTCTCCAGGAGCTGTTATTGAAGAACCAGTTCTGTGTGATCCATCTGACAGAGCACAGGAAGAAGGGATGGGCACAACTGAAGGTCCAGGTGAAGCAGTTCCAAACATGGTTTTGGGGCACCCAAGATGAAATATTAAACCTCCCAGTTATCTCAAAGACTTTGAGGTCTAGGGGGGAGGAGTGTTATGTATTGAGGTTTATGCAGTCCACCTTCCAGTAGATGGCAGCATAGTGAAGTTATGCACTTGTTCTGTTGTGTTTAGTCTTTTTTGTGTTATGTCATTATGTGCGTATACTGAAGTAAAGAGAAGTTCTATTTTACTACAATGTCTGAGAGCCATTTGTGAATATATAACATGCTAATACACTAATATATATATATATATATATATATATATATATATACGTGGCGTGTGTGTTTGTGCTTTAGGGTGCACACCCTTATGCAATAGGCTGCACATGCCTATGAATACCACCTATGTTATTGTCAACAATGTTATACCAAATAGTGTTACTTTACCAAAAGGAACATTATTAGGTCTAGTATTGGATGATGAGTACTATACATTTGGTTGCCAAAACCAAATTATAGTCCTCATCCCTGAAGAGTACTTAACTGAGGACGAAATTGTTGATCAATTATTCCAATCCTCCCCAGAAGGATTATTCACTATCTTATATGTATATACCTTTAACATCGAAGAAGGCTTAAGTAATCTCTTTATTCCAGGATATGAATGCTCCCCCTGTTCGGTAGTTCATATCTCCCGAACATAGTTTGTGTAGATAGTCGGGAAATGGAACGGGCAGCGGTCTAAGGTTTACCGGCGTTCGCGCAAGTGCCTAGCCGAAAAGAGTTCCAGGCGCTCGATGACCAACTACCGCTGCACACGTTTGGGAGACAAGATGGCTGCCATACTCTCTGCCCCGTGTTCGGTTATGTGAAATGCCGGCCACCCAGGGGAAGCATTAGTAATTGTTCAACTTGCGGTTTTCGCACTTGAGGGGTTGGTCTAAACGTTCTAATGGGGCACAGGGGTGGTCCTCGTTCGGGAGACAAAAGGATTCCATTCGTATGAAGTCTCCCAAACGGCCAAAGAGGAACCACACAAAATAACAGGGAAAAAACACACAAAAAGTGACAGCTTTATTACATGTGGTGTATGGACAGCCATAAAGTATCTGGTAAGTGTCCATTCCGCAACAGTCTCCTAATTGTTTATTTTTGTTCACTCCCAGTCTATCCATCAGGATACTCTCCCCATTATTGTTCATATACTCTCCTTCTGTCCTTATGGTACAACGTGCTTTTTACCTACTCCCACTTTATTTGACATGTCCCATTCTTTTAATTTGTTTAGATTACAAAGTGGTCAAATCTAATGTAACATCTATGAAAAAGCTTGAAGTACAGACAAAAAGTACAGACTATTTCTGTATTTCCAAACTTACTTGTCCACATAGCTGTGGTGCAGAATAAAGATTGGATCATTGCTGGATATCGGAATCTGAGACATTGTCCCTCCAAGATATATGTGGATCAGATTATGCATACTCCTCTTTAAGGTCACCCCATCTGGTGCCAAAAAGCCTAAGGGGTGAAAGCAGCAGGTTATATGGTTATATGATTACATCATAGATGTTCCACAATCTGGATAAGTGCACTGTATAATAATTTAAGCAAATATATAAAATAAACAGTGTAATAATAAAGTAAATAACAATGGATCAAATGTATTAACACGCCAAACTGGCCATTATTTCTGTGCTGCGAGAAGGACAATTTTACAAAGTTTTGAAAAGCTAGTGACCTATATTTTCACACAATTTCAGGTCAGTTCATCTCAATTTTATAATGTAAAATTCAATTTATAATATAGCTAAAATCACACAGTCAAAAGGTTACTAAATGGGTGGTAGGTTGAGCTGTTGAGCTGACCAGAAGCAAACACCCACAGCTCCAGCATTGAGACTTAAAAATGCTTAATTTCTGCTTTCAGATGACTTGTAACTGCTTTTTCTTTCAAAACAGTAATCTATTTACCTCGTTGTCTCCTAAATTTTATTTTTCTTAGAATTATGTGTTACAGCTTCATAGGTGTACAGAAACATTGCAGCTTGCGGTGTATACACCACATGGCTAAATTCATGGATCCACTAGCTGCTTGTCTGCTTAATATTATGTTTGCTTTCTGACCTCTTGCCATGGTCCTTACTTATCTACAAAGGCATTTTTTTTTAAAACTTAATTAAGAAATTAGATTTCTCATCAGCCCTGCCTCCCCATCCCCATCCCGGTCACTATGTTCTGCAGTTTGTTCTGCCTCATACATGTAATGGACTTTTTGATTGCTGAGCAGTTTATTTTCTTTTTTATCCCCTCTCTTTCATTTCTGTTACAGACCCTGCTATAGACAATTTCCCCATTGCTTTTCTTTCAGTTTTTCCCCTTTTGTCACAACCCAAGACCTGGTTTCTTTGTCACAACCCAACGACCAGCCGTTCGGTAGAAAGATTCCATCTTACATGGGGATTGTAGCGAACCCTGAGATAACTGTGGATGGCAAGGGTTTCGTGGAGTTTTAACGTGCGAACGGAGACCGACCGCAAGGCCAAAGCTTGTGGAACTAATTTCGGCCAGAAAGTCTGTGCGGTCGGTCAAAACTTCAAAGAGCCATAACTCCCGAACCTATTTTTGGGGTACATCTAAAACTTGGGTAAAATTCTGTATGTGTTAATTATGTTAAATGTTTATCTGAGGGGAGGGGACGTGGGGGCTGTACCATGTATATGATTGGTGATTTTATGCCTCCCCCTAGGTGTGTTCTTTTTGTATCCAACTGTAATAAAAAGTAGGCTGGGTGTTCCAGCTCTCAGTTCTTGTTTGACCTTCAAATCGCAGCCTTGACTCATTTTGTGGGCAGAAGGGTATCCTAGCTGTACTATAGCTAGTGGGATTATTCTACATTTTCAGGACTCGTATGGAATACTAAGGAAAGCAGCTTCTCCTCTTCTCAGCAATAGGAATCCAGACTAACTAAGCGGTCCAGCTTTCAGCAAGACTGAGGGTAACCGTAACAATTTCATTTTGGAAAACCTACGTAAGTGACAGTTACAAATCGTCTGTTTACACCTTCATTATTGTTGGAGAATGGAGTGGAGAGTTAATTAGGCTTTTTTACTCTTTTTAATGAGTTCCTTGATTTCACACAGCAACACTTCTTATGGCGGACTTGGCCAACCTCTGACTCTGAGTTTGGGAGGAGGGGGGTTTTAAGTTGTGAGTCTCCTGTGCTGCAAGCTGTGGGGATACAGATCGCCTGAACCAGCTGAGTGGCCGGCATGGAGGAGGGCACCGTGGAGGCCCTATATCCTCCTTCAGGGATCTTGATGGTGCTGTGGAGGTGTGGATGGATGCAGAGCTGTGGACCTTCGGTGGTGGGGTTCTGAGGAATGGTCAGGTCTTTGGAGGGTTGAAGTGCTGTTGGTTCTGACCTAGGAGCTTGGGAATTGCCCACAAAGTCCTATTTTATTTTCTGCACTCGGTTTAAAGGGACTTTGGAAAAAAGGTGATCAACAGTCTTGACTCTACTTACCATTATAGCTTGGGGAGCTTGCTGACTAAGATTCTGCAAAGTTTATTTTCTCTATCCTTAATGCTCCATTGAAATGATGACAGTGTATGTATTTGTTTTTATGTCTCACTACACATGTAAGTTTAAATTAGAATCACTGTATGTGGCAGCAAAACCTGTTTCAGTTGTTTTTCTTTTGTTTCACAGCCATGTATAACTTTATGTCCCAAAGGATTTCCAGAATGCTGGTGTGAGACCTCAACCTTGGGCCTACAGAAAAGTTCTCTATTCTTATTGTTCTGCTTCCACCTCTGACTGTTGTCTTTTTTCTGTGCTTTAATCTTAGCATCCTTAATTCTGCTTCCTTTTGAGCCTGTATGCGCCCTTCTTTATACTACTTTTCTTATTCTCTGTTTTGCTATATTACTCATTTAGCGACTCTCTAACACGCTTATGACCAGGACTGATGGTTTGTAGGCAACTTAAGCCTTTTCTGTTGCTTACCATAGATTCAGAAATTGACTACTAATTTACAGTTAATACTGACTGTTGACAGCCAACTCGATATTGTTATAGTTTCTTCCTTATTGAGTCACTGACATGTAAATATATATGTAATATGTAAACATATTCTTATACTGCTATGCTTGGAAGTGATGATGCTAAATGGTCCTGTTTCTCGCATATATGTTTTGTCAATTACAGTACTTTCTTATGTTGCACTTTTAATAAACCCTAACGAAAGATGAAAGATTAATACATATAAAGAAGATAATGAGGAAGTAGTTGGACACTTTTCACCAAATCTGCTGTGACATAGACAATTGGCTAAGGTCTTATGACCATTTTCTGTCCTCCGGGAAAAGATAAAACGATCTGATCCCCTAGGATGTATCTTCCTTGATGGAAGAGTTGCCCTTCTATTTGTCGCATCAAAGAAGGTCTGTTTGAAGCACAAAAACTCATGGCAACTTCTTCTAACATAATTTCAGTCAATCTAGATTATTTTTTTATGGGTGATAGAGGCATGAATCTAAACAAACTATCCCTTTAGAAAGGAATACTTGTTTGTGCCGAAACGTTGAGGGGTATTATTGGTACACTCCTCTGAGGTTTTAGGTGAGTGCTATTTGCATATTTTTGGTTTGTTTCTTGCTGATAATAGCTACTATCATTTGTTTGGTGTAGTAATTATTTTTTGTTATTATATTCGATTGTCCAATAAAGTGTTTGATTAGATATTTTGGTGTGCATTCTTTTGTATTTAGAATATTGATTTTTGGCATTATAATGGGTGCCTCTTGATGATAGCACCCTCTCATAATTTATCTGTAGAAGCTTTACCATTTTTATTTTATTTCTAAACATACAAACCACATTAAGGTTGCAAATACATTTATCATTAAGCTTAGAGTCTCCCTTTAATAATAACCTATTCCCAGAGGCGTAACTAGAAACCACCACACTCCAGTGCAAACATTGCCCTGGGGCACCCCATGTGTCTCATTCCCCCATCCCCACCATGTGTCAAAACCCCCTGGTCCTTCCATGTGTTTCATCCCCCCCCCCCAGCCTTTCCATGTGTCTCATCACTCCACCCCACCCCTCCATGTGTCTAATTTCTCCAACCCAGCCCCACTATGTGTCTCATTTCCCCCAGCCCCTCCATGTGTCTCATTCCCTCTCCCCAGCCTCTCCATGTGTTTCATTCATCCCCCCCTCTGCTCTTCCATGTGCCTCTTTCCCTCCCCCCAGCCCCTACATGTGTCTCATCACTCCCCCCACCCTCTCCATGTGTCTAATTTCTCCATCCCAGCCCCCCATGTGTCTCATTCCCTTCCCACAGCTTCTCCATGTGTCTCATTCCCCCCCTCCTCTGCCCTTCCATGTGCCTCTTTCCCTCCCCCCAGCCCCTAAATATGTCTCATTCTCCCCAGACCCATCATGTGTTTAATTAACCCATGTGTCTCATTCACTTCCCCCCACCCCCTCCATGTGTCTAATTTCTCCAACCCAGCCCCCCTATGTGTCTCATTTCCCCCAGCCCCTCCATGTGTCTCATTCCCTCCCCCCAGCCTCTCCATGTGTCTCATTCACCCCTCCTCTGCCCTTCCATATGCCTCTTTCCCTCCCTCCAGCCCTTAAACGTGTCTAATTCCCCCCCCAGGCCTTCTATGTATTTCATTAACCCATGTGTCTCATTCCCTTCCCCCAGTCCCTCCATGTGACACATTACCTGCCCCCAGCCCCTCCATGTGTCTCATTCTCTCTCCCCATCAGCCCGTGCATGCGTCTCTTTCCCTCCCGCCAGACCCTCCATGTGTCTCAACCCCCCTGCTGTTCCATGTGTCGCATCCTCTCTCCACCCAGCCCCTCCATTTGTTTCATTTTGTTTTTAAATCTCACTTTAGTAAATATCCCTGAGTGACTAAATAGTATATACAATGAGCTGAACCTGACAAATACAAAAACAGAGAAAGCAAATCAATGTAGTATTGTTCCTGTATCACTTTGCAATTGTCTCAATTATTGTTAAATTTCCACCTTTCATAATATTAGAAAGCGCTGTGGAATAAGTTGGTGCTATATAAATAATAATAATAATAATATAATGAATGATGGAGACGGCTAGACTGAGATTAACATACCTTCCAGGGCATTACGAAAACTGAGAAGGGATGTCTCATTAAATGGTGGTGTGTCAAATTCTTTCAGTTTCAGTGTGTTCTCCACATCTAAGAATGTAGGCATGTTTAGGGCATATGGCGTAGTTCCTGGCTTCCTGTGAAGTCTTTCCATTTTGTATTCAGTGTCAGCCGTTGGGCAATAAGCATCGGGGTAATTAAATCCACTACATATAGCCTTGAATGGAAGAAATGATTATTAAATAAAAAAGCAACATATTCTTTTGTGCTCCATGAGGTCCAGCAAAAACACTACTCAGCTTCTCTTTCTTTTGCTCTCATTCACTACTGACAGTGTCATTGGCTAAAATGAAAATTGTCTTGGTTTCAAAGTCAATTTCAAATGTAAAAGGTACCTGTCATGCTTATTTTAACTAAGAGCATAATAGTTTTGAAAGCAGATGTAAAGATTGGGAGCAAAACCTATTTAAAAATAGGTCTGTCTTCCACCAGTCAGTATACTCTTTGGCATAGATTCCATGCTGAAGATGTGATTGACAAAAGAGACCTCCTGCAGGTGGTCCTTCAGATTTCCACATATAGCAACCACAGCACTATGTTCTGGTGTGTATGGGAACAAAATGACTGAAGTCACCCCTTTCAGGAGCCGGCATGATGGCAACCAATATCCCCAGCAGGATATCAAAGAAGAGAAAAAAGGGAATTAGCCTTCCAGCTGAAGTGGTAGAGGTTAGCACAGAAAGGAGTTTAAGCATGCTAGATTTAAGATATGGCCAGGGACTAATTCAAAGCATTTTGTAAATTGGGCAGACTAGATGGGCCGAATGGTTCTTATCTGCCGTCTCATTCTATGTTTCTATGTTTCTAATTGGGGGCACACCCAGAACATGCATCATGCATTAAGACCAAAATACAGCCTAAACACAGATTAATGGAACAGCACACACACAAAAAGAATACAGATTTCAATTTTACAAGGCTATTGGAACTTACCTACCTGAGCAAAAAATATGGAGATTTAGTTACACACTGATGTGGCCAAATTGCCCACAACTACCCAACCACCCATCACTGTCCCGCAATATTGGTGGGTCCTACTCTAATTTTACCAAGCAAGATAAACATGCTAACTGCAATACTTTCTGCTTAAACTGCTTCCATCAACTCTCCTCAAATTTATGCTTTTCTGTGGTCATCTCCTGAAGGCCACCTGAAATGGAGGAGCGAAGTGCTCAACTCAATACAAATCTGGTATGAATTCCAAATAGACACAAACAAAAGGGGATTGGGGGGCACACCCAAAACATGCCTTTTTTTTAGCAGTAGTGCTTCTCTAAAGAACAAAATATTTATAAAAAAATAATAAAAATAAACAGATTAAGGAAACGGCACACACATGAAAAAAAGTATGTTTCTCTCCCATGTTAAAACTAGTGTAGTACCCACCAATTACGGGGTACTCGAGCGTAGTGGTGGGCTTAACACAATATGGAAAATAGAGTGATTTGCGCACACAGAAAAGACAAGTGTGAGTTTTACCTCTTACACAGGGTATTCTTGTGTGTTCACACTACATACAGTATGCATCACCTATATACAGGTAAATAAAATACACATAGTGTAAACTGTAAAAAACAAATAATGTTTTAGAAATGATGTATATCATCAAACTCACACTTTTCAGAGCCCATTTAAAGTTGGCTCTAGACTTATAGCGCTTTTCATCTCACTCTTGAGATATCCAGTATTGGAAAGATGTGTACATCCACAGGAACTTGGAACTGGTGGCTTGCAGTGATGCTCCAAAAAGTCCAAGGCAGGTGTGTAGTTAAAAGTGTTTTATTCCAAAAGTTATTTTAAAATACAAAATATGTATATATACACAGTAAAATATATATATATTAGCAGCACAACGCGTTTCAACCTTTCAGTAGGTCTTTCTCAAGTGCATCTGGTTTTACAATGGGCTCCAAAGCCCTAATATATGCCAAACAATCAATTAATTACCTTAATGATACTACACATCTGTGGATATGTTCCCACCCATGTCCAAACATGGTCACAGCCGGAAGTGTTATGCCACACTCAATATGGCTACATTTCCGTCTGTGTACTTCTGTCCCCAGCCCCCCCCAACATGTCCGATATTACATTTATCTTTATCAGTCCGTGTTCCTCCAGTTCGCTGTTTCTTCTTTCGGTCTCCATTTCGCCGTGTCATTTCCGTTGGTGACGTCGTGATGCAGTCCGATACGTCACTTCCGGTTGTAGTTTTTCCGGTCTATCGTGATCTTCCAGACAATTTTGGCGCACAAATGTCCATCATTAAGAAGGGCAAAGTGCCAATAGTTCATATTGCACATAGATAGGAGGACAAACGTTTAAAAGGAAGGGGAAAAGACATATTAATGTTGGGAAAAAAAGGGAAGGTATTCATGTCTGGACATTAGTGGAGCATTTTTTTTAAAAATATAGATAATACACAATAGGATGAGAAAACATATCCCAAAATAATTCTTAATGTTAGGAAATGCCACCATTACATGGATATTACCCCCTCCATCCAAAAGTGCCATTTTTAAGACAAAAGATATATAGGAAATGTATATAAAATATATGTGTACATATATTCCCTATTATAAAATGCTCCACTAATGTCCAGACATGAATACCTTCCCTTTTTTTCCCAACATTAATATGTCTTTTCCCCTTCCTTTTAAACGTTTGTCCTCCTATCTATGTGCAATATGAACTATTGGCACTTTGCCCTTCTTAATGATGGACATTTGTGCGCCAAAATTGTCTGGAAGATCACGATAGACCGGAAAAACTACAACCGGAAGTGACGTATCGGACTGCATCACGACGTCACCAACGGAAATGACACGGCGAAATGGAGACCGAAAGAAGAAACAGCGAACTGGAGGAACACGGACTGATAAAGATAAATGTAATATCGGACATGTTGGGGGGGGCTGGGGACAGAAGTACACAGACGGAAATGTAGCCATATTGAGTGTGGCATAACACTTCCGGCTGTGACCATGTTTGGACATGGGTGGGAACATATCCACAGATGTGTAGTATCATTAAGGTAATTAATTGATTGTTTGGCATATATTAGGGCTTTGGAGCCCATTGTAAAACCAGATGCACTTGAGAAAGACCTACTGAAAGGTTGAAACGCGTTGTGCTGCTAATATATATATATTTTACTGTGTATATATACATATTTTGTATTTTAAAATAACTTTTGGAATAAAACACTTTTAACTACACACCTGCCTTGGACTTTTTGGAGCATCACTGCAAGCCACCAGTTCCAAGTTCCTGTGGATGTACACATCTTTCCAATACTGGATATCTCAAGAGTGAGATGAAAAGCGCTATAAGTCTAGAGCCAACTTTAAATGGGCTCTGAAAAGTGTGAGTTTGATGATATACATCATTTCTAAAACATTATTTGTTTTTTACAGTTTACACTATGTGTATTTTATTTACCTGTATATAGGTGATGCATACTGTATGTAGTGTGAACACACAAGAATACCCTGTGTAAGAGGTAAAACTCACACTTGTCTTTTCTGTGTGCGCAAATCACTCTATTTTCCAGAATTTATCACATTTTAGTGTAAGTGGTGACATTACACTTCGGTGGTTTTTGCTGCACCGGATCTTATTAATTTAGCGCCATTTGTGTCCTTTCTCTGTTTTAAATTTTTTAACACAATATGGCCATATGGTTAGTTACATCCCCCTATTTGTTTGACGGATTATGTCATTTATCTCCTGAAGTGTCCATGCGGCTTAGAATATGTAGGCAAAACCTTACACTCACTTAAGATCGGGTGTCACAACATAAAACAACTATATGTAGTGCCAAATCAGAGGCAACATTCGCACAACACTTAAGAGAGAAAGGACACAATGTATTGCAATTGCGCCACCAGGTTTTGGAAGGAGTAGCGCCACTTCCTCGTGGAGGTAATAGGGAAAGAATCCTGTTACAGAAAGAGGTTCACTGGATGTAGCTCTTGGATATGGTGTCACCTCATGCTCTTAATGAGAAGCTTGAGTGGCACTTGTTCATCTCGGTACTCCAGCAAACACCTTCTGGAAGACTGGAGTGTCCTCGAGCGGGGTATGTAAAAAATATAAAATATTATATCTTCCTATGTCTTATGCCTTATTCTAGTGACTAATACCTTCCTATGTTGTTTTGCTTTATTTCTTCCGAGAATATTAATAGCCCTGCACTTTATACTCTACGCTATATGCACAGGATTAGGCAACCTGTATACCCAAGTACCTAATTGGTAATAGGTGTTTTCTTTCTTTATTACATATCTAGTATATATGGGTATAACATTATACACTATGCTTTTGCAGCTTTTTTCTTCACACACTGGGCATTATATTCACTTTTATCTTTATCTTTTCATTTAACTTCGATTATGTGGCTTCCTGTGTTGTAATTTTATGCTTATGACCTGTTTTTGATATATTCCATATTCGAGGTATATCTGTTTAAACTAAGTTTATTTATTGCGATCTGTTTAATAAACGTCTGTATTGTATACTCGTTTCCTAGCAACGTGCGTCATTACATCACACCCACACTTGCCGGAAACCGGAAGAGAGACTCAAGATGGCAGAGGGAAGCCAGACAATGAGAAACAGCTGCACTTTATCTGTGGGGGGAGGAGGGGATGGGGGCGGCACCTGGGTTCTTAATTTATTGCACATTGTATATAAACTGGTGAGTGTTGCTGCATGTTGAAGGACATTTGCATTGAAAAAGTGCTTGTGCCCAAAATGTTTGCCTGACTTTTATGTCCTTCAAATAAATGCTTGGTAGCAGATTGATGCACACTACAGCTTGAAGCGCAGACCTCATTGTTTGTATGTTTATTTGGTTTACACAGCTGGAACTACAGTGGGATTAGCTGCAGCTCAGGAGAAACGGTTTGTATTTTCAATCCTTTTAATATTGCAATTACCTGTGCCTCTACTCCTTTTCTCTAAATAGTATACTAGATGGGAAAATGTAAGTAATGCAATGCAAGAAATTAGGTATCTCACCTTCCAGAAAGAGAAGTGGGAGTATGGAGTCAGTATACCCTGGGCATTATTGTTTCCCAAAAGATCATCAGTACAGATTGAGCAATTCTTCTCTCCACGCCAGTCATAATATGGAATAGCAAAGTCATCATCTCCAGTCATCATCTGGATCTGTCTCTCCAGAAACAGGATAGCAAGCCGGTGCCAGCCTGGGAAAGCAGGACCCTGATGGGCAAAATTTTTAATGAGATCAAATGTATTATTTATCAGTATGGGCTTCATTGCGTAGTAATGCATCCACGCAAAAACATCATAAAGTGAAGCATCAATAAAGCGGTATGTCTCTCGATGGTGTCTGTCTCCTGTAATTAGGACAACAAAGTCTTTACTTTTAGTTGTTTTAGCCAGAGCTAAGTAGCTGAACAATCTTTTCTTCTCTAGAAAAGACAGCTCTCTGATCTCTCTTCGAATTATCATTTTTTTCCGGTCACATTTATCTCCAAAGTATCCATGCTTACAATCTCCGCAGTCAAAGCCACTGTAGTTTCCATGGCACTCACATGAGTTTTCATAATAGAATCTTGGCCAGTCCAGACGATCATCATTAACTTGAGGAATTTTGTTTCGTCTTAAAGGTGTCCAGTCTCGACACCTTCCACGACCAGACAAGGAACCACAGGGACTATTGTCTTTCCAGAGGGGACAGCAAGTCTTTGTCCGAAAAGCTGCTTCAGTCGTGCAGGCTCTGGGAAACTGGCTGTGAACTGCACTAAGGCAAATCATGAGGACAATGCAGATTCCAAGCATGTCTGTGTAAAACTGGCCACGCAAGTCTGTGTAAAAAAAAAAGTGAAACTCAGGACTTTGCAACAACAGATTAACTTTACAATTTTTCTATATTATTCATACCTTCTAGACCAGGCATAGGCAACCTTCGGCACTCCAGATGTTTTGGACTACACCTCCCATGATGATTTGCCAGCATTATGGGTGTAAGAGCATTATGGGCATATATACCCCGCTACTCATGAATCGCAATGAGCTCTCTCTGCCTTCTACTCCTATACCTTGACACACGGATCTCACTAGGCCGTCACTTACATAAGCTTCATCCAAGGTGGACAAGGTGGACAGCTACAACCTAATTTCTGCCTTCCTGTTGCTTGGGGGTTATATATTGCCCTATTATACTGCGTTTAAGTGATACCAGAGTTCATGCCATAATCATTACTTTACATACACCCTATTGTACACCAGGTAAGACTTACATTTGGTAATATTGGCCTTCCTCTGCAATACCTCTACACGCCTACTCTGAACTTTACCATGTAGCTCACACAACGGAGCTCATTCATTTCCCATCCGCTCAACCTGCTACCAGGTTCACCTGTCAACAATAGCGCTGTTACATTCAACACATGCTTGAGCAGTCTTGTTCATGTTGCTAAACTTTCTATCCCACCAGAACCGGTGAACCATGTTCACGCCACCATTGTCCCTCATTTCTGGACTAATACGCCACTGACACTGGATTACAGCCAATTTCATAGTTAACTGGGTCCGTGACACATTTCCCATGGTGACACAGAACCTACCCTCGTAGCATGGGAATTATTACCTGTCAGTCCCCCTCACTAACAATAATAAGATGATTAGGAAGAGATCTGGCTGGAAGCATCACAGAAACTCTACTTTGTTCAGATACCCATAACAGGCTTTTACAACATAGCAACCGATGAGGTCACAATTTTTCGGATTCTTCCGAACGACCTACCAAACCCCTACTTTCCAGGATTTCAATGCTGGCACATGCAACACTCTCTGCCAATGACACCTGTTCATGTGCTGGGCCATTTTTAATAAACTCACTTCCACATATAAAATCATCAAACCATACTCATTCGATTTCATGGTGGGGTTCACATATTTTTTGCCACCTCAACCTTAAACTAGCTCACAACACCTTAAAGTTATTCTAATACAACCGTTAACATTTTCAGGTCATTCTAAAAGAATGCTCCTACTACCTCTAATTATATCCTAGTATATAACATCTAATGGCTGAGACTGCATATGCCATATATATCTCTCAACCTGAGAGGGAATTGAGACTTGCATTTAAGTACTGGTTATGTTATGTAATGTCATCACGTATTCTGTGTTAAACTGTTAAACGTTTTGCCCTCTTTTACAAACCTACCCGAACATTGGTTCCGGCACACCACAACCGACTTACACCACCATTACTATAACTTGGCTTATTGTATACAACCACAAATGAGAAGGCTGAGCCATTAGGTGAAGCCTGTAGTTGTGGGAGGAGTTACCCGGCCTATAAATACACAGATCTCCCCTTCCTCTGGGCTGAGACTGCCTGGTTCAGCCCACCCACCAAACCCTTTATTAAGCCATTCATCTTGGTGGGCTGTCTTTTACATGCCTACCCGAACATCGGTTCCGGCACACCACAACCTACTTACACCACCATTACTATAATTCAACTTATTGTATACAACCACAAATATATATGTATATATGTTAAGGCTTTGCCTGGAGTTGTGGGAGGAGCTTAATTACCTTTTTAAAGAGCCTCCTCACTTTCTCCTGTACCGTTCCTGGGTCCCTTCTGTAGTGACCAAGGTTGTCCCTCAGGGTACTTAACTCTTACATGAAGATGTAGGTCCTCTTCAGCTTTCCTCTTCCTTTCCAGACGTTTTCACGCCGGCCGCGATAGCTCCGCCCCTTTTTATGATGCAGCAAGGGGGCATCGACGTCATGACGCTAATGACGTCACTGTGACAGACCACCTGCACCCAACCGGGTACCTCCATCAATCGCTGCTTCCTAGCGCTTACGAGTACCATAAGCACCGCGCTGAAACACCATAACCACCGTAAACCCCACGAACTGCCGCAGCTTCTTTGGGGTCTCTCCGTCCTCCACCCACCCTGGACCCAAGACCAGGATCCAGCTTCCAGTGGGTAGGCCTCTCCTAGTCCAGAGAGTGTAGCAGGAACAGCTCTTATAAGAGCTAGTGATTATACTCAGGGGAGTATTGTGATACAGCAATCCACAGAGTATATGTAGTTCTCCAACCCCCCAGAACATGAGCCAAAACGTCATGAAGGTGCAAGATGATCTGAGCTTTAATGGTTCAGGTTGGCTTTTATACAATTCTCAATGCCAGAGGAACACCCCCTGGAGCTGATGGGGCACAGGAACACAAAGGACATAAACCAATCAGAACGAACATACATTCTGTGACATGCCCATGTACAGCACACAATCCCTCCCCTCTGCTTGGGAGATAATTGAGTAAAGTCCTGTAAGTAACTCAATTATCTCCAAGCAGAAAAAAACACATTTTAACAAAGTTCAGAAAGTACCCCAAAACATAACATTCCTGGATAGCCCTGATCTGGGGGAACAACATATCCAAAAATCACCCAGATCAGAGCAGGGGTTCAAAAGTTTCAAGGAAGTCTCTTTTTGACCAGCTGCAAGCATGGCTTCATGCCCAAAACAGTTCCAGGGAATTAGGGCCAGCGGTCGGTCTCTCTTTGTGGAGTACAAAAGTACTTACATTACATGAATGGAGCCTTTTAAAGTGTATTGGGCAAGATATATTGCAGGGCCCATAGTCACAGGATAGGAGGCTGGCAAACAGGCCCCTCCAAAAACTCGTGGCAAACTCACAGAAAAAGTTTGTCACAGTCACGTTCCGCCGATACATTTGGATTCTGATGTTTTGGGGGTGTAGCTATCATTCTAACAAGCCATAGTATAAAAAGGACTCAAAGGGCTAGGTTCTTTGCCCTGTTGTGGTTAATTTATGTTCCCAATAGTGCTTGTTCCATATTCTGTATTCCAGCTTTTGATCTTGGCTCCGTTTGTGACTACTCTTCATTCTATACTCCTTTGACCCGGCTTTTGCTTACTTGCTTATCCTGATTTCTGTACTCCTTGACCTCGGCTTGAATTTGACTACCTCTTGTTCTTATACGTTAGTCCGGCCATTCTAAGGTCCGGTATACATTACCCATTATCTACATTCTGCGTGTTGGGTCCCATTCCATTTCCTGACAGTACTCTACCTCCACTCCTTCTATTCACCCAATCTACCTCTCTTTACACCTTAAGGGTAGGTCCTCTTTATTTACAGGCCTACCGCATCATCAGTTACGGCACACCACAACTGACTTTTTCCATTCTGTATTACGCTATTCCTAATTTTCTCACTATCACTCTATACGGCCTTTGTGCCCCGAACACAAATATAATATTTATGTTATTTCCCCCCCCCCCCCCCCCCCCATTACTTTTAAAATCCCCCCACCTCCCCCTAATTTGGCCATTAGGGGCACTGTATGACAGTTTGGGCAGGCACCCTGGAGGCAGCTGCATGGGCAGCTATTGGTACTTATCTATCCTCCCTAATTTACAAGTATGCATGTCCAGGCCCCTACGTTTTGTCAAATACCTGCGTCTAGGTCTTCTCTAAGGTTGCGTCTTTCTTATGTAACTCCCTTCCCTGTTCTGTTAGAGTCTCTCTCAGTGTCAGTTCCTTCAAAAAAATCATTGAAAACGTGCTTTTTTAGGAAAGCGTATCAGTTAAATTGCTTTCCCTCCACCTACCTTAGTAGCCCATCTGCTTGCTCTACTGAAACTGTGTCATACAATAAACTAAGCCTTCATTATACACTAGGCCAGTAATTTACTTTTCCCGTACCTAAAATACATCCTTCCCTTACCTCTTTTGTCACTTTACCCCACTCCCTCTAGAATGTTAGCTCGCTTGCTCGCTCTCAGCACCGTCTGTTCCTGTGCGTCCATCTCGTCTTGTTACAAATACTTGTCTGTTTGTCCACCCATTTACTGCGGATACTGTGGATTCTGTTGACGCTTTATAAATCATAATAATAAAACAGTGCACAAACCTAGTGGTTTGCCCCCAGCCCCCACCCGGTAGGGGGCTACTAATAAAATATACAAGGGGGAGGGGGTAGACATTCTGTTGAACACCTCCTGAAACTAGCACCATTGTCACATGCATAATCAGCTCCAAAGCATTTAAAGCCTCTGTAAACTCTTTCTTATGCTTTAAATTCTCGTCAGAGCACTCTGATTGCGTGGCATGTAACCCAACCAATAAAGCGTCGTGACGGGCACGTCTCACAGCAAGTCTTGATAGAAATGATTCTAATGAGAATTCAAAGCATTTGGGAAGCCTTTATAATGACTCATGTTTTAAGCCCCATTATGTGTGGAGTCCTCAAAGGCCTTACTTGGATCTGTTTTTGTTCGAATCAGATATTTTTATGTTAAAAATAACATCAGGAAGTGATGGCTTTTTTTCTGACCTTTTTTGAGGCTAAAGAAGAGAAGACTTTAGAAGAAAGAAGATGCTAAGTATTATTTTTTTATTTACGGTATTAGTTTTAATGCCCCTCCCACTATTATTATTAAAGGTGATGGCTATGGAATTAGGGATCCCTAGCAACCTGGTTGGGATTGTATGTGGGAGGCCATGTCAATAATTGGGTGTGTGGACAATAGCATGTTATCCATCACTTATTTAGAGCCATCAACCATTGCTCATGAGTGGGGTCTGAGCGGGACACAAGGTCCCCTCTGAATATTATAAATAGGGCCCCCACCCACCACCAATGGTGGGTTCCTCCCTTGAATATTAAAATTAGGGCCCCCACCAACCACCAATGGTAGGTTCCTCCCTTGAATATTAAAATTAGGGCCCCGCCAATGACCAATGGTGGGTTTCCTCACCCTGAATAATATAATTGCAGCTCCAGGCCCATGCCTATGAAATAGGCCCATTGATTTATTACCTGGCTGGTATTTTATTGGTACAGCCAGGAATTTGAGACTTCCTGGCCTGTGCTGATATTGCAGTCATATACAATACAAATGCTGGTATTTTTCTCAGTATAAACAAAGATTACAATGCAATACCAACACTGTGTGAGGAAAGAGGCAGGGGATAGGGGATAGGAAGTTCCAGCATATCCCTCCCTGCCTATCTCTACTCACTGATCCTCAAGGGAGCAGCTACAGAGAGTCCAGACAGCATCTCCCAGCCTGCAGAGACAGCCTACAGCTCAGGGAAGTGAGATATGGGGGGAAAGGCGGCAAAGAAACATGCGGGCACTGGGAGATATGGGGACACTGAGACACTAAGGGACATTGGGAGACATTATGACACAGACACATGGGAACACAGAGACACTGGGAGACATGGGGACACTGAGACACTAGAGAAACAGTGTCCCCATGTCTCCCAGTGTCCCCATGTCTCCCAGCCAGTGTCCCTGTGTCTCAGTGTCCCCATGTCTCCAAGTATCTCCTAGTCTCCCTGTGTCCCCATGTGTCCCAGCCAGTGTCCATAGTGTCTCAGTGTCCCCATGTCTCCCAGTGTCCCTGGTGTCTCAGTGTCCCCAAGTGTCTCAGTGTCCCAATGTCTCCCAGTGTCGCTAGTGTCTGTTTCCCCATGTCTCTTTAAAGTCCCTTAAAGTGTTTCAATGTCCCAATGTCTCCCAGCCAGTGTCCCTAGTGTCTCGGTGTCCCTGGTGTCTCAGTGTCCCCATGTCTTTAAGTGTCCCCTAGTCTCCCAGTGTCTCCATGTGTCCCAGCCAGTGTCCCCTAGTCTCCCAGTGTTCCCTTGTGTCTCAGTGTCCCCATGTCTCCCAGTGTCCCTAGTGTCTCAGTGTCCCTAGTGTCTGTGTCCCATGTCTCCCAGTGTCCCCATGTTTCCCAGTGCCCCAAGTGTCTCAATGTCCACATTTTTCTCAGTGTCCCCAGGTCTCCCAATGTTCCCTGTCTCAGTGTCCCCATGCCCCACAGTGTCCCCATGTCTCTGTGTTCCTAGTGTCCTAGTGACATGGGGACACAGACACTAGGGGACACTGAGAGACATGGGAGTACTGGGGGACACTGGGCGACATGGAGACACAAGACGACACTGGGAAACATGTGGCATTGAGACACTGTGATACACAGGGACACTGTGATACATAGGGTCACAGGGAGACCAGAGGACATGACACTAAGGGGCACTGGAAGACTAGGGGACACTGATACATAGGGACACTGTGAGACCTGGGGTAATTGACACATGGGGACACTGAGTCATGAGGGCACTGGGAGTCATGGGGGGCACTGGGAGATTACTGGACACTGGGCGACATGGGGACACTGGGAGACATGGGTGTAACAGATGCCCCGTTTTTTGGATTTATAATTTTGTTGCTATGCTGAACTTTTGCTGCAATACCCTTTACCTAAACCATCATAAGAATTAGAAATGAACAAACTGTACCAAACCGCAACTCCAACGTTCTAAGTGGTTCACTGGGTGGCCGTCGATTCGTATACACGAACGCGTGGCAGCGGCCATCTTGTTTTGTCAAACGCGTCCAGCGGGGTTTGGTCGTCGAGTGTCTGGAACTATTTACGGACACTCAATGGCCCGAACACTGCTGAGACTCACAGGACTATTTAGATTTGTGTTAATTCATCCAAAGGAGGTGGCATTCGGTAGAGACAACGTACGAATGAAGCGGCACACAACCATCACATGCACGAACGATTATGTGAACTATTGTTCAACATTTTATACTGCACGAAAGAGACTGGCTGCACCAGCTGAATTCATGGAACTATTATGGGCAGGAGCCTCGTGTGCAGCCGGGCAGAAATGGGACTTCCATCTAACTTTCCATCTAATCCCTGAACCGATTTGGATGATTTTTGTTGTTACTGTTGTTACTCTAAATGGGGGCTATCAGAAAATGTATGTTTTATGGGTTCGGATATGATTTTAGGGTATTTCTGAAAATGTACAAAAATTTTTATTTTTTCGTTTGGAGATAATGGAGTTGATACAGTAATTAACTCAATTATCTCCCAAACAGACGGGAGGGATTGTGTGTAATGTATGGGAGTGTCTCATTATGTGACTCTATGTTTATTGGTTATTCACTGTATGTCCCTGTGCCCAACAAGGTCCACCTGGGTGTCACCCTTGTTGGAAAACTTGCATAAAAGGCAAGTGTGGCCCCATTAAAATGAGTTCTGCTTAACCCTCAACACGTAGCCTCGTCTCATGCTTGTAGGGAACCTGCTTCACAGCTAATCCCTAGCTCTTGTAAGAGCTCTGCTACACCTTCAACTACCTGTTCGGCTGAGATGACATCTGGAGAATACTGCAGCACAGCTCTTTCTAAGGGAAAAGGACGTCTGTAACGGCATACACCCCTCTGATACTCTGGGTGGCCGTTACAATGGGGAAACTGATACATAGGGACACTGAGACAGTGGGAGACTTAAGACGCTGGGAGACCAGGAGACACTGGGAGCAATCCATCTATACAGCAGAATCAAACTGTAAGTAGTTTTGTGGTGATTTTACTGCATTTACTGCATTTTCTCCTATGTTACTCTTTGTGATTTACATCATGTGATGTCACGCATACATAATTAATTATGCAAATTAGTAGGCCAGTATGTTTTTCCAAGAAAGGTGGCAACCCTACCTACTTTTCACATTCTCTTGCTTAAGTATGGAACTTAAGAGGGATGTATGGGAGCAAAACTTGTGTGGACTGGCTGACCATGAAATTAGTTAAGATAATGCTGACTTTGGTCTCTAACACTGTGGCATGTCCCTTTTATTCTACACTCACTACATACAGATTTTCTCTGTCCCAGACTATATACCAGGAGCTTCTGCCTGCTATTAAGAAAGTAAAGAGACAAGTGGACCAGCGAGTACTATGGGACAGTCCTTAGAAAGTAATGAGCGAGCGCATCATTAGACGCATTTATGCCAAGCTCAGGGTGCTGTCTGCATAGTGTGCCCTTAGTTAGCTTGCATGATTGGCAGGCAGCCTCACATGCATTCATGCCAGGCTTGCCTTCCAATTCTTTGGGCGGACATGTCCCCTTTTTGGGCATGTTCACCCCTTTTGGCAGGTTATGTGATTTGTGTCAGTGGCACACCCTTTTAGCCTACCCATTGACTTTCTGCTTCACTGGACACTGCTGTTAGGGGTTATGGATTTACTTAAAAGATGAAAACATAAATTAGAGAGAGATTAGCATAGGATATGTGTTTTGTTATATCTGCTGTTTTCTTTCCCTCCAGCATCATCTCCATCAGATACATGACGCTTAGGGGTGATTTAGTGTTTTTTGTTTTTTTGTCGATAAGATTCTGTAATTAGGCCCATCATAATTTTCAGCACCAGGCCCACTGGGCTCTTAATCTGACCCTGAGGGGGCCATTGTATTAAATTGTGGAAGGGGGGCAGTGTATTTATTTGAGGGAGGGAGGGGGGCAGTGTATTAGAGTGGTGGGGGGCAGTGTGTTAAATTGGGGGGGAGGGCAGTGTATTAAAGTAGAGTGGTGGGAGTGGGGGCAGTCTATTCAATTAGAGTGGAGGGAGGAGGTGTATTTGATTAAGGGGCAATGTATTAGATTGGGTGAAGCGGGCAGTGTATGGTGTAGTGGATGAGTGGAGGGAGGAGGGGCAGTGTGTTGGATTTGGGGGCAATGTATTAGAGTGGTGGGGGCAGTGTGTTAAATTGGGGGGAGGGCAGTGTATTAAAGTAAAGTGGTGGGAGTGGGGGCAGTCTATTCAATTAGAGTGGAGGGAGGAGGTGCAGTGTATTTGATTAAGGGGCAATGTATTAGATTGGGCGAAGCGGGCAGTGTATGGTGTAATGGATGAGTGGTGGGAGGAGGGGCAGTGTGTTAGATTGGGATTTGATGATCTCAGCCAATGTGAAGAACACACTCATATGACTTCATCAACAATCAACAAGATAACGTAATTAGTTACGTTGTGCTGTGCAACAGAATACATTCACCATTTCACTCCCATTACCAAACATTTCTTAATATGTCAAGGTGGTTAGACTGAAACGTTGTTTATATGCAAATGCACTTCTTAAAATAAATTTACTCTTTTGTTTATTTTGAACTTGGAATCCACTGTAACCTTTCACCCCAATCACCGCACTCTCAGTGCTGCTCCCCTCCCCCCCATAATAATAGACAGTCAGGTACCTGGAGTCCACTGTCACCCCAATCACTGCATCATCTCAAAGCAGCCCCCCGCCCCCTATTAGACAGTCAGGCACCTGGAATCCACTGTCACCTATCACCCTAATCACTCTCTCAATCCCCCCCCCCTCTCTATTAGACAGTCAGGTACCTGGGATCCACTGTGGGCTTTCACTCCAATAACTGCACTCTCAATTCTGCTCTGTCTCTTTTAGACAGACAGGTACATGGGATCCACTGTCACTCCTATAACTGCACACTGTCAATTCTGCCCCCCTAGGAACCTGGCATCTCACTGCACTCTCTCAATGCACCCCACCCTATTAGATAGTCAGGTACCTGTGATTCACTGCGGGCGTTTTATCCAACCACTCAATTTTGTTCCCCACTCTATTAGACAGAAAGTTACCTGGATCCACTGTCACCTGTCATCCCAATCATTGCACTCTCTCAATGCACCCCCTCTCTATTAGACAGTCAGGTACCTGGGATCCACTGCGGGCTGTCACCCCAATCACTGCACTCTCAATTCTTCTCCCCTCTCAATTAGACACCCCAATCACTGCACTCCCTCAATGCTCCCTCCCCTCTCAATTAGACAGTCAGGTACCTGGGATCCACTGCTGGCTGTCACCCCAATCACTGCACTCTCACAATTCTCCCTTACCCCCTCAATTAGACAGACGGGTACCTGGGATCCAATGCGGGCTGTCACCAAAATCCCTGCACGCTCTCAATTCTGCTCCCTCCTCTATTAGACAGAAAGATACCTGTATCCACTGTCACCTGTCACCCCAATCACTGCACTCTCAATTCTGCTCCCCCCTCTATTAGACAGAAAGGTACCTGGATCCACTGTAACCTGTCACCCCAATCACTGCACTCTCTCAATTCTGCTCCCCCCTCTATTAGACAGACAGGTACCTGGATCCACTGTCACCCCAATCACTGCACTCTCTCAATGTTCTTCCCTCCCCCCCCCCCCCCCACCCCCCTCTATAAGACAGTCAGGTACCTGGCATCCACTGCGGGCTGTCACCGTCGATGTCTCCTTGCTGTTTCTTTGGTCTTGGTGCAATGGCTGAGAAGATGCTGAGAAGCTTATTGTTGGGGGTGTCTCAATTTATAAGGTTTTTGACTGGGAGGGTACAGGTATGTCACTGGGTCAGCTTGTGAGATGTAAGTAGAAATGTTCTAAATTGTCTGGTCCCTCCTACAGCCAAATTATAATGTCTCCACGTCTCAGCATCCAATAATTTCAGGACTTAGTCACTGACAGACATGCCTGTTTTATGGAGTTATTGTTGTACAAAAGGCTGGAAAAATCACTTTCCAGGAAATGCTGTGAAATCTAGCCACCACCTTATTAAGAGCGAAAACTTAAATCCTCTTTAATCTGCTTCTTTACTTCTCCCTATTGCTTGACTCTGGCATGTCAGCAGTGTTTGTAAAATGTCTGCATATCCCTGTCATTACTCATTATCAATGAACACCTTCTCTATAGGTGTCACTAGGTATGAAAGTATTGGGATTAGGAAAAAGCCAGATAAAACACTTTTTATGGCTGTGGAAAGTATCATATGGGTATTGCCATAGATCTCGTTATAAAAAGGTGGAGAAAGCCACTTGTCAGCTTTAAACAAGGGTTGGAAGGGGCACTCTATGCACCATAAACATTAAATCCAGTTCTTCTCGGAATACTCTCCTGACCCTCTCTGGGAGTCTGGTACAATTAATATTACCAACATAGCCAACCTAACACTGGTGTTTCCCCTACTCTTGCCAGGAATGCACAACTCCACCTCACTTGAATAAATTAAGAAACTAAATAAATAAATATTATAATAAATTTGAAAACATAGCTGTAGATGCCCTGCCTTCCAACAATGTGATTTTCCCACAATTGCTGCCCCCTTCCAAATCCTACAGTGTCAGAGAATGAGCAGTCCCCATGACATTACACTAAAAGGATCATGTCTTGCCCCATGCTTTAAAATATTTGTGGGCATTGTGTATTCTTCCATAAAATAGCCCAAAATACTCAGGTATACATTCTCATGTGGGGGTAAAATATTTTTTTGCTAATTTCTCATAGCCGCAGGGCCAGACGTTTATAGAAAGCAACGTTTATAGCCAAGTTCATGAAGAGCGATCATAAGTAAGTAATTCATCGACAGGGAGCATTGAAGAATCAGAGTTTCACAGAGATCTACATGGCGGCTTAGTATACTGTGGCCCAATCCCTCACAGGATATTATTGTACAAAGTATGGCACAAGCCACAGAGGCACAAAGTGTAAGAAATTGATATGCCAAACTGCAATATTGTATATAATTTTCTCTGTATGTAACTGGTTTCATAAGTTGGGGTCATTTACATGATAACCATGTGATAAGGATCAAAGCTTTCAATTACATTTTACAACATCCAGCTAAAACCTAAGCTTACATCCCCCCAGTATTCCATGTATGTTATCAGGAGACCAAAGTAATTAACATCTAGGTGTAACCATGGAAGTGTGTGTTTTCCCAAGCTGTCCAAACTACCAAGAAACCTAACCAACTGGTCACTTCTTTACAGTATAGCTGGAGGGAAGAGATCAAAGGGAAAGACTTGTGTAAAGAAGGAACTCTCTGGAGAAAGAGGGGGGGATAAACCACTTTTGGGAGGGAAAAGGAATTCTGGGACTTGTAGTTTATTACTCCAAGAATCAGTCTTTAAAAGGACAACATCCAAGGAAGGCTCTCTCTTTTTGTCTCTTTGGAGAGGACAGCACAGCAAGCAGGGCCATGGTGAACTGATAGTTCAGATTACCCAAGATGAAGGCACAAGGGGAAGACCTCCATTGAAATGTTTAAGTATTGCCCTTTTATTATGTATCTTTTGGTTTTGGACTGACTATGGTTATAATGTGTAATGTGTATATCCTTTTAAAATCTAACAGTATCCTTAAATTAATATTAACAATACATTTTATTATACACTTGTGTTTGTGTCTTATTTGTCACACATTCCCTAAAAGAATATCCTTGTAAGAGGGTCATAATATCTTACAAAAGGGCCCGGGAAGCTAAAGCCAGGTCGTCCCAGGGAGAGACAGCATCTCTTCAAGGATCTATCAATGGAAGACAACGCAAGTTTAACTATGCTGCATTTAAAAGTTTTATGGATGGGGAGATGGACATCGACACCTATTTACAAGACTTTGAGAGACAGTGTGCTTTGGAGTGTCTGGATAAGGCTAATTGGGCAGCTATCCTAAGCAGCAAATTGTTGGGCAGTGCAGCTGAAGCCTACCAACAGTACTTGACTCTGATATCCACAATTATGAGTTGGTAAAAGAGACATTGCTATTGCTGGCTCTGTACGCAGTAACACCTGAAGCCTATAGAAGGACGTTTTGGGGATTACGAAAAGGTAACAGAGATTCCGTTGCCGAATGGGCTTTTCGATACACCAAGAACTGGATGCAGGGATGTCAGGCGACCACCCTGGCCGATGCATTGCAACTGTTGCTGCTGGAACAGTTATTTGATCACTGTGACAGATTCCCCTATCCCTGGATTGTCATCCTGTTTATTTTTACTTATTTGTTACACTGGATGGTTCAGTATATGGGATTCACTGAACACCTGGGACCCATGTAGTTTGTATACCGAATAAACTGCCGAACGGTCAGGCCATCCAAAGGAGTCGTGTGTTGCTCATTGACCCTTTTGACCCTTGTTCTCACCTCGGTAACAGCAATTACTACAAAGTTCTAAGCAGTCGGTTGGGTGGTCGCCGTTCATATGTGTGAACACGTGGTGGTGGCCATCTTTAGCCTTGTACGCATACAGTGGTGTTTGGTCGTCGAGTGCATGGAACTATAAATCAAACGGCGTGAACATCGCTGGGACTTCCATCTCCAAGTATGTTCGGTGGCGTTCGTATAAGAAGAGCACCGTTCAGTGGGAACACACTCCCGAACAAGGGACACAGACTAAGAGCACATACGAACAGTTTCATTCGTATATTTTGTGTATTTCATACTTCCAAAAGCAACCAGCTGCACAACCTAAATCTATGGAACTATTCTGGGCAGACGCCTCGTGTGCGGTTAGTCTAAACTGTACCCCTGTGGCATTTCGGTTGTGTTTGTGGGATCTGAGCACTTCTTGGATATGTTGGGTGCTCAGATCCAGGCTATCTGGGGATATAGGACTTGAGGGGTTACCTATTACTGCTGTCTATATTTTGTGTAATTGTAATTATAGTAAATGTCCTGGACCTGAGAGATAATGTGATTACAATGTGTACATTGTCATAGTCCCCTCTCAGGTCCAGTGGGGAATGCCCTGGAATACGTAAAGGAAAACCCCTTGCATGGGGACTTGAATATAAGGTCAGCTGTGGCTTCCAATAAATCAGTTCCTGCTTACCATCAACATCGAGTCTCATCTTTGTAGGGAACAGCTATACCAGCTATATCGTGATTTGGATTGTCATGCTTGAGATTATTGCAGCATGAATCTGAATAGGGGAAAAGAACATCTCTGGCGGTGAAACCCCTCATCCTCTCGGGTTGGCCGCCACAATCACGTACCCCCAGAAGTTCGCAATTGGGTCCAGGGTCGGAAACCTCTCACTGCGGGGGGGCAGCGCAGTTGGCAGATGAGTACCAAGATGGCAGGAGGGCTGAAAAAAGCAGAGGTTGACCTCCTTTTCGACCCATCTATCATGCCCAGTCAACCCCAACACCAACTCATCCAACACCAATGACACCTCCACCTGCAGCAGTACCATTCCAGAGAGCGGGTCCCTTGTGTCATGGGTGCAACCAGACGGGGGCACTTCAAGAACAACTGCCCCCTCAGGAGTCGTGGAAACTGGGACAGACCGAAATTACATCAACCCAGAGCAGCAGTTCACTGCTTCCAAGAGGAAACCCCAACACATTCAAGTTGTCCTCAAGAGCACTGGATGATACTACACGAAGTAGACCCAGTGCAGACGGCCAGAGAACATCATAGGCAAATTGTAAAGATAAATGGTCAGGAGGCAAAAGGACTCAGAGACACTGGGTCCACCCTTACACTGATACAGCCACACAGATTATCTCGTTTTGAGAAAAAAGACTGCACCATAGGGGTAAGAGTGGCAGGTGAGCCATCCACAAATTGCCAACCGCCCGAGTGCACCTTGACTGGGGATCGGAAGCCAAGTATCTAAATGTCGGAATCATGAGAAACTTGCCAGCCAAAATACTACTAGGAAATAACTTGGGATATTTAACCTCATAGTTCGTATCACCGAAAGCAGAAGATATTTTACCCGTAACTACCCAAATGCAAGTCAAGAGGGACCACAGGTAGGACCTGTGGAGTATGGATCATTATTTAATGTGCAGTTTGCAATATATATGTGTATTATATGGTGTGGCGCATACATATATATATATATTTAATACTAATGTACATTTGGTTGTATGAAATACTGACTGAATGACTATTGACTGAAATAGGCTTCTTAACTTAGCTTAGATTTGAAAAACGTTACACTTTCAATGACATTTCCACAAGGTTAAAATTAAATTAGAACAAACACATGTACTGTCAGTCAAATGTATACAAAACTCGTCGTAAGCTAATTACAGGCAAGAGCCTTCTAGAGAATATTCCAAAAACACATGTGCTGTCAGTTAAATGTATACAAAAACACTTCGTAAGCTAATTACAAGCTCGAGCCATTTAGGGAATATCCCAAACTTAGATATGCAATACATTACATCATGTAACAAGTTAGAAAACCTTTTTAGGAAAATCACACAGGTGGGGGCTGCTTTATGGAGAAAGGATAGGACGTTGTCATTCTTTAACATTCATTCACTCAGGCATACATTCAACTTCTCACTTGCACGCAGAGCATCATACACAAGGACATATGCTGTCACTAATACTTTGGTAAGATTAATTATTTACTGACTATTTTTGCATTCTGTTACATTCATCCAATACACTTTTATCTTATATTTATTTGAGTCATTGTTTCATTTATTACAATATTTTTACAGTGCCTTTTCGGGTCTTCAGACACTGAATTATTCTAGTGGTAATTATCATCTAGAATGGTTAAATAAAACAGTATTTATAAGTAATTTGGGAACGGAAGGGTCTACTCCGTATATAGCTATAGATTGCATAAAGACACGCTAAGCTTAGAATGACCCGGAGTGACCTTTTGTCGGTAAAGGTCCACATCATACCTGAAGCGAGCCATAACTATCAAAATTGAAGTATCACCGAAACCGACAGGACCCTCTTCCCCGATCCTAGCCATGGTTCCCACTACCTACTGGGCACACCACAAAATTTTGAAAATGAACAGGAGTACCACACTTCAGGTTGATACCGGAGACAGGCAATCTGGGCCTCCGAAAAACCAAAGACCATTTGACTCAAATGTTCTTTTGGTCAAGGGTCACCAGGGACTTGTGTTATGGGTAAATGCAAATATTGTATTTCTAAAACTGTGTACTTTGTCTATAAGAGACAAACTGACAAGGTGTTAGAAATGGAACTGTCACGGTTCTCACCAGTTAGACAGACAGCCAGACGTGGTCGCTCCTGGAGTCACCAGGGACTTGTGTTATGGGTAAATGCAAATATTGTATTTCTAAAACTGTGTACTTTGTCTATAAGAGACAAACTGACAAGGTGTTAGAAATGGAACTGTCACGGTTCTCACCAGTTAGACAGACAGCCAGACGTGGTCGCTCCTGGAGTTCCCAACAGGGGACTTGAACCGGGGAACTTCTCAGTCCTAGTCCTGCTTTCTGCCTCTGAGCCACAGCAGCTTTATACAGAGACTACTGATTCTGGTCCTGTTCATCCTGGCATGGCTACTACACCGGGGGCTGCACCTTGACTTGGCTGTGTCTCACCTGACTCTGATCGGTCATCAGCAGGGTATTTAAACCCAGCCTCACCCTGTGCTCAGTGTCAAGTCTTTGATCTTGTGTTCCTGTTTTGTTCCAGTGTTCCTGTTTATCTGCTTCGTATTATTGACCCCGGCTTTTGACTTGTTGTTCCTGACCTCTGGCATCCTTTGACCTTGGCTATCCCTCGACTATCCTGCTGGTTCAGTCCTTGCCTGTACTGCGTATTGGTACTTTATCCTGCACAGCCCCCGTGCACAGACCCACAGGCCGGGTGAATTCTTACCTGACCACCTTGGCCTGTGGCTATCTGCAAGGGTGAGCAACATATCTGCGCTACAGACTCCAAACTCAGGTAAGACCCTGACAGGAACATATTGTTTTCATATATGTTTCTTTAAGCAATGACCTGTTATCTACTTTTAGTGCATAATATGTTTATGCCAATTTGTCTTAGCTTAATACAAAACAAGTAATGCAATAATATCTTCAAGACTATGCTACATCATCCTAAATTATGCCATTTTCTCCTGGGATAATGGAAATTTAGTATAAACAATAAATAAGATGTCTAGGTCATGACAAATAAACAGTAGATAAGATATTCAGACTTTAAGACTCCATCTTGTCTTAAGTCAGGGAATTTTCCATGACGTGTGCACCCTTACGTTTTAGTTGTATTTTTGCCAAGTTAAGGTAGGTCCTAAAATGAATAAAGCAAAGGAAGTGTTACTTTTTCAAATATAAACTAAGGTAGCCCTAAAATGAAGACACCTAAGGTATAAATATGTGTACTTTTAAATGTTAAGGGACAGAGGACAGATTTGGAGACAGAGACACTATCGCTCCATGTAATGACTGAGAGATGTTGACATGTTCAGGAGGGTATGTTATTCTACTTAAAATTATATTTGCAATCATCTAATCATCTAATTAATCTTAGAAACTCTGCTGTACATTATTGTAATGGATTTTATTTCTATATTTATATTTTTATTTAATACAATATCTAAAAGACAAAACGTTATAGATTCCAAGACAATCCTTATTAAGTGTTCTTGCATAGCAAGACCACTTAATGTTATCTCACATATATATTATTATTAAGTGTTCTTGCATAGCAAGCCCACTTACTGTTATCTCACATATATATTATTATTATTATTATTATAGCCAAATTTGCCACCCTAACTCCTCCCACAGTTTTTACACTACATAGACAAAAATATACCAAAACGTGCAGATTGTTCCCGATCGGATTGCTATTACTTTGTGGAACGTTTCGCCGAATGGTTCACGGAATATCGTCGTTCTTGTGGCGAAATTTGTCCCATAGGAATGAATGGCAAAGCTAGAGTGGGAGCTTGCAAAAGCTGAAAAATCAGGACATGATTTCTAAACTGCCACCACTCCCTCATTTTCAGGCCCACCTACACAAATCTTAGATCAAAACGTTCAGCTATCCCTGCTGCCACTAAAAATGTCCACAGCTAAGCCATAGTCCTGATAATTTTCACAATATGACCATTTGTTTGCAACTCATGCAGTCCATAGAACGTTCCATTTTCAAATTGAAATTTGCTAGATTAGTAATGTTACCTTTATGACGGTGTGGTAGCCCAGGAATGAGAATTACCCCCATTATAGCATACCATTTGAAAAAGTAGACAACCCAAGGTATTGAACGTGGGGTATGTTTAGTCTTTTTTAGTAGCCACTTAGTCACAAACACTGGCCAAAGTTAGCGTTCATATTTGTTTTTGTGTGAAAAAAGCAAAAAACTAATATTTGGCCAGTGTTTGTGACTAAAACTAGTCTAAAAATGACTGGACATACCCCTTGGGTTGTCTACTTTTGCAAATGGTATGCCATCATGGGGGTAATTCTCATTCCTGGGCTACCATACGCTGTCAAAGGCAACATAACTAATCTGGCAAATTTCAATGTCAAAAAAATTAAATGCAAGCCTTATATGTGACTCTCTAACTTTCCAAAACCCCATAAAACCTGTACATGGGGGGTACTGTTATTCTTGGGAGATTTCACTAAACACAAATATTAGTGTTTTAAAACAGTAAAACATATTACAACAATAATATAGTCCATAAAAGTGCCGTTTGTTTGTAAAAAATGCAAAAAACGTCACTTTTACTTAAAATATCATCGTTGTAATACAATTTATCAGTTTTAAACACTAATATTTGAGTTCAGCGAAGTCTCCCGAGTAAAACAGTACCCCTATATACAGGTTTTATAGTGTCTTGGAGAGTTACAGGGTCAAATATAGTGCTTGCAAATTAAATTCTCTGCACTTTCTCAGGCATGTCAGGCATGTCAATCAAATTTTAATTAATCAAATGACATAATTGTGTTAAAAAATTACTTAAATATACACGTAGAATTTTAATATATATGAATTTATAGGTATTTAAATTCTACGTGTATACTAATGTAATCTTTTATGTAATTATATGTATTTATCTATATATATTTGCGGTTATTTGTATTATATATATATATATATATATATATATATATATATATATATATATATATATATATATATATATATATATATATATATATATATATATATATATATATATTTGTGTTAAGGGCTCATGATAGTACAGAAGATACAAACACTGATAAGTGTAGGATGGTATTAAAAGAGCAAGTCGGTTGTGGTGTGCCGGAACCGACGATGAGGTAGGCCTGTAAATAAAGAGGGCAAAAGTAGAAAATCTAATTTATTACATACCAGCAATATACATACTTTAACCAGACATGTCTTGAAAGGCATTTCTTACTTCTTGTACCGGGTTAGGTATGTATCTAGAGTAAGCCGATGATTTCCAGCGCCCTAGTGACTTGATAACATGAACTGGAATGTTTGCACTGGATGCTGTGGAGGCCGCTCCTATGCGGAAGGAGTGGCCCGAATAGTTAGCTGATTTGAGGCCCAGCTGTGTAAGTAAAGACCTGACGTGTGTCATAAAGGTGGTGGTAGTGAGTACCGAACCTTGTAGACTGAAAGTGGTTGAGATGGTGGTTCGTTGTTATGCTGGGTATATGAGTCCAGTAGTTTGACGGGGCTCCACCTGTTGTGAGTAGGATAGTACTTAACCTCTACTGAAAGTGCATGTTGACTGGTTTTGGAGTGAGGCAGAGTCAAGATATAATAGTCCATGTGTTTTGTTAAGTGTGAATGAAGTAGGATGTGAGTGGACTGTGTTGTGCTGATGGCGGTAAATTCTCTTGGTCTCAAGAAACCATAAACAAGGCTACGTATATGGTGGTTTTAACGATGAGGTTTGTGTTGTTGGCAAAGGGTTTAAATCTAGTGAATTGTACAAGTCTTTAAAAATATGGAAATCTATGGGTAGCCTCTGGGCCGTACGTGGGGGTTCGGATCTCTGAATACCCCTAAGGATGTTCTTAATTTGTAGGAGGACACTTGATTTGTCTGGTTGTAAAGTTAGCATGTGATGTTGGATGCCTGTCAGATATGGTTTGATTGTGTTGTATGATAGTTTGAGTTTGAGGTGGCAAAAAGAAGCAAAGCCCAACCAGGATGTCACGATGAAAGGTTGTAAGATGTTGTGTTCAGAAAGGAATCTTTAAATCAAATGAAAGCTCTATCGTAAGTTTCCCGGGTATTAGTAGACAGTGCTAATTGGGATAATGTTCTGCTATGTTGCATAATAGCATCTAGTCCATTACTAGATGGTGGAATAGTGGGGTGTTCGTGGCTGTGAGTGCGGCTGACGGGAGTATTTGACGAAAAGCCTGGAAATTAAAGCGAGACAAATTGTCAGCAGCAGTGTTACATACACCTGGAACATGAATACAAAACAAGAGAAAATTATGACATGCAGCCAGCCAAGTGAGTTTCCTCAAGAATCTCATAATAGTCAGTGATTTGGATCGCCCTTGTTTATAATGTGACAAGTTACTTGGTTGTCTGAGTAGCAACGTACAGACGAACCTGCCCATAAATGCACCCATGCCACGGCAACCGTCACGATGGGATATATCTCAAACAGAGCTGAGGTAGTGGAAAAACCCTCCAGGTCCTGAACTTCTGAAGGCCAGCTGCCCCAAAGCCATTCGTTCCTGAAAAATTGCTGCAAAACCTGTGGTAGACGCCGCGTCTGACCAAATGGTAGGTGAGGAGTCAGACAATTTTGGAAGGAACATGCTTTTACCATTCAAGGTGGTTAAAAATTTTCTCCACATAATTACGCCTGCCATGGCTTGGGTATCCAGGGGTGACCTGTGTCCATCATTTCTAAAAGTGGGAAACATGTAAAGGAGTTGTGAGATGAAAGCCCGGCCTTGAGGTATGATGCGAATGGCAAAATTCAGTGACCCAAGCAGAGACTGTAATTCTTGCGGTTGCAAGTACCGAGTTGTATGTAGAGATTATGTTGATCAGAATGTTTTCTACCTTGGGCGTGGCAGGCTAGCTTGCATGGTGGCTGAGTTTAGTATGATACCCAGGAATGTGATGAAGGTATCTGGTCCTTCAGTCTTGGTGGAGGAGATTGGGACACCCACCTGTTCGAATAGACTGATGGTTTCTTTTAGGATACTGGGAGGGGAAATATTCTCCTCGACCAGTAAGAAATCATCCAGATAATGTATAACTGTAGGGCATCTGGCTATATTTAATAAAACCAGCATAGGGTTTCGGCGAATACGTCGAAAATGGCCGGACTACTTTGGAACCTAAATGTTAAACGTGAGCAAAATAGTAGTTCCCTGCCCACTTGATACCATGCAGGTGACACAGTGTAGGGTGGATAGGCAGTAACTTGAAAGCATTGTGATATCAGTCTTACTGAGCCATGCTCCGGCCCCTGCCTGCATGATAGCCGTAATGGCGTGATCTATGGTGGAATATAGCAGTGAAAATTCCTCAGAGGGTATGAGGGAGTTCAGACTAGGAGTGGCAGAGGTGTGAGGTGTTGATAGATCAATGATAAGTCTCTGTTTGTGAGATTTCCCCGTGACAATACCGATGGGGTTTGTCCGCCATGTGGTGAATCGAGGGGACTGGAAGGGCCCCCATAGGAAGTCCTCTGCCACTTCCTGGCTATGAGTGTCTCCACCGCTGTAGGGTTTGTTGTGCGGATTGTAAATTAGGACATTCCAGGATTCCGGAAGGCATGTGTATGAGGCCTGTGTGAATCCTTCTGATAGACCCGAGATAATGAATTCCACCATATGTCTATATGGATGATGTGGCAGTAATGTCGTAAGTACAGAAATGTTTATTGATGTTAAGTATAGTTTTGGTATACATTTTATTTGGACACAGATTTAGCATGTGCCCTGAAACAGATGGCTGGAGAAAGTGATTGCAACTCAACCAGTGCTGGAGGGGTCGCAGCGGCCGACCCAGCCATGGTAAGGGGTGTAGTGACCGATTCCCCAGGGGTGATACTGGCAGGCTAACTAGGCCTGAAAGGCGAAAAATTAATCTTGTTTTGTGACAGGTGAGGCCCTGCTAGTTGCCAAGTGGCTATGAGAGGCTCTGTCTATGAGTTGGCGCGAGGGGTTATTGAGGCCACCCGTCGTAGTGGCAGGAATCGTAGGCCTCTCGTGATAGTAAAAGAAAACAGGGGGAGGGAGTGACAGGTGAGGCCCTCTCTATAATATTGCGAGGCGGCTAACTCACGTGTGGCCCGATGGCGTTTGCCTCCGAAACGTTGAGGCGGGGTGTTGGCCTCGCGGACCACTAAACGATAGGCAGAAATGCCAAGAAGGGAGGTACCTATTTGGGCCTATACCCCTAACTTGCCAGTACTCTATGGCCTAGAAGAATGAAACGTATGTGAACTACAACGTGAGCAGGCTTACGTACCTGGTAGTATGTATGAAGTTTTGAGATTCGACAGGTATGAAAACCTGGATAAACCTAAAAAGGGATAGAGTGAGAATGGATCCTGTGTAATCTGTATAGGCTGGGATTAGGGCTTCTAGCAGTATGTGTGGGAGGTGTAAAATCTATGAGTATGATAGTGACATGACTGCCCATGCTTGGTGACAAGCGTTACGCTGAGTCCGATACCTGGCAGCAGGGGATTGGCCGTGTAATGTGTATATATGGAAGGTGATCAGATGATATGCATGTCCCTAAACTGATCTGGGAATGCAAGGGACTTTTTAATGTGAAGTGACAATATGCAGAATCATAAATGTTGCTGTAAAGTGACGTATGAATGTATGAACCAGAACGTGTGATTCAAAAAACGAAAGTCTTGTGAGACGTATATGCCGTGTTCTTAAATACTCGTGTTACGTCGTCTGAGTGTGTCAAGAAAAGGCCTGAGTTTGTAAATGCCATGTGAAATTATGTGAAATGACAATCTATGCAGAAAATGTTGTAACGTGACGTATGAGTGGTTGAACCAATGCGTGTGATTCAACCCGAAACCCTCTGTGGAAGGTAGGACCGTGTTCTTATATACTCGTGGTATATCGTATGAGTATGATAAGAAATGGCCTGAATAGTTAGTGCCATGTAATCGTAATGTACATGGTTGTAATAACATCATATCTCCATTATACTCTTTGAAAATAGGACCGTGTCCTTGAACTCGTGGTATGTCGTACGAGCATGACAGAAAAAGGAGCCGTAATGTAGGCTAACCATAACAGTAATATACATGTAATATCTGCATTGTAAAATAAAATAACTATTATTATTAAAACCATATATATATATATAATAAGCAAACTGAAACAAAATAGACAACCTAAGATCGTGTAAAATAAGTATTTGAAAGTTTAACCGATTACTGTGCAGGAAACGTATGATTGGTTGGATCAGTACGTGTGATTCAACCCGAGTATGCATGAAAATGAATTAAATCCTTGTGTCATGGTTAACAATAAAGAAATGAGGCCTGTAACGTAGGCTGATTTAATTGTAATGAAATGGATAATTATAAAAAAAACTCCAGTAAGCGTGGGAGTCCAATGTCTATACAGAAATGTTAGCTGGTTTCATACCCTTGATGTAATAAGTGATACCTTAAAAATAGCATGAAAATGGTCTGTCTATTTAACCAAGCAACTTTTTAACCAAATGTAAATACATGAAATGATGAAATGTAACTGACGAAAAAGATCTATGTGAATACATAGCAGAATAACCGAATCTTAGTATGAAGGGAAACAGAAGTTAGCATGAATAGCTTAACCGTATACATTTTAATGCGAACAGCAATCGTGCATAGAATATACTATGAATAAGTGCCGACCAGGAAACACAAACCGAAATGACAATCGTTTAAATGAAGCAAGGTTGGTTTTTACATGAAATGCAATAATGTCTGAGAAGCCTGTAGTACACTGAATGACCGGTAGGGGTCAGTGTGTAGGCGAAAATGCAGTGGTTCGATGGTTTGTACATGAAATGCAATAATGTCTGAGAAGCCTGTAGTACACCGAATGACCGGTAGGGGTCAGTGTGTAGGCGAAAATGCAGTGGTTCGTTGGTTTGTACATGAAATGTGATGTCTAAGAAGCCTGTAGTACACCCAAAGACCGGTAGGGGGTTTAAACGAATGATATGCATGAACATGCAATGGTTTTAGAACAGACTTAGACAAAATGCAGCCGTAAAGTGAGGACCTGACCCGTGCATGGTGCCGTGGGACTGATGCCTGGCATAACGGGTAGGTTGACTTACAGTTTGTGAGTCACTTGGACACCATCCACGGCGATGGATTGAAGAAAGAAGGTGGTAGGCCGGAAAAGCCTGTGGCTGGATTCCTGACACAGCTCTGCTTAAAAAACCTCATGGAGTAATCAGGTAAAATGGCGTCTGGATGACCCGGAAGTGGAAATGATGCAGCGCTGACCTCGAACGATATGGAGCCAGGTAAGGGGTGTCCCTTAAGTAGGGAAGAGGTGTGTCATACGCCCCTCCCACAATTACAGGCCAAAAGGCCTTAATACATATATATATATATATATATATATATATAATGTCATTCTAAGTGTATTCTGTTTCCAATATATATATATTAATAACAAAATACAGTTAGAATGAAATTACATATGAATATATAATTTATTTTAAATTTTGTTTCAATATTTTATTTATTTATTTATTTTATTTATTTATTATTGTAATTATACGTATATATATATATATATATATATATATATATATATATATATATATATAGAAAAATGAAAAATCAAAATGCACTCACAGGTCTTCTTAAGTGGAACACTTAGTGCTTTATTGTTTCAAAACTGGTGTACAGAAATCAATCGACGTTTCGACCCTGCCGGGTCTTTTTCAAGATCGCAGAGTACATGACAGTGAAGTGTTTATATATGAAATACAAATCTAAATCAATGTGCACTTACCCAATGGTGAAGTGAGGTGGAGTGAGTCTGCCCGTTGGAACCCGGAAGTGCTTGGAGGCCGCATAGGACGTCACGTGATCGGGACGTCGGACGGAAGAAAAGTGGTTGTCAAGGCAACGGTATACACAGAGAAAGCTCAGATACCGGGTGCAAGTGAAACGCTGAGGAGAACAGAGTGGGAGGTATAAACCACCACACAATCTGTATAACACAGAAGCCAGGGAAGAGTGCTGGTAGACTAACCAGTGTAGTGTGCTAACGTGTTGAGAGTTATAAACCCACATGTGAAAAAAGTGCCCAAACCAAAACAAATTAACCAGTGAAACAACACAAAAAGCCTGGCATCGTGAATAAAGATTAAAATCAAAGCGGAGAACAACATGTATTTAAACAATATTATATGCAAAAAATATGTATGAGATTTATACACTCAAGCATGCTGTTATATGCATAAGTTCCATATCAGAACACCTTAATAAACAATGTTATGTACATAATATATGCATGATTAATGCACTAGAGCCTGCTGTACGATATATTCCTCATGTGATGATCTAGTACTGAAAAATATATCATAAACAAAATCATAAACTCTAATGGTGACACAGACTAACTCCCATCACTCTATATGTTTTCCAAGTAAGTATCATGTCTAAAGGATAAAGGGGACAGCCCCTGAGTGACAAACTAACCCCACTTGGAGTAGTCTGAAATACCCCTGAACTGATCAAAGTCCCATATCAGAACAATGTAATAGATAATAGAGCAGGAAGATGAATAGATAAGTGACCAAATGCCACTAGTAACTGCATCTAGCATGGTGCCCACCCACACACGGGCAAACGGATACCGATTAAGCACTACATCACCTGTACGACAGACCATGTCATCTACATGGTGACCTGTCCATGTGGACTATCGTATGTCGGGAAGACAGACCTCACACTACGCGATAGGATGAGGGGTCATCGATCCGGGATAATGACGGCATATCGGGACCAAACCACGGATAAACCCGTGGCTAAACACTTCTTGGCTATGCAACATCATCTTCCCACACTTAAATTTATTGGGATTGACCATGTACCTCCTTTAGACCGAGGCGGCGATCGATCCAAAATCCTTTTACAGAGAGAAGCCTATTGGATTCATTACTTGGACACAGTTACACCTAAAGGACTAAACGAAAACATTGTATATTCTATGTTCTTATGAAGGTGGTGATCATTATCACCATATGTTTGGTTGTTCTAGTACCATTCAGATCCGTCTACCACGTATTTATATTAACACTCTTTATTAGAATTTTTTATTCATACAGTTTCACAATATATATTCGTTACTAATTTTTTCTTTTATCACATTTCGTCTTTGTTTAGTATAGTCTTTATTATTCTTGCAAGTATTTAGTCAGCATGTCTAGATTGTTTGGCGGTGGTATGGGGTATGGTTTCCCCTTTTGAGATGGAGATTACCGCCACACGACTTAGGTATTTTTGTACTATTCTCTAGCATTTCTTTTTACTTTTTATTATTTATTATTTATTTTATTTTATTTTATTTCATTTGTTCATATTCTTCACTATAGGTAGCTATTATATGCTTCCAGCAGCTTCTGGGTAAATTAATCTCTTCCCGGCAGTCGAGAGTATTCTAAGATCAGCAGTTATGTTGAGGATGGATTAGTTTTATCTCTTTCTTCAATTTTGGTGTTTTACATGTATGTAGCAAGTATATGCTACAACTATGATTCTACAAGACAGATCCTAGTATAGATTAGCCACATATAGAGTTCTATGTGATCCCATTAGATGTGATTGTTTGAACAGCATCAGATTTGGTTTGTTATGTTTTGATTTATTATTAGTTTGCTCATGTGTATATAGCAATCATATGCTGGTAGTACAGGATCACTATTTGGCATATCGGACTTAAAGTTCGGTTGGTCTCAGACAGTCAACTGAGTGTTAATATCTGGCACCAGTTACTAGTGGCATTTGGTCACTTATCTATTCATCTTCCTGCTCTATTATCTATTACATTGTTCTGATATGGGACTTTGATCAGTTCAGGGGTATTTCAGACTACTCCAAGTGGGGTTAGTTTGTCACTCAGGGGCTGTCCCCTTTATCCTTTAGACATGATACTTACTTGGAAAACATATAGAGTGATGGGAGTTAGTCTGTGTCACCATTAGAGTTTATGATTTTGTTTATGATATATTTTTCAGTACTAGATCATCACATGAGGAATATATCGTACAGCAGGCTCTAGTGCATTAATCATGCATATATTATGTACATAACATTGTTTATTAAGGTGTTCTGATATGGAACTTATGCATATAACAGCATGCTTGAGTGTATAAATCTCATACATATTTTTTGCATATAATATTGTTTAAATACATGTTGTTCTCCGCTTTGATTTTAATCTTTATTCACGATGCCAGGCTTTTTGTGTTGTTTCACTGGTTAATTTGTTTTGGTTTGGGCACTTTTTTCACATGTGGGTTTATAACTCTCAACACGTTAGCACACTACACTGGTTAGTCTACCAGCACTCTTCCCTGGCTTCTGTGTTATACAGATTGTGTGGTGGTTTATACCTCCCACTCTGTTCTCCTCAGCGTTTCACTTGCACCCGGTATCTGAGCTTTCTCTGTGTATACCGTTGCCTTGACAACCACTTTTCTTCCGTCCGACGTCCCGATCACGTGACGTCCTATGCGGCCTCCAAGCACTTCCGGGTTCCAACGGGCAGACTCACTCCACCTCACTTCACCATTGGGTAAGTGCACATTGATTTAGATTTGTATTTCATATATAAACACTTCACTGTCATGTACTCTGCGATCTTGAAAAAGACCCGGCAGGGTCGAAACGTCGATTGATTTCTGTACACCAGTTTTGAAACAATAAAGCACTAAGTGTTCCACTTAAGAAGACCTGTGAGTGCATTTTGATTTTTCATTTTTCTGTATACATTTGACGCCAGCAATTTGCACCCAGGCATATTAAGACACGTTTATTGTCTTTGAGGAGAGTGCCAAGCTTTCACTTGTATATATATATATATATATATATATATATGTAGATCTATTATATATATGTATATATAGTATATATACATATTATATATATGTAACGTCATTCTAAGTGTATTTTAATACTAATCTATACTAATATTAATATTAAAATACATTACGTATTACGATATAATATACCGTATATACTCGAGTATAAGCCGACCCGAATATAAGCCGAGGCCCCTAATTTTACCCCCAAAAATTGGGAAAACGTATTGACTCGAGTATAAGACTAGGGTGGGAAATGAAGCAGCTACTGGTAAATTTCTAAATAAAATTAGATCCTAAAAAAATTATATTAACTGAATATTTATTTACAGCGTGTGTATATAATGAATGCAGTGTGTATATGAATGCAGTGTGTGTGTATAATGAATGGAGTGCAGAGTGTGTGTATGAATGCAGTGTATGTATGAGTGCAGTGTATGTATGAGTGCAGTGTATGTATGAGTGCAGTGTGTGTATATGAGTGCAGTGTGTGTATATGAGTGCAGTGTGTGTATATGAGTGCAGTGTGTGTGTATGAATGCAGTGTGTATATAATGAATGCAGTGTATATGAGTGCAGTGTGTATATGAGTGTAGTGTGTGTATATGAGTGCAGTGTATATGAGTGTGTATAATGAATGCAGTGCAGTGTGTGTATATGAGTGCAGTGTGTATATGAGTGCAGTGTGTATATAATGAATGATGAATGCAGTGTGTATGAATGAGTGCAGTGTGTATGCAGTGCAGTGTGTATGAGTGCAGTGTGTATGATTGCAGTGTGTATGAGTGCAGTGTGTATGAGTGCAGTGTGTATGAGTGCAGTGTGTATGAGTGCAGTGTGTATGAGTGCAGTGTGTATGAGTGCAGTGTGTATGAGTGCAGTGTGTATGAGTGCAGTGTGTATGAGTGCAGTGTGTATGAGTGCAGTGTGTATGAGTGCAGTGTGTATGAGTGCAGTGTGTATATAATGAATGCAGTGCAGTGTGTATATAATGAATGCAGTGTGTGTGTATAGTATGAATGCAGTGTGTGTGTGTGTATGAATGCAGTGTGTGTGTGTGTATGAATGCAGTGTGTGTGTGTATGAATGCAGTGTGTGTGTACAGTGCAGTGTGTGTGTGTGTGTGTACAGTGCAGTGTGTGTGTGTGTGTGTACAGTGCAGTGTGTGTGTGTGTGTGTACAGTGCAGTGTGTGTGTATGAGTGCAGTGTGTATGAGTGCAGTGTGTATGAGTGCAGTGTGTATGAGTGCAGTGTGTATGAGTGCAGTGTGTATGAGTGCAGTGTGTATGAGTGCAGTGTGTATGAGTGCAGTGTGTATGAGTGCAGTGTGTATGAGTGCAGTGTGTATATAATGAATGCAGTGCAGTGTGTGTATGAATGCAGTGTGTGTGTGTGTGTGTGTGTGTGTGTGCAGAGCATTGGTGGGGGTTGGGCATTTTATGAATTATTATTTAATTATTATCTTAATATTTTTTTTTGTTATTTTTTTTAGGTAATTATTTTTTTATTTTATTATTAATTGTATTATTTTTTTTGTTATTATTATTTTAATATTTTTTTTATTATTATTTGTTTTATTAATATTTTTATTTTTTCGTCCCCCCTCCCTGCTTGTTAGCTGGCCAGGGAGGGGGGCTCTCACTCCCTGGTGGTCCAGTGGATGGGCTGTAGGAGGGGGGCTGTCAGGAAGCTGTAACTTACCTTCACAGCAGCTCCTGTCAGCTCCTTTCTCTCTCCTCCGTCCGTGCAGCTCCCAGGTCAGCTTCCTCTGCAACTCTCGCGGCCGCGCAGAGCGTTGCCACGGTAACCCGTGGCAACGCTCTGACCCCGCGGCTCTCGCGAGAGTTGCAGAGGAAGCCGACCTGGGAGCTGCATGGACAGAGGAGAGAGAAGGGAGCTGACAGGAGCTGCTGTGAAGGTAAGTTACAGCTCTGCCAGCCCCCCTCTCCCCCCAGTCTGTATTATGGCAATGAAAATTGCCATAATACAGACACTCACTCGAGTATAAGATGAGTGGGAGTTTTTCAGCACAAAAAATGTGCTGAAAAACTCGTCTTATACTCGAGTATATACGGTATATATATATATATATATATATATATATATAAATACTTTTATTTTATTTTAACATGTGTATTTCATTTTTTTTTATACTTTCCTACCAGCAGGGGGACTGTCTAATTTTTCAGACAGTCCCCCTGCTGGCAGATCCATAGCCAGCTATAGGGGGCCATGTGATCGCTCTTTGAGAGCGATCACATGGCCCCCGGGGGCCTCATTTGCCGGAGGGGGGCTGCCTGGGCTCTCAGGCAGCCCCCCAGAAGAGGATCGCGGCAGAGTTAAGTATAGCTTACCTCCTGGGGGCTTCAGCCGTTACGGCGTTCTATGCCGCCGCAACGGCTTTAAAGCCCTTTAAAGCCGCGACGGCATAGAACGCCGTAACGGTGTTAAGGGGTTAATGTAACTGTGCAACAACATTGCAATTAAATGTGCTATATAAATGATAACAGTTACTCCGCCCACTCCAGTTGTAGACTACTGGTGGAGGCAAGAACACTTCACACAATTTCCCCAGAAATTGTAGCTTTTCTAGTTATTAAGTGTTTTTGCATAGGTTCTCGGAATATCGTCGTTCTTGTGGCGAAATTTGTCCCATAGGAATGAATGGCAAAGCTAGAGTGGGAGCTGGCAAAAGCTGAAAAATCAGGACATGATTTCTAAACGGCCACCACTCCCTCATTTTCAGGCCCACCTACACAAATCTTATATCAAAACGTTCAGCTATCCCTGCTGCCACTACAAATGTCCACGGCTAAGCCATAGTCCTTATAGTTTTCACAATTTGAAGGGCAATTTCTAAACTGCGACTGTGCCTTCATTGTTAATATCTCAGAGACATACTATACATCAAAATGTAGGTCTGAGTCTTGTGATTCTCACAATATAAAGCTCTTCACTGTAGGATTTATAGTTTTTAAAATACGACCGTTTGAAGATGGCAACCGCCAAAATACTCTGACCTGTGCCAGGCTGGAGCAGCAAGTGATGTCATAGACAAAGCCTTTTACACCTGCTAATGTTTTTATAACTGTATGTTTTAATGTAACTGTGAAGCACTTTGGGCAACAACATTGCAATTAAATGTGCTATATAAATAAATAATAACAGTTACTCCGCCCACTCCAGTTGTAGACTACTGGTGGAGGCAAGAACACTTCACACAATTTCCCCAGAAATTGTAGCTTTTCTAGTTATTAAGTGTTCTTGCATAGCAAGACCACTTACTGTTATCTCACATATATATTATTATTATTATTATAGCCAAATTTGCCACCCTAACTCCTCCCACAGTTTTTACACTACATAGACAAAAATATACCAAAACGTGCAGATTGTTCCCGATCGGATTGCTATTACTTTGTGGAACGTTTCGCCGAATGGTTCACGGAATATCGTCGTTCTTGTGGCGAAATTTGTCCCATAGGAATGAATGGCAAAGCTAGAGTGGGAGCTGGCAAAAGCTGAAAAATCAGGACATTATTTCTAAACTGCCACCACTCCCTCATTTTCAGGCCCACCTACACAAATCTTATATCAAAACGTTCAGCTATCCCTGCTGCCACTAGAAATGTCCACGGCTAAGCCATAGTCCTGATAGTTTTCACAATATGACCATTTGTTTGCAACTCACGCCTTCCATTGACATTCATTGAAACTCCACTCTGCAAAGCTCACATTTGAAGGGCAATTTCTAAACTGCGACTATGCCTTCATTGTTAATATCTCAGAGACATACTATACATCAAAATGTAGGTCTGGGTCTTGTGATTCTCACAATATAAAGCTCTTCACTGTAGGAATTATAGTTTTTAAAATATGACCGTTTGAAGATGGCAACCGCCAAAATACTCTGACCTGTGCAAGGCTGCAGCAGCAAGTGATGTCATAGACAAAGCCTTTTACACCTGCTAATTTTTTATAACTGTATGTTTTAATGTAACTGTGAAGCACTTTGGGCAACAACATTGTAATTAAATGTGCTATATAAATAAATACTAACAGTTACTCCGCCCACTCTAGTTGTAGACTACTGATGGAGGCAAGAACACTTCACACAATTTCCCCAGAAATTGTAGCTTTTCTAGTTCTTATTATTCTTATTATAGCCAAATTTGCCACCCTAACTCCTCCCACAGTTTTTACACTACATAGACAAAAATATACCAAAACGTGCAGATTGTTCCCGATCGGATTGCTATTACTTTGTGGAACGTTTCGCCGAATGGTTCTCGGAATATCGTCGTTCTTCTGGCGAAATTTGTCCTATAGGAATGAATGGCAAAGCTAGAGTGGGTGCTGGCAAAAGCTGAAAAATCAGGACATGATTTCTAAACTGCCACCACTCCCTCATTTTCAGGCCCACCTATACAAATCTTATATCAAAACGTTCAGCTATCCCTGCTGCCACTAAAAATGTCCACAGCTAAGCGATAGTTCTTATAGTTTTCACAATATGACCATTTGTTTGCAACTCACGCAGTCCATTGACATTCATTGAAACTCCACTCTGCAAAGCTCACATTTGAAGGGCAATTTCTAAACTGCGACTGTGCCTTCGTTGTTAGTATCTCAGAGACATACATCAAAATGTAGGTCTGGGTCTTGTGATTCTCACAATATAAAGCTCTTCGCTGTAGGATTTATCGTTTTTAAAATACGACCGTTTGAAGATGGCAACCACAAAAATACTCTGACCTGTGCCAGGCTGCAGCAGCAAGTGATGTCATAGACAGGGCCTTTTGCACCTGCTAATGTTTTTATAACTGTATGTTTTAATGTAACTGTGAAGCACTTTGGGCAACAACGTTGCAATTAAATGTGCTATATAAATAAATAATAACAGTTACTCCGCCCACTCCAGTTGTAGACTACTGGTGGAGGCAAGAACACTTCACACAATTTCCCCAGAAATTGTAGCTTTTCTAGTTTTATATTGTAATCTCAATTATTTATATATTTTAAATAGAGGATCGCTTACTAACTATATAATTTTATGGCTAAAGATATCTGTATGGTTAGCCCTGCTAAGTTCTATGCTTGAAGACAAATAAGGGAACCAGCTGCGGCTACGCTTGCACGACTATTGCAGGAACTGTGACGTGTGTAAACGGATAGTAAAAAGAGGGGATCACCCTAAGGCCAAGTTGCTTCTGTTGCCCACAATCAAAGAATCCTTCCACAGAGTAGTTGTGGACTTGATAGACCCCCCTCAGTAAATCCAGTGCTTCGGGGAAGAAATATATCCTTACTGTGGTAGACTATGCTACTGGGTACCCCGAATCGGTCGCCCTCCCTAACATAGACGCTGAAATGGTAGCCAAGGCGTTAGTCAAAATCTTGACCCAAGTAGGTTTCCCTCAGATTTTTTCCGACCAGGGAACTAAATTCACAGTGACAGTTACCCAATGACTATGGCAAATCTGTGGAGTTAAACGTATTCTTAGTTCCCCGTATCATCCCCAGACAATCATTCACAGGGTGAACGTTTTAATGGCATGCTTAAACAGATGCTAAAAATGTTCACAGCCTCATGTCAGAACTGGGAAAGTTTCCTTCCCCACCTCCTGTTCGCCTACTGAGAGGTACCCCAAGAGTCCACAGGGTTCTTCCTCTTCAAACTCCTATACGGGAGAAATGTACGGGGACCCCTGGACCTCATATGGGAACACTGGGAGGGGAACATGGTGGAGGGAGGTATTCCCATTGTGCCATACGTTCTGGAGCTGAGGTACTGCCTGCAAAACCTTTTTACCAACTCCGTTCGGTAGAATATGCAGGCGGCCCAACAGTGCCAGAAACCGTGGTACGATAGGGGAGTCTGGAAGTAGGGGAGTCTGGATAGAATTCTGGAAGTAACGCTAAAACCCACTAAAAAGGACAAACTTGGGGGCATGGCCTAACGCTTGATCTGAATGACTGACTTAAGGGTTTTACTGGCAACTATACACATACCTATCATCAAGATGTCTCAGCGGCTCAAAACTTTGCTACTACTGGCTTAAAACTAAAGCAAGCAAAGTGGAGAAAGCTTTGTTCTTCTTGGTAAGAACCTCCGCGGTGAAAGCTAAGGAAGGCTCTAGCCTCTCACAAGATGGCGCCATCACTCCATCGAGAGAATGCTCACCTTCACTTTTCCAGTTGAAGCACTTGATGAGGGACCCCTTACGACCATCTGTCACGAATACTAGTGTGGTCCAGCACGCAGAAACTAAACATATACATAGGTAAGAAAAGGAAAATAAAAGGACAGAGCGTAAACCGGACCTTAGAATGGCCGGACTAATACGCTAGAGACAGAGAACGGTCAAAGGGAAAGCCAAGGTCAAGGAAGCCAGAAAAGACACAATACCATTTACACAAGCCAAGTCAGGGAAACCAGAATTCAGAATAACCAGGGAAAAGCCAAGATCAGGATACCAGGAAATCAGATTCACAAAGATAAAGCACTCTCAGGAAACCAGGAACAGCAAACCACGACAGGGCAAGGTACTGGGGTGAGCTAGGGATTTAAATATCCCTCTCTAAGGTCCGATTTGGTCAGAGGGCGACCTCTGACCCCAAAACGTGCGTGCGCGTTGATGTCGTGACGTCACGCGCACGTCAGTATAAACTTCGGGGGCAGAGTGTTTAGGCGCGACCACGCGGTCAGCGCCATTTTGGATCCGGGCGTGACGGCCGGAGGATGTGGGGAAGCGGTTGTCAGCTCGCTGACGAGCAGGTAAGCTTGTGCTGTCAGCGAGGGTGTGCCGGTCGGTGCACGGCTGTGCCATGCAGCGGGCCGGCAACCGCAACACCATCTCAGTTAGGGCAATGATGGCTGAATTTGCAAATATGATCCAAGGCTCCATTAAAGCTCAGCTCCAAAATTTGGCTACAAAGCTGTGCAGATAGATCGAAGATGTTGGCCGACGGACTGCGCATATGGAAAACAATATGGACAAGTTTGCCACAGTGCACAACTTGGTAGGGGATAAACTGCTAGAGTTGAATGGCATCATCCGGGCCACAAAGTTAAGTTAGTGGCTTTTTTCATGTAAAGGAAAAGCTGTCCCAGGCCTGCAGGAAACGAGACCTCCCAGATCCCTACCAGCATTTGAAAATATTTGCTGACCTCTCGTCGCCTACACTTCAGTTTTGCAAGAGTCTAGCTCCAATAACTACAACCCTGCGCTCCAATGAGATCCAATACAGATGGGGGTACCTAACCAAGCAGTTGGTACACGGACAAGGTAGCATCCACCTTATCGTAACCATGGAAGAATGCATGAATAAGCTGCAAGAGTTGGTAATCCCAACTCCAAACATACACTGTGCAGAGCAAAATCAGGTCCATAGGATGACACTGGAATGGACTGAAACATAGACTCTGAATAAGGGACTGATAAGCTTCAATCAAACACATCTTGCTGCGATTAAGCTCACGGTAGAGGACATCGGTGAGTATAGCACCCTATTGGGAGCTAAGCTAACCTTATGCTTTATTTTTGTTTACTGTTACACTTTAAAAAAAGCCGCAGTTAGGGTTGCACATATCCTAAGTCACCCCAAAGTCCATATACCTTCTGACACTGAAATAGACACCTTTCTACCACCGGTCCACATCCCTCCCCTTACCCCAATTCTACAACCAGTCCACATCCCTCCCCTTATCCCAATCCAAAAAGAGTCCCTACTCCACCCAATCACAAATGAAGATATACAAGAGGTTATCAGGAAATTGCCTTCAGGCAAATCCCCAGAGGCCAACGGCCTTCCTAACTCCTATTACAAGAAATTTTCTGAAATACTTACCCCCTACCCCTACCACAGCGACTAATGGTAAATTATCCCCAGGCATGCTCTAGGCAACCATAGTCATGATACCCAAACCCGACAAAGCGCCTGATGCATGTAAAAATGACCGCCCAATATCCCTACTAAACACAGACGCAAAGATCTATGCTAACATTTTTGCTAACCAGTTAGGCAAATTAGTACCATTACGGGTGATCAATGATCAAACAGGTTTTGTTCAAGGGAGACAGTTTTTGGATAACACCCAAAAGTTGGCAGAACTGCTCAAGCTCTTCAGGGAATCTGGTTGGGGTGGTCTATTATTAGCGCTTGATGCTGAGAAAGCACTTGACCGCCTTGGCTGGAACTTGCTGAGACGAGTGTTGGTCAGAAAAGAGTTCCCTACTGTCACGTGTGATAATAATATTCCATATTAATTAAGAATGATTGATCACTATTGAGCAAATCAAACTATTATAGATAGTCAAGATGGTACCAGTACACAGTACTGAAGATGTTAATAACCACAAAACAGTCTAAAATAGCCTCACAAGATAGTTATGAGAACAGAGTTAGCTTTTTAGATAGTTATGAGAACAGAGTTAGCTTTTTAGATAGTTATGAGAACAGAGATAATTAACCGCACAGATCTGGCATGGCATTGTTGTGGGACTGAACAGTCTGGTCAAATGTAAGGTCCCACAAGATTTTTGCTGGGCTGCAAGATTTGGTGGAAAAGTACAGACTATTCACCCCATTGATTTATTAATAACTTATAAAAAGATGAGAGAATTTGGCACTCATTGGAGTACTACCCACCTGGAATACGGATGCGTATTGCTGGTTAAGCTGATTTCCCAGTAAGAGAGGGTCACCTCCAAGTCTGACTGCCAGAAGTTCTCTCAGTCGAGTGCAGCAAGTCTCTCTCTTATGGTGATGTATTATTAAGCTGTTTTTGTATTAAGCTGTTTTTATTAAGCTGTTTCTTTGAGCTGTTCCTTTAAGCTGAATTTTAAGCTGAATGATTATTAATTAAGTCTTTGTTAGTCAATAAAGTTTGTATTGATTATTTACAAGTACTTGATGTCAGTGTTTTTCCCTTTCTCAAATACTCAATTCACTCATCAGGTATAGGGTTTTGGTGTCCACCAATATCTTTAAAAGGGTAAATCATTATTGCTTTTTGATATTGGCGCTTCATGAATTTAATGATTAGCCACAACACCGTCCAGCACATTTTTGCACTTTATGACTCCACCACAGCACAGGTGATGCAGTGAGGCTTTATGTCCAACCCATTCTTGTGACGGACCGCCTGGCACCCCGACTGGGTGCCTCCGCCAATCAATGCTTCCTAGTATCCCCGAGTACTATCAAGCACTCCATCAGACACCATAGCCAACTTAGACCCTTAGCCTCCGCAGCTTGGCTGGGGTCTCACCATCCTTCAATCACCCTGGACCCAAGTCATGGATCCAACTTCCAGTGGGTAGACCTGTCCTACTCCATAGAGTATAGCAGGATAGCTCTTACATAAGCTAGTGGTATAGCTGTTCCCTACAATCACGAGATGAGGCTCTGTGTTGAAGGTGAAGTAGAACTGGTTTATGGGTAGCCACAACTGGCCTTTTATGACAATCCCAATGCAAGGGGCACTCCCCTCTGGACCTGAGCGTAGACTACAGTACAAACATACATGTGATTACATTGGCTCTCAGGTCCAGGACACTCCCATGCAAAATGGGACAATCCCTCCCCTGTGCCTGGGAGATAATTGGATCAGGAACAGTGATAACTTAATTATTTCCAGGCAGAAAAAACACATTTCAGCAGTCCCCCAAAAGTACCCCTAAAACCCATGGAAACTCCAGAAAAGTTACATCCCATGATAGCCCCTATTTGGGTGACCAACATATCCAAAAATAACCCAGATCGGTTCAGGAGTTCGGTATTTCCATGGAAGTAATATTTTTGACAGACCGCACATGAGGCTCCTGCCCAAAATAATTCCATTAAATCAGGCTGTGCAGTCGGTCTATTTCAGGAGTTCACAATACAACAGAAATATGAATGCAACCAGTTTGTATGTATACTTAGTCTGTTTCCCTTGTTCGGGAGTGTTTCCAATGAACGCCGCTCTTCTCAAGTGAATCCAGCCAAACATACGAGGAGATGGAAGTCCAGCGGTGTTCGCGATTGTCCGATTATAGTTCCATGCACTCAACAACCAAGCACCACTGTATGTGTTTGCGGCTAAAGATAGCCACCGCCATGTGTTTGCATGCCAAATGGCGACCACCCAGCCAATCACCAATGAAGTTGCGGTTAAACATAAGTCAGGGAGGTTAATGGGCTGCACACTCCACTTGCGGGTGGTCCAACTTTTCGGGAACAGAACGGAATAACTACAATCCATCTGGTAAGCTCCATATACCGAACCATATAAGGGAAAAGGCATGAACAAAGCCTTTCCATAGTCCTCAACCAAGGTCTAATACATGGGCTTTAGTCCTGGGGTGAGAGGCTGGCAAACAGGCCCCTCCAAGAACCAGTGGCGAGGTTACTTTTGCCACAATTCTGTATTACAAACGGGACGAGGCAGGTGTGTAATCTCTCGCCATTACTTTATGTCCTAGCGCGCTAGAACCATTACTACAAACTATCAGAGATCACCCTAATATTCATGGTGCATGACTGGGGACTATCCACATTAAAATCAGTGCATTCGCTGATATACTGCTGTACCTAACACACCCTGAGGAATCTGTACCGGCCTTACTGACCGTGATTAGAGAATATGGAGCTGTCTCCTACTATGCACTTAACTCTACCAAGACCCAATCACTGCATATAGGACTGCCCTCAGGCCTGTTGACCACTCTCCACTCCTCATATTCTTTTGATTGAAGGACAGATAGTATAAAATACCTGGGGATCACCATCAACAAATAATCCCATAGAGTTGTTTGTGTACACTATGGAGGTCATGCAAACAACTGCTACTTAAGTGGGCTCCATTGTTACTGTCCTGGTCCGAAAGCATTATAGCGCTCAAAATGTTAATACTCCCAAAACTACAATACCTGTTTCGAATGTTGCCTTTGGATATCCCACCATCCTATTCTAAAACTATCTGAGCTGATATCAATGTTTTCAAATGGGCGGTGATAGACCTAGAGTTGCGGCTAAGACCACACAGGCCCCGTTTAAACTGCGAGGGTTTGCAGTTCCAAACATCCAACTCTACTATCATGCTACAGTACTTGCAATGGCTATGCCACTCTTCATCAAAACATTGCGCCCACAGTGGGTACACCACAAACTTGAACGCTTGAGGCCCCATGACTTCACTTGCCTAATGTGGCTCCTGACAGCAATCCAAACTAAATGCCGGGCTGCTTCTCCCTTGATTCTTTTTTTGGATATGGGGTAAACATAGGCTCAAGGCATCTATGTAACTGACTCTCTTTCCTTAGCAATGCCCATTCAGGCAATCACTTACTACATTCCCACTACACATCCTGGCTGAGGGCTGGAGCCATTCACTTGTTCCACCTCTACCAACAAGATACTATGTTGGACTTTGATGCCCTTACTAGTAAATTCCCAATCACACTAACTTTGCATTACTCATACAGGAAACTTAGATAATTTCTTGCCCAAACCCAAACTGCAGGCACCACCAGTGGTGTCACTAGGGTTGGTGTCACCCTGTGCGGTAACTCACGGTGTCACCCCAACACCTTTAATAATATGTGTTTTTTTTTACTAATGTAAATCATAAATTATAACTCCTATATCACACTAAATGTAATGGCAATAGTGACATTAACAACTAGGAAAATTAAAATGACATTTAAATTACAATATCATGTGAAAATAATAGAATACAAAATTATGTTTATCCCCTGCCCCCCTTCACCAGTCCCCTTTACCAATTCCCTGCCCCCTTCACCAGTTCCCTTTACCAGTCCCCCGCCCCCTTCACCAGTCCCCAGCCCTCCTTCAATAAAACATCACCTATTTAGCAATTTAAAAAAAAAAAAAAGCTATAAGAACAAGCACTCAATTTAAAGACTGCTGCTTCCTGGACCCAGCTGTCAGTTTCCCACGCCGCCGAGTCACATGAACTATTTTCGTATTAAAATATTAAAGTTATATATTTTTGTTATTTTCTCATGGGTGTAAAATGTGGTATTTCCATGTGCTTGGAGATAATTAGGTCATTGTAACCGTTAAGGCCAATTATCTCCAAGCTAGGCGGGGGACATTTTCAAACGTTGCACTGTGTTTCCATTGGATAAACTATGTCTTTGTCCTGTGTACCATCAGGTCCAGAGGGGGCTGTCCCTTGGACCATTGCATAAATTGTCCGGCCTGAGTGCCATTAAATTCAGTTCGTGTTACCCTCAAATCGCAGCCTTGACTCGTTTTGTAGGAAACAGTGTATCCTAGCTGTGTCATAGCTAGTGGGATTATTCTACACTTTCAGGGGAATCTTGTGGATGCTGATAGGAGCTAAGTTCTACCTTTCCAACATCGGGAACCAGGATATCCAAGCAGTCCAACCTCCAGCTAGCCCAGAGGTAACGTAACACACATAGCTGTTCACCAACGTGTACAGAACCTTATCTAATTTGCAAATAAGTATTATGAACCTTGCCTGATTATCTATCTCTTGATGTATTAGCTCAAAATCTATCTCTTTGCTGATCCAAATAGCCACACTCCTACTTTTGCCTGTTTGTGATGTAGCATTAAATAAATGGGCCCTTTGTTACCCCATAAATCATTTCCTTTCTGATTTTATCCAGTGGGTTTCCTGGATAAAACATAATAGAGCCTTTTCTTTTTTTTAATAAATCTATCAAGGCAACCTGTTTTTGTGGTTTGTTAAGGCCTTGTGAATTTAAAGAGCATTCTAACCATCTTGTATTGGTCTTGAAAAGTTTTTAGGGAGCTCCTTAGGCATGTGCATGGGAAAAATTTTCGGTTCGGTTCGGAATTCCGAAATTCGGGACTTCGGCACTTCTGCAACTTCGGCAACTTCGGCAACTTCGGCACTTCGGCACTTCGGCACTTCAGAACTTCGACACTTCAGAACTTCAGAACTTCGGCACTTCAGAACTTCAGAACTTCGGCACTTCGACACTTCGGAACTTCGACACTTCGGCACTTCGGCACTTCGGAACTTCGGAACTTCGGAACTTCAGCACTTCGACACTTCGGAACTTCAGCACTTCGACACTTCGGAACTTCAGCACTTTGGCACTTCGGAACATCTCTTGCAGCCGCTTGGTAGATAACTCCCTAATTCCCACGGTATTAGGGAGTTATCTACCAAATTGCTTTCAGCAAAATTTACTAATACTAAGTAAATATTACTTAGTATTAGTAAATTCTGCCCCTACTCGCTATACCGCGAGTAGGGGCATGTCTAGTGAACAGTGAGCAGCCTGTGGTAGCTCACTGTAAAAAAACCTGAAAAAAACTAAACATATATATCCCCACCCCTGGCAAGGTGGGGCCCTATAGTAAAATAATGGGGTGGGACCTATTGTCCTCCCCCATGCCCCCACCACTGAGCGGTGGTTGGGGGCCCTAAATTAGAATAAGGGGGGGCCTAATGTCCTCCCCCCTGGCCCCCACCCCTGAGCGGTGGGTGGGGGCCCTAAATTAGAATAAGGGGGTACTTAATGTCCTCCCCCTGGCCCCCACCCCTGAGCGGTGGGTGGGGGCTCTAAATACTAATTGGGGGGACCTAATGTCCTCCCCCCTGGCCCCCACCCCTGAGCGGTGGGTGGGGGCTCTAAATACTAATTAGGGGGGACCTAATGTCCTCCGCCCTGGCCCCCACCCCTGAGCGGTGGGTGGGGGCCCTAAATTGGAATGAGGGGGGACCTAATGTCCTTCCCCCTGGCCCCCACCCACCGCTGTGCAGCCCGGGGGGGCGGCAATAGGTCCCCCCTTCAGGTTAGAAGCCCCCACTCGCACGGCACAGGTGGGGGCTTGTGAGGGGGAATGTTTTTTTTGTTTTTACAGCAAGTAGGGGCATCATTTACAAATACTAAGTAATCTTTACTTAGTATTAGTAAATTTGGCTGAAAGACCAATTCAGATCTTTCAGCCTTTTAGTAGATAGCTCCCTAATACCATGGGAATTAGGGAGTTATCTACTTATTCATTCCTGTCATTCCATTGACAGGCTAAGTAACTTACATTTTATATGAATGTATGTTACTTGATTATTGTAAGTATTGCAAATCGTTACAGCTGAATCCTGGCTATGTTTGTATACTTTTTATTTAAACTTGTATACAGTGTATACATGCTTCCACTGGGTAAGTATATTAGTACTTAGTCAATACTGTGCTTCGGAACTTCGACACTTCGGAACTTTGGCAACTTCGGCACTTCGACACTTTGGAAATTCAGTGATTTTGGTACTGCAATTTGGCACTTCGGCAATTCGGCACTTCGGCTATTTGGAAGTACCCGAATGTCCGAATTTCCCGAAATTCGTCCGAATTCCCCAAAATTCGTCCGACATTTGCACATGTCTAGAGCTCCTGCATACATCCAAAGAACAAACAAACACAAAATTAAACATATGTACAACCATGGTTCATTCAAAGAACCTACTTTCCCCCTGCCACTGGTGGCTGAGATCCCCAGTTCAGACACCCGCATGTAAAACTATCTATCATAATCGTAATATTCTTGTGTATACATCAATATCTTTTTATTTATATGTGAACAGGCGACTTCTATTTGTGTGCCTTATTTATATATAGTAATTATCACAATAATTTTACACCTCCTCTTGCTTCTCCTCCATCCCCCTTGTGGCAGGACTGCCTAAATTGTGAATTGCCTTGCTTTATATGTGTGGATGTGCCCTCCTGGAATGTGTGTTTCCCCTCTTTCATATCCCTCTTTCTGTAATTTTGTCCATAAAATCCTGTTATATACCTTTTGACCACCCGGGGGCGCTCCGGCTCACGGAGCCCTGTGTGCCAGACCACCCCAGCACTTCATTTAGAATGTTTACTTAGAATGTTCACACCTCGCTAACGAGGTGTGTAAGCTGCAGACTGCAAGGGAACGAGCGGCGCTTGCTTCCCCTGGGTGGCCGCCGGTTCGTATTACCGAACGCACACCAGGGGGAGCATTCGTTTCCCAAACCGTTCTGGACCACCCCGATACTACAATTAGAAGGTTTACTCCTCGCTAACAAGGTGTGAAAACTGCAGACCGCAAGGGAACGAGTGGCGCGTGCTTCCCCTTGGTGGATGCCGGTTCGTATCACGAACGCCAACCAGTGGGAGCATTCGTCTCCCGAACCGGCCTGCATACTGTGTCTTTGATCCCGGTGTCAGATCATCCTACTGCTCCCCAACGGAGCTGTAATTACTCCTCCCTTCTTTCCTTATGCTACCTGCTCCCCAATGGAGCTATAATCCCTCATCCCTTACCTGGGATCTACAAGGCTGCGCTTGTGGCTGCCCAGGAGAGCGCTCTCTCCGGTGGATACCTGCGTGGGGATATCCACCGGAGAGAGGGATGCACGCCAGCTGGGAGTCCCTGGGGCTGTGACTTAGTATCATGGCTGCAGGGTTCCCACTGGCCACATGGAAGTCCGTGCCGACCATTGGGAGAGGGAGCGCCCATTCAAACTGGGTTCACACCACTCTGGGTTGGTTGGCATGGGTAAAGCACTGATTGGTCGCCGCAGGGGGAGAGTGACCAAGATGAAGCGCTTGTTCAAACAGGGTTTCACGCTCTTGCATCTGGTTGGGCGGCGAAACCCCTCTCATCCCTGGGCACTGATTGACACAAATAAGTTTCGCACCTACAGCGGATTGGTGACATTGAGTTTCGTGCCCCATCTTCTGATTGGGCTGCAAAACCCCTATCCTCCCCGAGCCCCAATTGGTGCAGCCGAGTTTTGCGGTCCTTTCTTCGGATTGGGCTCCTTCCTCCCCCTAACGCTGATTGGTGCAATTTGGTTTGCGTCATTTCAGCTGATTGGTTGCTGCTTGGTTTAAGCGCAACGTTTGAATTCGCCGGACTAAACCAAGCAATAAAATGGAACTGATTTCGGGGGTTTGGGGAAAGTTCTTTGGAATTTTCCCACGCTGTGTAATTTGACTCATAACTCTCTGATTGGTTACTTTCAATCAACCAATCAGAGTGTTGCTATGAGTGAAATTACACAGTGTGGGAAAATTCCAAAGAACTTTCCCACGCTGTGTAAAATGACACAGAGCACTCTGATTGGCTGGATTTCAAGCTAACCAATCAGAGTGCTGTGACAGGTAAATGTAGAGACTTAGCTGTCAGTCTCTTCATTTACCTGTCAGAGCACTCTGATTGGATGGCTTAAACCAACCAACCAGATCGCTCTGAGCCTAATTGCAGGGCGAGGGAAGGCTCGGAGCTCAGTCTGCGCAGTGCCCTCAATAGGTGAACATGGATTATTTATTTTGTGCTTGGGTTTTTTTTTTTTTTTAAAGTGTGACGGTTATTATGGATATTTCTTTGGCCTTTTTTGGGGCTGAAAAAAGATTTTAGAAAAAAGAAGACATCAAATGGTAGGTTGTTTTTGTTTTTTTTACAGGTACCTAGTTATTGGTCCCCCTCACTATTTTTAGGGTGAGGGGGGTAGGAAGGGGTTCATTAATTTTCTTGTGAGGGGGGTGCCTAGGGGTTTGGGAACCCCTAGTCACCTGGGGGGGGGTCATTTTCATTTAGGGCCCCCACCCACCACTCAGGGGTGGGGGCCTGGTGGGAGGACAATAGGTATTTAGGGCCCCCACCCACCGCTCAGGGGTGGGGGCCGGGGGGAGAGGATAATAGGTCCCCTTATTCTAATTTAGGGCCCCCCTAATTTAGGGGGACACAGGTTAGAAGCCCCCACTCGCGCGGCATGGGTGGGGGCTTGGGAGGGGGGGGAAGTGTTTTTTTTTTTGCAGCGAGTAGGGCCAGAATTTACTAATACTAAGTAATCTTTACTTAGTATTAGTAAATTTGGCTGAAAGACCAATTTAGGTCTTTCAGTCTTTTAGTAGATAACTCCCTAATACCATGGGAAGTTACTTACATTTTATATAAATGCTTACAGCTGAATCCTGGCTATGTTTGTATACTTTAAAAAAAAAAAAAAAAAAAACTGGTATACAGTGTAACATTCTTAATTCTTCCACTGGGTATATTAGTACTTTGGCAATTCTGTGCTTCAGAACTTCGATACTTCGGAACTCTGGAACTTTGGCACTTCGGCAATTTCGGAACTTTGGCAATTCGGAACTTCGTCAATTCGACAATTTAGCTATTCGGACATTCGGAAGTATCTGAAGTCCGAATTGCCCAAAATTTGTCCTAATTGACATGTCTAGCAATTACCCCACTAATTAGAAATGATATCCATGTATGTTGTTTTTGCAAGAATTTATCCAATTGCAGTTTAGAAATCTGTATGGACTCTGATAAAACTGGCTTTTCAGGCAGAGAATTCCATATCCTTATTGCTCTTACTGTAAAAAATCATTTTCTTTGCCTTTGATGAAATCTCCTTTCTTCCAGCCTAAATGTGTGACCTTGTGTCCTATGTCCTGTTTCTGAATAGATTTCCAGATAATGGTTTGTACTGGCCCGGAATATATTTGTATAATGTTATCATATCCTCTCTAAGGTGCCCTTTTTCAAAACTAAAAAGATTTAAATTTTTTTACTTTTCTTCGTAACTAAAATGCTCCATTTCTTTTATCAATTTTGTAGCTTGTCTCTGCACTTTTTCTAGTGCCATGGTATCTTTCTTTAGAACAGGTGCCCAAAATTGCACAGTATATTCAAGGTGTGTTCTTACCAGCAATTTATAAAGAAGCTAAATTATATTTTCATGCCGAGAACTTATGCCCCTATTTAGACAAAACCTTACTGGCCTTAGCAACTGCAGATTGACATTGCATATTGCTGCCTAATTTGTTGTCTATAACAATTCCCATATCCTTCTTGTGTGTGGTTATCCTTAATTCACTACCATTTAGGGTGTACGTTGCTTGTGCATTCTTGACCCCGAAGTGCATAACTTTGCATTTCTCTACGTTAAATTTCATCTGCCATTTTAGTGCCCAGTCCCCTAATCTATCCAAATCCCTCTGTAGCAAAGTAATATCCTGCTCACATTTTATTACTTTACAAAGTTTTTTTTTTCTTTTCTTTTAAATTTTTTATTTTTGCAGTGCAATATAGAATGCCATATAGGCCTGAGGTGCCCCAAAGGCAGTCCTCTGGCTGAGCTGTACTGTATATTTGACATGCACAATTTTTTAATATAGAGAACAGAAGGAAAACAGCAGTTACATCCCTCTATGCCACATTTAGGAAGAGACATTCTACAAGAGGGTTAAGCATAGAGTGGAGCAACAGATAAACATTAGACTAGCCAAGCTTTAGGTATATGTTTCACAACAGGCTATGAAACTGGCAGTGTCAGCATATTGATAAAGTAGGTTTGACAAGTTAGTGATTCAAAGCTAGGTTACGGTATCACTGGGTGCAGATATAATGCAGCTATGCATGGTATGGCTCAAAAAGGAAAGTACCAGATTCAGATGCAGAGTATAACTATTAGGCATTTGCTTCAGTATAAGGTATAAAGAGTTCACTCTGGTTTGGAGGGCTCAGTGCGTGGTCGTCGGCTTGCTTAGAATCACAGTTCCAGCGGTGGTCCCAAGCCCTGCCATGCCGCAATGTTGTCAGCCAATTCCCTCTGTGGGGTAGTCGCGTGTGCCTTCCAGCAGGTCACAGTAAGCCAATGTCGCGGTCCCCCTGCGCTTTCTGCATCTTTCACCCATGCGGGCTTCTGCATACCGCGGCATCTGGGCTGCTAGCTGTTCAGTTTGTTGTTTAGCCCCGTGTTGGCTGAAGTGAGCGTCCAGGCGCCGCAGGCTGTGTTGGGGATGCTTGGTGCATAGGGTCTGCGTTCGCTTTTGCCAGCCGCCATCCTCTGCCATCTTGGATGTACCTTGCTGCCTCATGGTGATCGGAGGTAGTGTTGGCCGGCTGCCTGTGGCACCCAGCGAGGACCGGGATAACCCCCGCCGGTCCAGAGTGGGGGGGGGGGGTTAGAGGTGAGTACGGTGAGGTTTCCAACTGTGAGGTTTCCAACCAGGAGAGCGGCCGCCTCTCCCTGGCTCGGTCGCAGCTAGGCCTCAGGCTGGAACCGTGGGGACCCAGTGAGTTGCGGGTACAAGATTGGTATTAAAACGTTTTCCTGGGTCTCCCCCACTCTGTAGTCACCCTCCCAGCGGTGTGCATGCGATGATTTGGGGTATATCCCCCGTTTTAGTGGCTGTCTTGCAGGAGCTATCGTGCAGCACGTCCACTCTGCTAGGAAGCTAGGCTCCGCCCCCTACTTTACAAAGTTTTGTGTCATCTGCAAACACTGAAACATGGCTTTCAATGCCTATTTCAAGATCATTTATAAATATGTTAAATAGAAGCAGTACCAAAACAGACCCCTGAGAGACATCACTTACCACTATTGTCCAGCCTGAAAATGTACCATTAAGGACAACTCGTTGTACTCTATCCTTAAGCCAATGTTCTACCCAAGAACAAGAATAATAATCTAGACCAATAGTTTGAAGACTAAGCTATTGTGAGGAACCATATCAAATGCATTGGCAAAATCCAAGTACATCACATCCACTGCAACACCCTGATCTATACTCCTACTTACTTCTTCGTAGAATGCAATTAGGTTAGTTTGACATGAACTATGTTTCATAAAACCATGCTGATTATTGCTAATAACAAAGTTCTTCCCAATGAATTCCTGAATATTATCCCTTAATAGCCCTTCAAATATTTTCACAGTCACAGAAGTTTAGCTCACAGGTCTATAATTTCCAGGCAAGGATTTTTAAGCCTTTTTAAATATAGGAACAACATCTGCCTTCCTCCAATCCTCCGGTACAATACCGGAAACAAAAGAATCTTGAAAAATTAAATACAGAGGTTCACTTAGTTCCCCACTTAGCTCCTTATGTACTCGTGGGTGAATACCGCCAGGCCCCGGAGCTTTATTTACATTAATTTTCTGTAAGAGCTGTAGCACTTTGTCTCAAGTCATCCAATCACAAGTTGCCTGCAATTTTTTTGCAGCAATCATTTGCATATCTCTTGCCATAGGATCCTCATAAATATATACTGAAGAAAAATAGTTATTTAAAATTTCTGCCTGTTTCTGGTCTTCATTAGCTTACAGACCCATCTCTGTTTCCAGTGTACCTACACTTTAATTTTTTGTTTTTTTAGAATTGATGTACCTTTCTAATATTTGTTTGAATAGTTTCCATTTATCCTCAGTGTTTTTTTCACTAAGGAGTTTATGCCGGTCGATATGTTGTAGAGCTGCCCTAATCTTTTTGAAATTGGCTTTTTAAAAATGATATGTTTTAGTATACCCCACGTGCTTTTGCTTTTTTGAGTTTATTTAAAACAATTACCATATTGTGATCACTATTTCCCAAATGCTTATATTTTTCTTTAGTATACCAGTAACTATGGAAAATGATTTTTAATTTTTTCCTGGTTTGCCAGGATAAGTCAGGAAAGATTTTTAACTCTTTAAATTCCGTCTCTATCCATTGTTTTTCTCAATTTTTTTGCACGACTTGTCCTTAAAGTTGTATTGGTGGAAGCAAATAATTACACCCCTTGGAGCCTTATCTGGGATTTCTCTTGAGTTTGGTAACCGGTGGAATCTGTCCATTAATTAACCCTCTTGGTCAGTTTTCAGCTCCAAAACTTGAAAGAATGAGTATAAAAAAAATCTTTAAATTTATCGTGTAAATATGATTCCGGTATTCCCCGTATCCGTATATTCTTCCTCTGTTGCCGATCCTCTAGGTCTGACTTTATTTTCCAATTCTTTGTGGTTTTTAAGTAAATTCCAACCCAGCTAGTCTGTCTTCAATGTTTTGGACTTTTTGTGATCGTTGTACTATTTTCTTTTTACTCTAATTTGTATTTCGCTGTATTTAATTTGTATTTTTTTTCTGCAAATTGTTGAAAGCTTCTTTCCCATATTTCGGGAGATAACCCCACAGATTCTCTGTTCTGATTTTTATCATTCTTAAAGGGACACTCCAGTGCCAGGAAAACAAATCGTTTTCCTGGCACTGCAGGTCCCCTCTCCCTCCCACCCCCCATCCCATGTGAAAACCCCTTCAGTGACTTACCTTAGACCACCGCCGATGTCCCTCAGCGGTGGTTAAGGGTCCGCCCATGCTCCTCCCCCGCCAACGTCAGCCGGCGGGATGAGACCTAATGCGCATGTGCATTAGATTTCCCCATGGGAAAGCATTGAAAATGCTTTCAATGCTTTCATATGGGGATTTTAGTGACGCTGGAGGTACTCACACAGCGTGAGGACGTCCAGCGATGGTCTAGAAACCAGGAAGTGCCCTCTAGTGGCTGTCTAGCAGACAGCCACTAGAGGAGGAGTTAACCTTGCAAGGTACCTGGATACTTGTTTCCATAGCCACGCTGCCTCTTAGTGCCGCACCATCCGGTGATTGTGGAGTGAAAAGATTTGAGTCTTTCTTGTGCTTTCTTGTCCTTTTTTCCCTTTTTTTCTGTTGTTTATTATCTGTGGGCTTCCTAGTAGACATTGTAACTTTTACACAGGGGATCCCCTCCAGTCCTCCTTCCCCCCTTTTCTCTCCATTCCCTCTCTTTTTCCTTCCCTTGCTTAGTTATTTGTTAGTATACGTTATAGAGTATACTCATGGAGTGGAAGGAGAAGGGAAGAAATGTAGAAGAAAGAGAAGCAAACTAAACCTCAGATTATTAGATATGCTAATTAAGGAGAGAGAATTAATCTAACTTTTTTAGCTAGAGATTTTGTCATACAAATAATCCACTGTTCCTTTAAGAAATTCAGCTGTCAATTTTGATATAAAGTAGAACACAACTTATCTTTGTTCTGATGATTTTTCCCTTATTGGAGTTATTCCTGGACACAGTGTTTCTGAATTAGTAGCTGGTTATGTAACAGTTTGTAGAACGCTGGTTAAATAGCAGGCTGTAGCAAGCTGGTTACAAAGCAGGTTAGTTATATAGCAAGCTGATTAAATAGCAGTATGGTTATGTGGCATGCTGCGTATATGGCAGGCTGTCAAATTGTTAATTCGAGTGCAACTGTATTGACTGCATCTCCCGTCCGACTGCGGGTTCCGTGTCTCCCCCTTGCACCAAGCCTTTATCCGCCGGTCTTTAATCCTATTACATCGGTATCGCCGTCTCCACACCTCCGCGTCTGTCAACACGTTTCTGAAAAGATGGATGTTGATACAGGAGTGGCAGTTTCAGTTATCACACAAAAACACGGGGGCAACTATCCGCCCAACCCCAATCAAGCTGCAGACATATTCCATGCAAGTACTCCACCCACTTGGTTGTGCAAAGGTACAGGTATCATACAAGGGTCAGACAAAGAGACTACCAATATATATTCGGAAACATGGAGGACCACCTCTCTTAGGTAGAGACTGGACCACTCATCTGGTAATGCCAGACATCATTGAGTACCCTTGCAAGAACCTTACAGTCTGTAAGAGATCCACTGTTATTGCCTGGCCAACAGACTTGAAACATTGAACCCACTGTATTTGTAACTGTAGTTATGCGGAACATATGAATAGGAAAACAAATAACCCTGCTAATCCATTTGTATCACCGAACAAACTGCCAAACTAAAGACCACCCAGACCCGGCGTGTGTCGCCAATTAACTCCCTGACTCTTTGCCAAACCGCAAATGTTCTAAGTGGTTCACTGGGTGGCCGTCGATTCGTATGCACGAACATGTGGCGGCGGCCATCTTGTTTTGTCGAACGCGTCCAGCGGGGTTTGGTCGTCGAGTGTCTGGAACTATTTTCGGACACTCAAACTCCTGAACACCGCTGAAACTTCCAGGACCACTTAGCTTCGCACAGATTCATACAAACAAGGCGGCGTTTGGTAAAAGTATTACACGAACAAGGCGGCACACTATCACCAAAGGCACGAACATTAAAAAGAATGACTGTTCGGTATTTTAAAACATGCAAAAAGGGACCAGCCACACCAGCTGAATGCATGGAACTATTTTGGGCAGGAGCCTCGTGTGCGGCCAGGCAGAAATGGGACTATCTCCCGAACCCCTAAACTGATTCGTATGATTTTTAAATATGTTTGTTCCCTAATTATGCTCGTTCGGAAAATATATACGTTTTATGGAAATGTGATGTATAATTTATGAAGTTATGAAAAATGAGTAAACAGTGTATTTTTCGCTTGGAGATAATTGAGTTGATACAGCAATTAACTCAATTATCTCCCAAGCAGAGGGAAGGAATTTACGGTAATGAATGGGAGTGTTTAACTGTGTGACTGTAAACTATTGGTTGTTGAGTTTGTGTTTTCGGTGCCTAACAAGGTCCACATGGGTGGTAACATAAAAGCCAGCCTGGCACATTAAACCTTCAGTTCCTGCTTAACCCTCAACACGTAGCCTTGTCTCGTTATTGTAGGGAACCTGCATCTAACTAATCTCTAGCTCTCGTAAGAGCTCTGCTAGTCTCTCTTTACACTGATCCAGCTGATGGGATATCGAGAATACACTGAAGCACAGCCTCTCGCCGGGGAAAAGGACGTCTCCAATGGCATACACCCCTCTCACTACCTGGGTGGCTATTACACAGTCCCATCAGGACAGATTAATGGATGGGAGGAATCCTTGAAACAGAGTTTTCCTGAGGTTTAAAGAAGGAACAATTGGGGAAAATCAAAAATCAACTGTGTGAAACTCTAGCTGAAACTGTATGCCTGTCCTAGATTCTTCAAAGCCCGGGACAGTACCATTTGCCCTTCAAGCAGGAGTGGAAGCTGAACTCATCTGGTTACAAAAACATAGCATCATTTCTGTGACAAAGTGCCCTTTGCCACTTTGTCCTGGAGACTCCTGCTTGCCTGCCTCCTCCCCTGTGACTATGGCCCCGGGGAGATTGTACCCTCTTAAATCAGCATTTGGGCTTATGGACTTTTATTGGATGGTGTATGGCCCTTTAAGAACCATCGGTGGGCACATTGTGACTTTGGTGAACAATGCCCCTTTAAGACTATGGCCCCTAGAAGAGATTGCCTGTTAAAGACTGTTTTAGCAGATTGGATTTTAAAAGACTCTTGCTGCCCCTTTAAATTGTATTGGAGCAGTTCTGAAGCTTTAAATTGGCACTTCAGATGCAGCCGAAGTGCCGAAGTAGTCGAAGTGGCCACCTTTGTTCATTCTAACTAGGTCATGTGGTATGTGTAGCCAAATCCATGGAACTGAAATTGGCTACACATTTCAATGAACACCGCTGACCCTTACCTTCTCCTGCACTGAGTTTTCAGACACAGAGACTAAGTCCCGTTCGAAGATTCATTTTTTCAGTGTGAAATTGACCGACCGCACAGCCCAAATCTATGGAACTGTTTTGGGCAGGAAAATGTGCTTGCGGTCGGTCACAAAGGACTTCCAACTAACTTTTGAACTAATGGAAGGATTTGCATGATTTTTGAGTATGTTCATATTTCAAGCATGCTGATTAATATGTGTTTTTATGAAGATTGGATGTGTGGTTTTAAAGTTATAGAACATATATAAAAACGGTGTTTTTCCTGCTTGTGATAATTATGTTAACCCATTGTGTACCATAATTATATCACAGGCAGAGGGGAGGATTTTGTGTATAATTGCTGGGAGTGTTTTCTGTAATGTACGGGTGTTATTGGTTGTCCTGTAAAACCCTGTGGGTGGTCCTATGTAGGGAAAACCTGCATAAAAGAAGGCCCTTTGGTGCCAAGTAAAGGAGATCCTGTTTGACCCTCAATACGTAGCCTTGTCTCGTTATTGGAGGGAGCCAGGGCCGCCATCAGGGGGTGACAACCGTGACGGTTGTCACGGGCCCGGCGGTCCTGGGGGGCCCGGACTGCTTTGGCAGTCCAGGGCCCCACAATTACACTCTGCACATATATATAGCGATCATTGCTATATATATGTGCAGCCGCGGGCCCCCCGGCTCCCTGTATTTGCAGAGGGGGCCCAGCGGACTGCAGAAGCACTTTCCAGCATTTCCCTGCGTCAAACTCCCGCGAGATGTGCGGTCGGTAGAGCGTTGCCATGGGTTACCATGGCAACGCTCCGCGCGACGCGCAAATCACGTCTCGCGGGAGTTAGACGCAGGGAAATGCTGGAAAGTGCTTCTGCAGTCCGCTGGGCCCCCTCTGCAAATACAGGGAGCCGGGGGCCCAGAATGCCACCGGACCGGACCACCAGGGATCAAAGAATCTTCCCCCCTCCCTGAACAAGGTAAGAAACAGGGAGGGGGGAATAACGTTCATTACATTACATACATACACTAATAAACACACTAACACACACACTGCATCCACTACACTGACACACACACTGCATTCATTACACTGACACACACACACTGCATTCATTACACTAACACACACACTGCATTTATTACACTAACACACACACTGCATTAATTACACTAACACACACTGCATCCACAACACTAACACACACTGCATCCACAACACTAACACACACTCTGCATCCACTACCCTAACACACACTCTGCATCCACTACACTAACACACACTCTGCATCCACTACACTGACACACACTCTGCATCCACTACACTGACACACACACTGCATTCATTACACTAACACGCACTGTATTCACAACACTAACACGCACTCTGCATTCATTGCACTGACACACACACACTGCATTCACTACACTAACACACACTGCATTCACTACACTAACACACACACTGCATTCATTACACTAACACACACACTGCATTCATTACACTAACACACACACTGCATTCATTACACTAACACACACTCTGCATCCACTACACTAACACACACTCTGCATCCACTACACTGACACACACTATGCTTCCACTACACTAACACACACACTGTATTCACTACACTAACACACACACTGCATCCACTACATTAACACACACACACTGCATCCACTACACTAACACACTGTATTCACTACACTAACACACACACTGCATCTACTACACTAACACACACACACACTGCATTCACTTCACTAACACACACTCTGCATCCACTACACTAACACACACACTGCATCCACAACACTAACACACACTCTGCATTCATTGCACTGACACACTCTGCATCCACAACACTGACACACACACTGCATTCATTTCACTAACACACACTGTATTCACAACACTAACACACACACTGCATTCACTACACTCACACACACTGCATTCACTACACTCACACACACTGCATTCACTACACTAACACGCACACTACATTCACTACACTAACACGCACACTGCATTCACTACACTAACACACACACTGCATTCATTACACTAACACACACACTGCATTCATTACACTAACACACACACTGCATCCATTACACTAACACACACTCTGCATCCATTACACTAACACACACTCTGCATCCACTACACTAACACACACTCTGCATCCACTACACTAACACACACTCTGCATCCACTACACTAACACACACTCTGCATCCACTACACTGACACACACTCTGCATCCACTACACTGACACACACTCTGCATCCACTACACTGACACACACTCTGCATCCACTACACTGACACACACTCTGCATCCACTACACTGACACACACTCTGCATCCACTACACTGACACACACTATGCTTCCACTACACTGACACACACTATGCTTCCACTACACTAACATACACACTGTATTCACTACACTAACACACACACTGCATCCACTACATTAACACACACATTACATTCACTTCACTAACACACACTGCATCCACTACACTAACACACTGTATTCACTACACTAATACACACACTGCATCCACTACACTAACACACACACACTGCATTCACTTCACTAACACACACTCTGCATCCACTACACTAACACACACTCTGCATCCACTACACTAACACACACATACTGTATTCACTACACTGACACAAACTCTGCATTCACTACACCGACACACACTCTGCATTCACTACACCGACACACACTCTGCATTCACTACACCGACACACACTCTGCATTCACTACACCGACACACACTCTGCATCCACTACACTGACACACACTCTGCATCCACTACACTGACACACACTCTGCATCCACTACACTGACACACACTCTGCATCCACTACACTAACACACACACTGTATTCACTACACTAACACACACACTGTATTCACTACACTAACACACACACTGCATCCACTACATTAACACACACACTACATTCACTTCACTAACACACACTGCATCCACTACACTAACACACTGTATTCACTACACTAATACACACACTGCATCCACTACACTAACACACACACACACTGCATTCACTTCACTAACACACACTCTGCATCCACTACACTAACACACACTCTGCATCCACTACACTAACACACACATACTGTATTCACTACACTGACACACACTCTGCATTCACTACACCGACACACACTCTGCATTCACTACACCGACACACACTCTGCATCCACTACACTAACACACACACACACTGCATCCACTACACTAACACACACACTCTGCATCCACTACACTAACACACACACTCTGCATCCACTACACTAACACACACACTCTGCATTCACTACACTGACACACACACTCTGCATTCACTACACTGACACACACACTCTGCATTCACTACACTGACACACACACTCTGCATTCACTACACTGACACACACACTCTGCATTTATTACACTAACACACACTCTGCATTCACTACACTGACACACACTCTGCATTCACTACACTGACACACACTCTGCATTAACTATACACACAGCATCCACTACACAAACATCCTGTATTCACAGTACACACACTACATCCACCACACATTTAAACATTCTGCATTCACTATTCAGAGACGCTGCGTCTAAAACACACACTACATCCACTAAACACATTGCATCTAGTACACACAAAAACTACATCCACTACACAAACACACTACATCCACTACACACACTGCATCCTGCTACACAAACACACACTCTGCATTCACTGCACAAACAGTATCTAATACACACAAACACTACATCCATTACACACATTCTAATTCCACTATACACACCACATTCAGTCCTGCATCATTGTTTGCGGACTAGGTAAGAGTCCTGTGGGCGGACTCGTGGGTGGGCCGGGGGGGGGTGGGGCGGGATGGGGCGGGGGGGGGCCCAGACCTTGTGCTTTGTCAGGGGCCCCAAAATTTCTGGTGGCGGCCCTGGAGGGAGCTGCTATAATCACACTGGGGATTGCTATGCTCTGCATACTCCCCATAGCTTGAATCACTTAGCTCTTTTAAGAGCTTGTTCCTGATACGCTCTCCTGGAGGAGAGGTGTTCCCCACACGGTCCTGGAGGACAGAAGCTGATCCAGGGTGGACGGAAGACGGCGAGGCTCCAGCTAAGCTATGGCGGTTGTGGAGTCTGCGGTGGTTATGGTGTCCAGTGCGGTGCTTCTGGTCCTCGGCGCAAGCTAGGAAGCGTCCATTAATTCCGTTACAATTTCCAAGGTAGAGCACAGTGAATGGGCATCACATATTGTGCCAGTAAAGAAATCAAATGGGGACTTGTGCATCTGCAGGGATTTACGCATGATACTGAACACTCAACTGGATGTAGACCAGTATCCTTTACCCAGAGTAGATGACATCTTCGCCTCACTTGCTGGGTGACAGAAGTTTCCTAAGATTGATAACCAACAAGCCTACCTACAGTTTGAGGTCCACCCTTCTTCCTGAAAATACCTCACCATTAACACTCACAGAGTCTTGTACGAATACAACTGTATGGTGTTTGGCATAGCACCCGCACCAGCCATCTGGCAGAGGAAGATGGATGCAATCTTAGCAGACATTCCCATCACACAGTATCTATTAGATGACATGCTCATCACTGGACGTACGGACCAAGAACACAAGCAGAACGTAAAGCAGGTTTTACAAAGACTTCAGAACCATGGTCTCAAGGAAAACCTCTTGCTTCTGCCCCAGTCGCCGTGGCTTGACTGGGGTCCTCCTGGAGCCTCTCTGCCCTGGAACAGGATAGGGGACTAGCTCTATTCCCTCTCAATGACTGGACGACACACAGTCCTAGGAGCTCTAGTCCTTACAAGGACTTTCCCCGCCGAATCCTCCATGAGCTGGAACACAGTGCTGAGCAGTGATTATAGCCCTTCCCCTCCAACTAACTAGTCGACACATAGTTCTGGGAGTAAAATTGATTTTAATTATACAAACTTGGCCTTTTATGCTCAGACCCCAGCAGGGGGTCTCCATTATATTCAGCACAAGCTGCCCCCCCCCTCCCCCCAGGAATCTCTGGGCCTGGGAGATTATTGCATTAAAAAACAGTAAGCTAATTATCTCCCAGGAACAGAGAGCCAAACACAAAAATATAAAAACATAAATGTGGCAAAAGTAACCTCGCCACTGGCTTTTGGAGGAGCCTGTTTGCCAGCCTCCTGCCCTGTGACTATCGCCCCTGTAATAAACTGTGGTTTAAGACACTGTGTCTTTTGAACTTGTATGGGTCCATATATGGAATTTACCGAACGGATCAGGAGTTTGGATTAGAATGCCGAATAAACCACCAAATGACTGGACCACCCATACGAGAAGTGTGCCACCTATTAACATTATTCACTCAGTAACACTTCAAAATCTCAAAGCGGTTTAAAGCGGCACTTCAAGCTCTCGAAGTGGTTCGAAGCGGTCGGCTGGCATTCGAACACGTGGCGGCGGCCATCTTAAGCCGCGAGCGAGACCAAATAAAAATCCATAATAACCGTCGCACTTTGAAATAAAAAAAACCTCAGCGCAAAAAAAATATTTATCTTCACCCATGGAGGGCACCGCGCAGACTGAGCTCAGCAGGGCGGGGTAAGGCTTATAAAGCCTTGCCCGCCCTGCAATTAGGCTCAGAGCACTCTGGTTGGTTGCTTTAAGCCATCCAATCAGAGTGCTCTAACAGGTAAATGAAGAGACTGCCAGGTAAGTCTCTACATTTACCTGTCACAACACTCTGATTGGTTAGCTTGAAATCCAGCCAATCAGAGTGCTCTGTGTCATTTTACACAGCGTGGGAAAGTTCTTTGGAATTTTCCAACGCTGTGTAATTTGACTCATAACAACACTCTTATTGGTTAATTGAAAGTAACCAATCAGAGAATTTATATCACCCTCCTTATAGACAGAGATGCTGCTGATAGTCTGTTTAGGGTTTTGCACAGGGCATGAATCAAGAGTTAAATACATGGGAGTTAAGAAGGTATCTTTAAATGTTACCAGCCACCACGGTTCATTACTCAGGACTAGCAGATCTGTCACTAGGCTCCTCAGACTAGATATCGATAGATCCAGAATGATCGATGGTGTCAGTGACAAGTTACTTGGATAACTGACATTGTCGGTGCTTGGCTGCTTGATTGTGATAGCAATTATCTTTCAGTAACAGCAGAAGAATTTTCAAAAAAAACAAGCAATACATGTTTGTTTTGTTTTTGTATTTTAATTTGCTCAGTAATATTACAGAACATCTGTATAATTTTACATAAGCATGTGTGAAGGGTGCACATATTCATTCATAATCATGCATGTATTGACTCGGGAAAATATGACATTTCACTCAGAGGTAGAGATTCTGAATAAATAGGCAAATAGGCTGAACATGGCTTAGTGTACCCTCATCTCAACGTCAAACAGCCCTCTAGCCCTGGGGTAATGGATGATATATGATCCATGTATATTGAGGGGATGCATGTGATATTCTTGTTTGGTTCACAGAGCTTGCTACGTGCTTCCAGGATCTCCAAGGACAAGAAGCCACAGGTCAGGGTCTCTGAGGTGGGGACGTTTAGGATGCGAGATCACAGCGTGAGACGCTTGCCATTTCCACTAATCCTATAATACCCTAATGGTTTTACTCTGTAGATCAAACATGGCTCTTTCAAGATGGGAGACGCCCCGACACATTCATAGATGTCAAACACTGTTATTATCTGCGTGACAACGTACCATCAAATAAAACACACAATACTTTAACCCTTTCAGCTTCAGCAAAACTTATCACAGTTTTTTTTATCCCAGTTTCTCATGTCCACACTTCACAAATCAAACTGTCTCTAATTCATATTAAACCAGTGCATATACATTTTTTAAACTGTGAGTTTACATTAATTTAAAATTACAGAGCAGTTTCGCTATGTTAACTCTAGTAGAATGGACACTTACCACCATGTATGTCTCCAGCTAAGGGACTACTGTAAGTGACACTTTGATGTAGGAGCGCATAGCACCTTATGTCTATACTCTGCTAATTTGCTAAAATCCAAATGGCCCTGTACCCATTGAGGCAAAACCATGCACATGCCATTAGGTCAATTCAGACAGCAAACTTGCAGTGGTTATAGTTCTCTGCGGTGGTTGTAACTCTCTGCAGCGGTTATAGTTCCTTCAGTGATTATAGTTCGTTGCAGTGGTTATAGCTCTCTGCAGTGGTTATAGCCATCTGCTGTGGTTAGAGTTCCTTGCAGTGGTTATAGTTCTCTGCTGTGGTTATAGCTCCCTTCTCCAGTTATAGCACTCTGCAGTGGTTAGAGTTCCTTGCAGTGGTTTTAGTTCTCTGCAGTGGTTAAACACAGGACTGGACTGTGAAAAAAACTTGGCCCGGGCATTTTTCAATCACAGCGGCCCCCTGAGAAGGGGGCAGGGCTAGAGAGGGTGTGTTTTGTCATCACTAATGACAAGCACGCAGCTTCTCAAAGTGAGCATGTTGGTTCAATGCGCAGAGCCACGCTGAAGAGCTCTAGCATGAGAAAAAAGCCCTGTATATGATCTGCACAGCACAAGCAAATGTAATTACATGCTTGCACTGTTTGATTTTAACTTGTCTCTGGTGTCTCCATAAGTGGGATATGGGAGGACAAAAGGGCCAGGAAAGCGTAGGATGCATGTGTTTGAAGCCTGCTTGTGGGATTGCGTGTGTGTAGTGAGCTGATTGTGGTGTGGTATTGTGTAAATAGGTTGATTTCATTCGTGTTTGTAGTGTAATATGTGTGGCTAGGAGCTGTAGGGAGTGTGTGTGTATAGGGGATGTAGCGAGTGTGCGCATACAGGCTGTAATGTGTATGTGTATTAGGTGATGCAGTGTGTGTAGGGATTTTAGAGAGTGTGTGTTTAGAGAATGTAGTATGTGTTTGCTTACAAGGAATGTAGTGTGTGTATAGGGGATCCAGAGTTTGTATGTCAGGAATGTAGTGTGTGTAGAATATCGTGTGTGTGTGTAGAGGATTCAAAGTGTATATAGGGATCTAGTGTGTGTGTGTGTTTAGATTAGAAAATCCGGAGTTGGATCTAGCATGTATCTGGACCATAATATGTGAAGTGGTGCAGTGTGAGGGGTGCTGTAGTATGTATGTATATGTATATATTAGAATTAGTGTCCTGAGAATTAGAATTAGTGTCCTGATAAAAGCTCCGAATGGGAGCTGAAGCTATGACCCCCTGGATTGACAGAAAATAAAGAACGAGTTTTGGAAAGCCCAAAGTGCCGGCATTTTTTCCATTTATATTCATATATATATATATATATATGCTGTGTGTGTGAGGGTGTTCATATCTGCCGTCAAGTTCTATGTTTAAAATTTTCTTCACTGAGGGTTATTTTATATATTATATATATGTGTGTTAGAGTGCTGTGTGTGTGAGTGTGCTGTTAGTGTGAGCGTGCTGTGTGTGTGTGAAGGTGCTGTGTGTGTGAATATGTTTAAAGGGATTGTGTGTGTGGGAGCAAGGACGGACAGGTTTAAATATGTATTTTTTTTTATTTAAAAAAAAAACACAAAACTTTATATCCTCGCCCTCCCTTCTTACCTTTAGCCTGGGAGGGGGGACCGTGCTGCTATCCTTGGTGGTCCTAGTGGTGAATAAACTCTAGCCTGCAGCTCAGGCTAGAGTTCACTCTCGCGAGATCTTAACATTGCTGTGGTAACCGCGGCAATGCTCCAACCTCGCGAGAGGAACGCGGCGGAGCTGGTGGCTAGAGCTCCCCGGGTCTTCCTTTCCATTCCCATCTGGCGACTGCATGTCAGTGCCTGTGGACCAGAGAGGGAGATCTTTGATCTCCCCACTGGCCAATGAAGGCACACAGCAGGGCCGGCGCTTGGATAGCGCTGGCCTCGGCCCATGGACACCAGCAGTTATAGCTCTTGCAGCAGTTATAGCTCCCTGCAGTGGTTATAGTTCCTTTCAGTGGTTACAGGTATCTGCGGTGATTATAGCTCTCTGCAGCTGTTATAGCTCCCTGCAGTGGTTGTAGTTCCTTTAAGTGGTTACAGGTATCTGTGGTGGTTTTAGCTCAATGCAGCGGTTATAGCTCAATGCAGCAGTTATAGCTCTTTGTAGTGGTTATAGCTCTATGCAGTGATTATAGCTCTATGCCTGGGGTCCTCAAACTCCGGCCCCCCAGATGTTGCTGAACTACAGCTCCCATGATTCTCTGAATTGTAGTTGTAGTTCAGCAACATCTGGAGGGCCACAGTTTGAGGACCCCTGCTCTATGCAGTGGTTATAGTTCATTGCAGTGGTTATAGTTCTCTGAAATGGTTATAGCTCTCTGCAGTGGTTATAGTTACTTGCGGTGGTTATAGCTCTCTGCAGCCTTTATAGCTCTCTGTAGTGGTTATAGCTCCATGCAGTGATTATAGCTCTATGCAGTGGTTATAGTTCATTACAGTGGTTATAGTTCTCTGAAATGGTTATAGCTCTCTGCAGTGGCCATAGTTCCTTGCAGTGGTTATAGCTCTCTGCTGTGGTTATAGCTCTCTGTAGTGGTTATAGTTCACTGCAGTGGTTATAGTTCTCTGAAATGGTTATAGCTCTCTGCTGTGGTTATAGCTCCATGCAGTGATTATAGCTCTATGCAGTGGTTATAGTTCATTACAGTGGTTATAGTTCTCTGAAATGGTTATCGCTCTCTGCAGTGGTAATAGTTCCTTGCGGTGGTTATAGCTCTCTGTAGTGGTTATAGTTAATTGCAGTGGTTATAGTTCTCTGAAATGGTTATAGCTCTCTGCTATATGTGTTAGTTAGTTACACATAGTCAGGAAACTGTTATCAATGTACTGAGCACGAATTGAAACCACATTCCATTCTCTTCTAAGTTCCATACTGCCTGTACATATAAAGTGATACAGTGTATCCTGTTTGCTGATTGTTGTAAGGGTACAGATGGGGGATGTATAGTTTATAAAAAGCCTGTACTCCATGTGATCAGACCTTGGGCACTAGTCGACTGAGACCCGATCTTTGCTTCCTGAACTGACCTGCGTCCGGACTCTCTGTGTGTGAGGTCTTCAGTGTTCCCCTATAACAGTTATAGTTCCTTGCGGTGGTTATAACTCTATGCAGTGGTTATAGTTCATTGCAATGATTATAGCTCTGGAGCCCTTTTCTCCAGTGAAGCAGTGACTATAGATAATTTTCCCCACACGTTAGCCGAGACTGAATGTAGGGATTCAGCCTACATGTAGAATGCAGATTTATTGAACACACCGCTATTTAAACAGAGAAATGTGGATTCACGCACCAAGGGGTCCTAACCTTTACAATAGTCCCTTTACAATAGTCCCACCCCGGTGCCACTCTGTCTGGGGTCTTGATTGTGACATCCCCAGTGTTAGGCTGCAAAATATACAGGGTCTGGGAATCCTTAAGCTGCCATGGACTTAGCATCCTGCTTTCCTTAATCTCTTTATGTATGTTCACTGAGAACAATTAATGTACAACAATCATTCTGAAGTTCCATAAAAATAGTGCCTTTTTAATGCGGGTACAGCGTATATATGAAACAAACATAGCTTTCATAGGGTTGTGTGACAAACTCCCCTTTTCCAGTGAGTTTGCCACGAGCTCCTGGAGGAGTCAGCTTGCCAGCCTCCTGCCCGCAGACTATGGACCCTGTGAAATATAATGTAAAAAGTCTCTGTTCGTGCAATTGGGATTATATAGTTCAGTTACCGAACAACCGCATGAACCAGAGACTGTGGCGAAAGTAACCTCGCCACTGTTTTTTTGGAGGGGCCTGTTTGCCAGCCTCCTGCCCTGCGACTATGGCCCTGGGATGTATTGCCCTAGGAACTGATTTGGGCATATTGTATTTTATTATGCTGCTGCTGGCCCTTTAAGAACCATCTTGGGACATACTGTGGAGTTACTGGGTGACCACCATTTCATGTATCAGAGGCACATGGTGAGAACAATGGATGAAGCACATGGTGAGAACAATGGATGGCGGCCATTTTAACTCACAGACACTGCTTGGACTTTTCTACACGGTGCCATCTCGCCGGTATTTGGTGCGCAAAGACATCGTGCAGTAGTTTTAAACTATACAACAGGGGACACATTATACAGTAATTATTTTTCATATAGCCTGTATATGTTCTGCGGAATCTGCATTAAACTGTATGTTCCAAACTACTGAACGGATCTGGGTGAATTTTGGATATGTGGTTCACCCATATCCCCCGGTTCCGGGGATATACTTTTTATGGGGTTATTGCATTGTTTTGGGGTCCCTGTGATATGTTTTATAATACTGTATTTCTCTGCCTGTGATAATTATATTAACCATTGTGTTCAGTAATCATATCACAGGCAGAGGGGAGGATTTTGTGTGGGGATGTCTGTGTGTATTGTACGGATTGATTGGTTGTATTTCAAAACCCTGTGGGCAGTACTATGTTTGTGGATTGTGAATAAAAGAGGCTGTATGTGCCAGTACAGTCAGTTCTTCTTCACCCTCAATCTAGAGTCCTGTGTCTTATTGGGGGAATTGCTATATCACTACAAGGGATTTCTATGCTCTGCATACTCCCTTAGCTAATCACTACTAAGCTCTTTTAAGAGCTTGTTCCTGCTTCACTCTCTTGGAGGAGAGGTTCACCCACTGGAACCTGGAGCCTTGTCGTAGGTCCAGGGTGGGTAGGAGACGGCGAGACCCCAACCAAACTGCGGCAGTTCGTGGGGTCTGCGGTGGTTGTGGTGTCTGGCGGAGCACTTGGAGCCCTCTGTAAGCGCTAGGAGCATCCTTCAACGGAGGTACCCAGTTGGGGTGCCAGGTGATCCGTTACAGTGGTGGCAGCGGTGGGATGACGTCCTAGTGCGAGGAGAAGCAGCTCAGAGACACCGGTAACGCTACGGATTTACAATAGAGGGATAGAGCTAGCTACCGTGCAGCGTCCCTATTTACAACAGCATGGAGCGAGCAAGACCCTGGATAGAACCCTGCGAAGAGCACCTCAACCTGATATGTCGCTACGAGGACGACGTTTAACAAGGTCCAGGGTGGGTAGGAGACAGCGAGACCCCAACCAAGCTGTGGGTCACCCAGAATTGGGGAATCGTGGGGTCTGCGGTAGTTGTGGTGTCTGGCGGAGCGCTTGGAGCCCTCTGTAGGCGCTAGGAGCATCCTTCAACGGAGGTACCCAGTCGGGGTGCCAGGTGATCCGTTACAGAGACCACCCTGGAGCTTGTTAACACCTATTAACAACTTGGAACGTTTCTCACCGCAATGTTCTAATTGTTCATCTGGGTGGCCGCAATTTCTATGGACAACCACCAGGTAGGCCATCTTGTTCACATGAATGCAGGCAGCGGTGTTTTGGCATGAATCTCATGGAACTAAAATCGGACACAGAAACTCCTGAACACCGCTAGACTTCCATCATCTCCTGCGTTCGGAAGGGCACTGTTCAGGGAAATCATTCATCTGGGGTAAGACTATTTTAAAACTACTCATTTTAAAACTACCGAACTAGACCAACCGCATTTCCTGATTCTCTGGAACTGTTTTGGGCATGGGACCATGCCTGCGGTCGGTCAAATAAATGACTTCCAGGAAATTCCTGAACCCCTGTACGATAGATGACGCTGTTCAAACCATCATATCGGCGGGTGTGGGGGCATGGGTAAGCAATACAGATATTGTAAATGCCTTTAAGTTGCTTCCAATTCACTGTCTTTATGGCATCTACATGGTATTAAGTGGAAAAACCAGTATAACATTTTCAACAGGCTAACATTTGGGTCAAAAAGTAGCCCAAAAATATTCAACACCTTTGCAGAGGCCTTATGCTGGTTGCTCTTAAACTCATGTAGATGTCCATCAGTACTACACTATCTGGATGATTTTCTCTTCATATAGAGTAATCATATTCATAACCCACAAAGCCTTCATGACGCTAGACAGCTGTTGGGAGGTTGGGAGTCCCAATTCCCAGTCCCAATTTCCCCCTTCAAAACTGAAGGTCCCGACACTGTAGTCAATTTTCTGGGTATTGAACTTGACTCAGTAACTATGGAAGCCAGCTTACCACATGACAAGTTTGAACGTATCCTTGGAAGTATTAGTGATTATTTGCGACTGGGTTACTGTAGTTGTAAGGAGTTACAGTCATTGCTAGGATCGTTAAATTTTGCTATGAGAATCATCCCGCAGGGCAGGTCTTTAGTTTCTAGGCTTCTATGTCTATTGCCTAGCCTGCCCTCCGAGGACAGTGTGGTTTCTCTGGATTCTCAGTCCACAGCTGATTTACGCATGTGACAGAATTTCTTATTCCAATGGAATGGAAAGTCCATGTTTATACCTCCACTGTCCCCCGATTCCCCAATTCTGTGGTCAGATGCAGCGGCTTTTACTGGTTTTGCGGAAATCTGTGGTGACCAGTGGTTGTGGGGCAGTTGGCCGCCCGAGACCAGAACTTTTGAGGCCTTTGATCAGACTTCAGCATTCCTGGAAATATACCCTATTGTGGCAGCGGCAGCAACATGGGGACGCTCCTGGTCAGGACACACGGTGCATTGTTTTTCACTCAATCAAGCAACTTGTCACATCATCAACAAAGGCCAGTCCCCCTCTCTAGTCATTATGAGTTTCATGAGACGATTAACTTGGCTCACAGCAACTCATCAGTTCTTTATATGTTGCACACATGTGCCTGGTGCTCTAAGCACAGCAGCTGACCATTTGTCCTGCTTCCGTATTCAGGAATTCTGCCTAATACATCCCAATGCCTCCACTGTAGCAACTCCAGACCCTCAGTTTCAAGAGCTCATATTGGATTAGGCCAACTCCTAGCACACGGCAGAATGCTGTCGCTAGGCGCTTTATCAAGCGAGCATACAAACGGGCTCTCGATATTTTTGTAAATTTTACTAGGGACTTCCAGGTGGTAGACATGTTCGCTATGGAATCTTTGGTGGCGTTCGCTTTTGCCACCTCAATTTACATTTGTTCTACAATACAATATAACTTTACCTCATAGGGTTACAACACCACATGCTAACCCTATTCCCAAACAAACAGACTTTCATATCCTCCTACCAAATCAAGACCTTTTTAAAAGGAATCCAGAGGTGCAGTACGACACAAGCGCCACAAAGATTACCTATTAATGTGACCTTATTCAGGTCACTGTCAGACCTTTTGGATAACTCCCCATTTGAACCCAAACCAATCAGACCTTAAAAGTTGTGATATATTTAGCATTTAACAGGTTCCTTACACCCAGAGAATTCACTACCATAAATAATACCGATTTAAGCTCCTGTATTAAAGTTGTCCATATATTAACCATAAAGACCACTATTTACTCTCATCACTACATACCAAGACAAGTCAACCTGGTCAAACCATCACAATTCCCTATTACCCCACATTTAATAGATGGTGTCCCGTAAAGACTTTAGATGCCTAACTGAGTAACTTACAGGCACCAACAAATCACCCTTTACTCATCTTACAAGGCACCATCCTCACTACAAGCAAATTCATGCTTTATATTAGAATCTTGTTGATGAGATTAGGCCTTAACTCCTCACACTACTTGGACATTCATTTAGGATCGGAGCAGCCTCCTACAGGAACATACCTACTCATATTATAAAGTAATTGGGGCGCTGGAAATCTACAGCATACTGTAGGTACATTCCACAACCTGAGAAAGAAATTAGACAGGCATTCCAACACTTGGCATTATGATACTATGTTGTAATAAGTTATTGTTGATTGAATAAATTTTTTTGCCATATATCTTTTGCCCACTTTATTTACAGGTCTACCAATACTTCGGTTTTGGCACACATCAACCGAATTATATATACCCCTACTAGTATGATAAGGTATCAATACACATACGGCTTTATTGTCCTGAGCACAAATATATATATATTTGTCTCTGGGTTGCTGAAGACATCATACCATATCTGATGTCTTATCTCTAATGCTTACATTAGTCGCATTCCTTAGCTCAGGCTTGAATGAATAGAGTTACACAAAAGTAAAATTGTGTCTGTCTTTGCATTGTCATACAAAATGGAGTCACCTCTGTTCTGATGGTACTTACAGTATACATTTTTAATTTCGGTCTTAACACAAAATGTCTGCCAGTATAAATATACTGAAATAACCCCCCTTAGTGATTAACATAGCAATGATTAATTTAGTCTATGAATAATCACTACAGAAGTTTCAAGACATATTGTGTACTCATATCACAGCTTCTGGCGTTGGGCATGCGCGTACATAACGAACACTTTTGACTGTCGTTGGACCTGTAAGAGCATTGAACCTTACACTTAGTACAATCAACCATAATACCATTATTATCATTGTAAAATGTTTTCATTTGGAAAATGTTGTTGGGAGTAACATACGGTATGGCCAATAAAAAGCAAATCTCCATGCGTTCCGGGTCAATTAAGAGAGGCAGAGCACTCCCCATCTCGAAGGTCAATTTTAATTGCATAGGCTCAATGTATCTCCATCCACATTGGCAAGCATCGCATGAACAATATCCTTGGATCCAAAATACAGAGATATACGTCCCCCTGCCAATTCAGTCATTCAGGTTTGCACAACGTTAAGAAAAGCAAGTGTTTGGAACAATATTGGGTCATGCAGAAATAGACGTTAGCGCTTAAATAAGTCGTGACTTTGGTGCAAATCAGTGGACTTGGAAATTAACTCAGAATGCAAATTTGTTGTAACAACTGTGTATTCCACAATAGTTAACACGTCCTGGAGAAGTGTTCTTTGCTTTTTTATCACCTGATGTATATCGTTAATGTGCTGCTTTAGTGCAAAGATTTCCATGTCCAGTTTTTGGACATTAATATAGTTGGCTGCAGACATTCCAGTTGCGACAACTGCACCGACAGTGGCACAAACCAATGCAACAATTATAGCGGTGAGGAACCTTTTTGGTCGGTTGCTCATCGGACTAGTACTGGATACAAAAGTTTACGGGCTTGCTCCAGATGTTTCGCACATGGTCCTGTGCTCTTTGGAGGTGCATCTGGTATCGGTTTGTAACTGAGGAAGCTGCATGAATGAAATGTTGTCCGCTTTCTCAATGGAAATCTTGGGGTCCAAGCTGATGAACACACGTTGTGTCAGGATCCTCTTCTCTGTGAAGATGAACCCTGGTGTCTTCTGAAACAGGGCTCTATCAAATATTCTGTACTCTGCCCTTGGGTTTTTACGTCCAAGATGCATTATTTTGCACTTATCCATATTAAATGTCAGTTGCCACAACTCTGACCATTTTTCTAGTATACCTAAATCATTTGCCATTTGGCTTATCCCTCCTGGAAACTCAACCCTGTTACATATTTTTGTAGCATCAGCAAAAAGACATACCTTACCATCAAGACCTTGTGCAATATCACTAATAAAAATATTAAAGAGAATGGGTCCAAGTACAGATCCCTGAGGTAACCCCACTGGTGACAAGCCCATGCTTCGAATATACTCAATTGACTACAACCCTCTGTTGCCTGTCACTCAGCCACTGCCTTATCCATTCAACGATATTGGAATCCAAACTTAAAGACTGCAGTTTATTGATAAACCTTCTACGTGCAACAGTGTCAAAAGCCTAACTGAAATCTAGGTACTGCACCACCCTGATCTATTATTTTAGTTACCCAATCCAAAAAATCAATAAGATTAGTTTGGCATGATCTCCCTGAAGTAAACCCATGTTGTCTCTGATCTTGAAATCCCTCTGATTTTAGATGTTCAAAAATTCTATCCTTTAACATGGTTTCCATCACTTTCCCCACTACTGAAGTAAGGCTTACTGGCCTATAGTTGCCCAACACCTCCCTACGCACCTTTCTTGTGAATGGGCACAACATTCGCTAACTTCCAATCTTCTGGGACTACTCCTGTTATCAATGATTGGTTAAATAAATCTGCTAATGGTTTTGCTAGTACACCCTTTGTCACTGGCTTTTGGAGAAGCCTAATTGCCAGCCTCCTGCCTTATAACTATGGCCCTGGGGTGTATGGCCCTTTAAAAAATTATATGGGCATATGGAGAGTTTTTGGATCAATGCCCCTTTAAAACTATGTCCCCAGGGGGGCGGGGCCTGACACTCATGGCGATCAGACGTGCCTTGCTTGGGCTCCTCGCCTGGACACGACTTTAGCCTGGATTCTGGCCACATTTCGCCTCCGAAATGCACCCGGTGAACACATACCGGAGCTACAACGTGGCAGGCTCGAGTGGCAGCGGCTGGGGGCCGAGTTCGAGGTAGAAAGAACCGGAGGGGACGGTGCGGCCTAGTCGACCAGTGGAGCGGGAGGGACGGCCGCTCTCCCAATTTAGCAGGTCCTAGGCTGGTGCTGAAGCCTCCAAGAGCCCCGTTCCCCCTCCCCCCTTGGGACTGGTGGGGGTTATCCCGGTCCCCACCAGGCAAGCCTGCACTTTTACAGCCTACAACTCTCTTGTGCAGTTACATGCCAAAGGCGAACAGCTCCCACAAGGCCACACTAAAATGGCCGACGGCAGCGCAGCAGTTCCAGAGACCAGAGTGGCGTGCAAGACTCACCCAGCCCGAGCCGACAAGGTGGGGGATCCCACGAAAGCTCTCGACCTCCACACTAACCATCCTTGGTAAAGACCCCAAGATGCACAAGCACCACAGAAGCCTGCATACTCCTGCATTCCCGCACAGCAGTGGCACTCCCAGGACCCATCAACTACCCTGAAGCCTGCACCAAGGACCTGCACCTGGAGGGCACCCAGTGACACCACTCCCATGCCCCAACTCAACACCGCGGCAGATCGCACCATGGTATGGGGGCACCACAGGTACCGTACCCATACTCACTCAACAACAAGGAGAAATGATGGGAACGGACCTCAATTGCTGCACTCAGCAGCGGGACTTTGGGAATCTGTAGCCATGATAGGTATCGCACAGGGACTATTCCCACGCACAGGGAATGCAAATGGTCGGAGCTGGCAGTGACCCCAGCCTGTATGTCACTATTAAGGCACACAAAGTTTACATATACCTTAGATAACCTCACCTGGTGTCGCGGTGGCTGCAGACATCGACACGCACACACACTCTCTGATAGGGCTAAAGTTAAGGCTATTGTTCAGGATAATGTTAATGCCTAAGCTAATGTTCAATGTGAATGCCACTTTGGTGCTGATTTCTTGCATTAAGATGCCGATGGCGCACTATGCCTGGTGTAAACTTACTCTAATAAGCTTGTAACCCTCAAACTATATGCCATAGTCAGTCGGAAAATCACACTGTGAACCTAATGAATAGTCACTTATAACTGACAAGTTGATCTATAACTCAAGGAAACTTCGTTATATAAAATTTCAAAATGTGCTATGTTCTAACTTGCCACGCAATTGTTCATATGTGTTGACAGATAAGGCAGATGCTGCTGTTGTGGTTTTACCTGCTCCATTGTATGTTTCTTGCCTTGCACAATAAAATAAAGAATTTAAAAAAAAAAAAAACTGTCCCCAGACTGTGAAAATACTTTTTGTTCTAAAAGTACCGAACAGGCGGACCACACACAAGTGTAGTGTAACCGTTCGTGCATTCGAATAGGTCTTTTTTTCTATGTAAAATAGACCGACCGCATAGCCCAAATCTATGGAACTCTTTTGGGCAGGAAAGCCATGCTTGCGGTCGGTCAAATAGGACTTCCATCTAACTTTTGAACCACTGGACCAAATTGTATGATTTTCGAATATGTTTGTATAGTGAGTATGCTGGTTCAGAATATGTATACTTTTATGGAAATTGCATGTATGGTTTGGAATTTATGAATATTGTGTAAAACTGTATATTCGCCTGCCTGTGATAATTAGCTCAGCCCATTGTGTTCAGTAATTATATCACAGGGGAGGGTTTGTGTGCCTTAGCTGGGAGTGTCTGACTGTACAATACTGTGTTGATTGGCTGTTGTAACTCTGTGTCCTGTGTACCACAAGGTCCACGTGGGTGGTAACCTTGTGGGAAAATGTGTACATAAGAAAGTCCTGTGTGCTCATTAAAACAGTTCTACTTGACCCTCAACTCACAGTCTTGACTCGTGTTTGGAGGGGACAGCTATAATCACTACAGGTGTAAGAAATTATGACCCTCTTACAAGGATATTCTTTTAGGGAATGTGTGACAAATAAGACACAAACACAAGTGTATAATAAAATGTATTGCAAATGTTAATTTAATTAGATTTTAAAAGGATATACACATTACAGATTATACATTATATCCAGTACATAATCAAAAGCTACATAATAAAAGGGCAATACTTAAACATTTAAATGCAGGTCTTCCCCCTGTGCCTTCATCTTGGGTAATCTGGGACAGTCTCTCTCAGTTCACCATGGCACCCGCTTGCTACGCTGTCCTCTCCAAAGAGACAGAGAGAGAGCGAGAGACTTCCTTGGATGTTGTCCTTTTAACCCCTTAAGGACACATGACGTGCGAAACACGTCATGATTCCCTTTTATTCCAGAAGTTTGGTCCTTAAGGGGTTAAAGACTGATTTGTGGAGTAATAAACTACAAGTCCCAGAATCCCCTTTCCCTCCCAAAAGTGGTTTATTCCGCCCTCTTTTTCCAGAGAGTTCTGTCTTTACACAAGTCTTTCCCTTTGATCTCTTCCCTCCAGCTACACTGTAACATTGAGTAAGATGTGACCAGTTAGGGTTGGTTTCTGGGTAGGTTAGACAGCTTGGGAAAACACACACAATTCCATGGTTACACCTAGATGTTAATTACTCTGATCTCCTGATAACATACATGGAATACTGGGAGGGATGTAAGCTTAGGTTTTAGCTGGATGTTGTAAAATGCAACTGAAAGCTTTGATCCTTATCACACTGTTATCAAGGAAATGACCCCAACTTGTGAAACCAGTCACATACACAGAAAGTTAGATACCATATTGCAGTTTGGCATATCAATTTCTTACAGTCCCCACCTAGAGGGCGAATGACTCAAAAAGAAAATGAGCCTTCTCAAAGAAATACAGTATTTGTATTATGTGTTTTAAATAATTATGTGTTTTACTGAGACACGAATGACTTGACAACCACATATATTTATAATTTAGGGTACTGCAAGGCATAATTTAGCAAATTATTTCACCAAAATTTGAACTCCTTCAGCCATATTCTTAACCTTCCAATACCCTCACTGCAAACATTAGATTTCACTCCCCTCGCGCTGTTACCTGTGCCACCAGCACTGCTTCCACCACACTGTTCCTTTAACCCTGGCCTTGCTTACTTTGAGCTGTTTGGCCCCTGACCTCTGCCCACCATGACACCAGGTGTGTTTTCACACCAACAGCAGTTAATTTGCTGTTTACACACAGTGTATTAAAGAGACCACACAAGGGAGAAACACAGTTTATTGTTTGGAGTGGGGATCTGAGTGAAGGTGTTTGTGCACGTTTATTGAAAGTTATTAAAGGTTGTATAACTGGAGTGGGTTTGTGTTTGAGCCCTTGAGGATGTTTAATAATTTTTCGATAGGCCCTTGGCTTCCGGAAATTAAAAGATTCTTAGCACAGAAAGTGCGCAGTGTTACATTATGCAAATCACTAGTGGTTGGATTATCATCCTTGTCTCAGTATTACCGTCTGGATTCACAAGTGGTCATCTAAAACATTGTAAACACAAATGTGAGCAAAATGCAACCAGTATTCATGTGTACTAAGGAATACATCCTCATAACAGTATAAAATAATTTACTATAACCTTACTAAATCCATAAATATTTAACCCCTTGTGGAAAACCAAATAGAGCAAATAGAAAATGCTAAATCATATATTGTCGCTCACCCCACCTTGACTCAAGACAATACAAAATACACAAAATTGTCTAACTTGCCCATATTCTATACCCCACCTTAAGAGTATAAATTAAAAAACAAAGCATAACCATTATCATTTTATTGTTCACCCCACCTTGAGTCAAGGCAATATAAAATATATGAAATTATCTGTTTTTCCTATATTCCCTTTAGAGTGTGAAATACAATAAAATGCATAATAAAACCACAAAATCAAAGACTATGGAGAGAGAAAAAAAGTAGATTGAATGCTACCTTCACCTATGGACATTGAACTGTATACAAAGTTTGGCACCATGCAATCTAAAGAAAACTGACAATGGTCTGTTGCCTTTCAAAGATAAAAATAAAAAATCAGCTTGAGGCTAATTTTGTTGGTAGTAGAAAAGAATGTGGCGCTTATATAATAAATAAATGATCACCTTTTGGTTTAGTTAGGAGGAAGTTCCCACTTTTATCATCAATTTAGTGAACAAATATAGTGTAGATAGTACAGGGTTAAATAACATAGAATTCTAAGATATATACACACTCACAAACAGAGAGCTGTGGACCCAGCTCTGGTATAAATCGCCTCTGGGACCGTATAGGCGACCCACCCCTACTCCAGACGAGTATCTTGTCCTGGAGGAACACAAATAGGCAAACGATTGCGCAGTATTGTCAAGTTATATGAGAAAGTACATAAAATTCCCAAGTGGATACTTACAAACAGAGAGTCTCTAATGACTCTATGTATAGGCGCTGTGCAGTTTAGGGACTGCACTCCCGTGTTGAAATGGATGAGATCTGGAACCAGGATAAAGTGTCTCAAATAAAATAAAATGTATTAGTACAATACAAAATAAAAATGGCTCAATGTCCAATAAGAAACTGGAACGCGTTTCGCCACTGCAATGTGGCTTCTTCAACCGGATAATAAAATAGAATGATTCCTGGTTCACTGTCTCTGTATATATACCGCCAAAATCGGTAATTAAGACGTGTGCGGTCCATGCCTCGCTGCCGTGTTCTATTCCTAGGTGGTTGAGGGGGATTTTAATCTACCTTATTTACTAGTACTAAGTAATTATTACTTAGTATTAGTAAAGTTGGCTGAAAGACTTTTAGTCGAATGCTTCCTAATACTGTGGGAATTAGGGTACTATCTACTGGAAGTCATAATTTGACCGACTGCACGCATGGTCCCATGCCCAAAACAGTTCCAGAGAATCAGGGCTTGCGGTCGGTCTAGTTCAGTAGTTTAAAAACCGAACAAACTATCGAACAGAGTCAATGTTCTTACCCTGGAGCTTGTTCCCCTTGTTTGTGGGAACGTTTCCACCAAGTAGCGCCTTTCTACGTGTTGTAGAACCGACCACAGGCGATGCTGGAAATCCAGTGGTGTTTGGGAGTTTCTGTGTCCGTTTTCAGTTCCATGAGATTCATGCCCAAACACCGCTGCCTGCTTTCATGCGAACAAGATGGCCACCACCACTTCGTGGTCGTCTATAGGAATTGCAGCCACCCAAATGAACACTTCGAACACTGCGGTGGAAATTGCTACAAAGTCGCCATTAGGCTTAACAAGCTCCAGGGTGGTCTTCGGTTCGTGCGGCTGTTCGGTTCCCAAACCAAATATAAAATCCCAAGGACCAAGTCTGTTCACATAGGTTTTTTTTAAAGGGCCCATACTCTTTTGTTAAGAGGCTGGCCAGCAGGTCCCTCCAAGAACACGTGATGAGGCTCAGTTCATCAGTGTGGTTTCCCTGTACTGTTCGGGAACCAAACAAACTCACAAGCCAAAGACCACCCGGGATGCTTCTTAAGGCCTATTGACACCTTGTAACGATTCTCACCGCAGTATTCTAAGTGTTCGTCTGGGTGGCTACCGTCCATATGCACGAACATGTGGTGGCGGCCATCTTGTTCGCACAAACACAGACAACGGTGTTTGGTCATCGAGTGCATGGAACTAAAATCTGACACCGCTGAACTTCCATCCCTGCCTCTGTTCGGTTCTTTCCATCCCAGAAGAGCACTGGTCAGTGGAATCGTGTGTATGGATTAGGGGAAGAAGCTCCACGTTATGACTATGGACTACGTTAGGTAATTCATTCATTTTTGGACTGCCAAAAGAGATCGACTGCTACCACTGATTCTATGGAACTATTTTGGGCAGCAGCCTCATGTTTGTCGGTCAAAACTTTACCCCGGTGTCGTTTCGGCTGTATTCATGGGATATAAGCGCTTTTTTGATATTTTGTGCTCTTTGATCCAAGCTATTCGAGGATATAAGACTTGAGGGGGTACAGGGTTGTTTTCTGTGTTTTATAAATTGTAGATTTTTCTGTACCTGAGAGATAACTTAATTATATTTTTAAGATAACTTAATTATATGTTTTTTCCAAGGTAATTATCTCTCAGGCACAGAGGATCATGGGAGGGATTACCCTGTAATTTTGTGTTAGAAACCCCGTGTAGGAGCTTTTGCATAAAAGGCCATGTGGGGCCCTGAATAAACCAACCTACTCCCAGCATTAAGCCTCGGCTCATGTGTGGGAGGAACCGCTATACTCTTTGGAAGAGAGGTCTACCCACTGGGAGCTGGATCCAGCGAGACCCCAGCAAAGCTGCGGGGCTAGAAGTGCTTATGGTGTCCCGGTGATACCTAGGAAATGTGATTGGCGGAGGTACCCAGTCGGGGAACCAGGCGGTCCGCCACAGGAGGAATGCTGCAAATCAAGAGAGACAGTTGAAACACTAAGAAGTGTTAAAACGAGAGCCAGGTCCTGGGCTCTGTACTACGTGAGTGACAATAGCTTGGTATGTTAAACAGTTGTGGCTATTTTCCATTTGTGGAAAGATGGGTTGCTGTCTTTTGCAGTCACACAAGGAGGCTTTTACAATGTAAGTATATCATCACATTTTTGCAGTGAGCAAATTCCCACACAATTATCTGATGAGTTTTATCTGCACAGCGTGTGTGTATGTATGAGTGCAGTGTGTGTATGAGTGCAGTGTGTGTGTGTGTGTGTGTAGCTGAGCCTTGGTGGGGGGTGGGCAATTTTATTATTATTTTTTAAAATTATTTTAATAATTTTTTATTATTATTTTTTTAATTTAATTATTATGTTTTACTTTATTAAATTTTTTTTCGTCCCCCCTCCCTGCTTGATACATGGCAGGGAGGGGGGCTCTCCTTCCCTGGTGGTCCAGTGGCATTGGCAGTTCAGTGGGGGGGGGGGGGGAGGGGGCTGGCAGAGAGTTCACTTACCTCTCTTGCAGCTCCTGTCAGCTCCCTTCTCCTCCGCGCCGGTCCGTGCAGCTTCTCTGTCAGCTGACCGAGGTGCTGTAAGTCTCGCGAGAGCCGCACTATGACCCCGTGGCTCTCGCGAGACTTACACTGGGAGCTGACCGAGGTGCTGAACGGACGGAGAACGGAGAGGTAAGAAACGGCTCTGCAGCCCCCACAGCCCCCTGTCTGTATTATGGCAATGCAAATTGCCATAATACAGACATTGACTCGAGTATAAGCCGAGTTGGGGTTTTTCAGCACAAAAAATGTGCTGAAAAACTCGGCTTATACTCGAGTATATACGGTACATGTTGAAGGAAAACAGAACATAAATGTTTTTATTAAGTATATTTTTTACATATATCTGTAAAAGCTCTCCAGTTTGTCTTTAAATATAATACTGGTTAGCGGACTAAAGGGAAGCTATAGTCCCAAAATGAATCGCTTTTTGGGACCATAGGTTCCTCTCTGTCTAATCCTCTTTGCTAGTTACATAAAGAATACTCACCTTTATGCGTGACTCCTCCACTGCAACCGCATGTTCCAACTTCAGAGGTGTCTTCCATGATCTTGTCCATTCCATTGTCTCTCTTAGTGAAGCATTGGATGGGAGATACGCATACGCAGCCAAACGCCACACTCCTCCAATCAAACGCTACGATAAGCATGTGTTTGCAGGACTGAGTTTTATTATATCAGGAAGACAACCAATAGAGGTGTGTTTAACCTTGCAATAGACCCATTACTGTTTAACATTAACGGTTAAAATGATGAGTCACCATTGAGATAAAGTCATCTGGGTGAATTTAGTGCTCTTTTAATATTGTTAATTTATTCTTAGTAGTTTTTACGAATAGATTCAGTTTTTTCAATTATAGCAGCAAGTGAGATTTCTGGCGCTTGTTCCTTATGTGTACAGCAGCTAAAGCTTTACCAAACCAGAGTCTCTTCTTTCTGGTCGTTGATGCAAGTAAAACGGGGGATGTAGGTAAGCAGTGCTTAACAATTAAAATCCTTGTGTGGAGTCCAATATAAGGGAGAAAACGAAATGGGACAGGAATACTTATATAGTGTAGTATGTCTATAACAGCAGAGGCAGAATATAAGGAATAAATATATTGTCTCTACCACTCCATTCTCCGTGTGGTCCACATCAAGAACGCTGCATTCCACTTAGCCGGATGCGTAAGTGATGTCAGTCGAAAAAACGGAAATTACGTTACGCTAAAAATCACGTTCAGGTGATCAGCAAAGAAAAGAATGTATATAAGAAGACATTTGGGACTCAGAAACCAGCATTGGAAGAAGGCTTACTGCCGAAACGCGTTTTCTGCATTTGGTTTTACACATTTGTTTTTATACTCACTCGTGGTTACTAATTATAGGGCTAAGTGGAATTCCAGCCTTTTCTTATTATATTGTATCTATATGCTGGGTTCCACTCCCATAGTACCTTGAGGTGGTGGTGTTTTTTTCAATTTATATTTTTTATTGAGTTATCATATATGATATACATCATTTCCATTGTATAAGTGAACAATATGTATATGTCTAGTAAACAGTTACTGTCCTGGGGCAGCCTTCCGGGAAGCATGCCGTGGGATCCCCCAGTGGCTATTTGACATGGATGTATGTCTCTGTGGACTAAAATGACTATCTGGGCTCCTACTGGCTTAGGCAATGTTATAGTCTCTATGTCTGTGGCTCGGGTGGGATTGGTTCGCTTGTTGTGTTGTAGTGTTTGGGGTCCAGCGTCCTGAGGCTCTTCCTCCTTCTGGTCTGTTCAGACTCTGCACTTTACTGGGGCAGGTTTTCGATCCGCCCGCTTGGTGGCACTTGGAGGGTGGCTCTGGTGTGGGCCTGGGCTGCAGTGCCAGGATTTTGTAGAATGCCTCGGGGTCGTCTGTTGACGTCAGGGTGTGGGATGTGTCCCCCACTGTCACTGCTAGGGACCCCTCCATTCCCCATCGAAACTTTATGGAGCAGTCTGAGTTTCCTGGCCACCAGTGCTAGTTTCCGTTTCTCCACCAGTACGGAGAATGGAATGTCTCCATAGATGGCTATGGTGCTGCCATCGAATTCTATGGCCCCCTGCGCTCTGGATCGGCTCATGATTGCATTTCTGGCACTTACGTCGCGTGTTACCGCTATGACATCCCTGGTGGTCCCTTCTGGTGCTGCTGGGGATTTGCGGACTCTAAATGCCGAGGTTATGAGCGGCTGGGTGGCCCCCCTTTCAATTCCCAGGCTGTCTATGAGGCTCGTTACCAATTGCCTCCGGGATCCCCCTGAATCTAATGTTCCTGCGTCTATGTCGAGTTTCCAGCACTGTCACAGTGCGGTTTAGTTTCTGGACCTGTGCGGTTAGGTCCCCCATTTGTACCACAGTCTCTTGTAGTTGTGCCTCTCTGGCACCTTCTCTCTCTTCCAGAGCTCGGACTTTGGTGTGGACTGTCCCCACCTCAGCCTGTACCACTTTCAGGTCTTCTCTCCATACTCTCCTGAGATCTTGCAGGAGTTTCTTTATGTCCCCCTTCGTGGAGGGTGCGGAGTCTTCATCAGACTCTGATGCAGTGGAATCTCCTCCTGATCGTTGTGGTGTGGAGGGATCTTCTTCCTCTGGGGAATCTTCCGACCGTGTGTTTTCCACTCCGGCCTCGGGCGCCATCTTAGCTTGCAGCCGCGGTATGGGCCTCTCGAAGGAGAGCCGAATATCGGGTAAACAGGTCGTCTCTGTGTGCTGAGCTTTCCGATTTTTGCGCCCCATGGTTCTCTCTGGTGGGGGGTGATGTGTCTGTCTGATTGCTTTCGTTTTTTCGGCCAAAATAGCGTTTTTGCTGTAGTGCGATACGGAGCCTCTCACTTAGGCGTCCGCTCAGTCTCTTGGTCGGCCACGCCCCCGTGGTGTTTTTTTATACCAATGCATTTTCTTTATAACCTATCTAGAGTCTCATCATCATCTTCTACTAACGTCAGTGGGGTCGCTAGCCTGCATTGGCACTTTTGAACCTGTCACACAGAGCCTAGTATGGATCTGGAGAATATGAGTGTGTTACGGCACTCCCGACATAAAGGAGTTAAACCGCCGTTTAGTAGAGCTTCCCTTTGCAGAGGTATAGGCAGTTACTGTAGAACCCCAAACTCCCGAACTGGAACCAGGGGAATGCTCCTAAGTCCCGAACGGTGTACCCAGTAGTTCTCTAAACTCCCGAACGGTAATTTCACGAATCGCTGCTAACCGACGAGCAGGCACAGCATCCATGCGGCTTACACTTCCAGCAATCAGTCTCTAACCGCGTATAGTAAATCCCCCCCAATCATGAGACCAAGCTCCGTATTGAGGGTAAAACAAGATCTGGCTTTAATGAGGGCTACCTGCCCATATTTATGGAAGTCTCCCACCTGGTGGACACTCCCCTAGGGGACTAAAGGGGAGACTGTAACAAAGGACAGACAGGTATCTGATCAGGACATACAGTCACAATACATCCCCACAATGCATCATGGCTGCCTCCTCTCTGCCCTGGAGATAATTGAGAAGTAATTCAATTATCTCCCAGGACAAAGGCAAATCACCGTTATGCACGTGGGGGCAACAGGATAGAGAATTACTTTAAAATTTACAGTGTTACAATAAATATAGACATGTAACGTACCCCCAGATAGCTCCGGTCTGAGCGCACACTATTAGGTGAATGGCGCTCAGACCACACAAATGCAGTTTAATCGCCATGGAGCCAAAGTCTTTAATTCCACGAACATGCTCCATGGCATAGCTATCCGGGTACCCTCACATATAGTACATTATAAAACACAAAGTCCCGAATACTCTGCCGTTCGGTTCACGAACGGGGGTGAAGACCCGAAGGCTGGTAGCTCAGCGGTGCTTGGGAAGAAAAGTGTCCGCTCTTGGTGTTTTGAAGCTAGGCAGAGCACCGCTGGTTGTCCGGGGAGCTCCATAACACCGCCATCGTGTGGCAGCCAGGTGTAGCTGCGACCACCCAGTAACAGTCAATTAAGCTGTGGTTAACCGCAAATACTGGGTGGTCAATTGACGGCACACGCCAGCTTCCCGGTGGTCGCGTATTCGGCAGTCTTTCGGGAAATAATATGGGAAAATAAGGGGACTGCACGGGCAAAGAAACAACCGTACAAACAGACGAATGGAGGGAGGAGAAACATAACCCAAAGACAGACGGTTCTGTCACAGAGTGGTAGTCCAATATCTGTTCACCACTTGGTTATATTATACAGTTCACACTATGTTGTCTTTTATATTTTAGGTACCATTCTATTAGAGTTCATCATATGGTGATATCTGATTTTACATTTGCACTGAGTAGGGTGTACACACTGATATATTGTATTTATTATCTGTTTTCTGTTTGGTGTATATGGTAAGCACCACCCGAAATGTATTTTAGCTACGTATAAGGAGCGCCTACACACTATTACTGTACGTAGTTCCAGCAGAAGGAAGGAAAGGGCTTGGGAGGCTGTGTGTTCCTCTTGTGAGCAGGGTGGTCGTAGCTTTGCCGAGTGTTACCATGGCAACGCTCCGATACAGTACTGTGCTCGCAGGAAGACAGGAGAGTCAGTCTGCAGCCGGAGGAGCTGCAGGCTAAAATGAACATGCCACCAGGGCTTGCAGCATTATTTCCCCGTTCCACGGTAAAAGGTAAGAAGAAGGGACGGGGAGACATTAAGATTTTCACATCTCACCCACCTACACACAGAATAGACCCTATGCACCCCTCACATACACTACACCACCCCCTCACAAACACACACAGATTGCCCACTCCCATGCACTCCACCCCGCACAGCATCCTTCAACCCCTACCCATGCACACTGCACTACTCACCCACAAAAAAACCCCCAAAAAAACAAAATCGCACTTGCGCTATAAAATGTGTTACTGTGGCACCGGTGGATGGTAAGGAAATTTTACCATCAACAAAGATACAAAAGTGGGCGTTAGGTATTAGAAGGTTGACTACTCTTGTTTTAGAGGACACTGGTCATTCTCTTGACAATGTAATAGCGGAATGTGTGATGAAAATAAAACCCACAGACAGGTGATATATGAACTGTTAACAAAGGAAGGTTATGGTACCAGGACCCTGTCCCTGCAACCTACAATTAAAAAAAAAAATTGTCAACCTGACAGAATAGGGCTTCACAGTGGAGCACAGGGCCAACCATCAACAAAAGGGAGCAGACATTCTCTTCCCCATCACTGGCTTGCGTTGATATGCAATCTGAGAAGCCTCATTTTGGGCTCTTTGAGAGACTGGTCTTGGAGGTTTCTACCTTTATTTTATTCACACATTTTTAAAATGCATTCTGATGGTGATCTTCTGTCTCAGGTTACAGGTGCAGCATGATGCAGAACTTAGAAAAGATTTTGCTTGAGATATTTATTGACAGGCATAGAGCGGGAGACATTTAATAAACGGAGAAAGGATTATGATAGGGAGTTGTTAGAATACATAGTACTTTCCAGTTTATTTTTTTATATAAAACCAAAACACATTGTGTTTATGAGCTCACACCAATGTAAACATTATCCACGATGCGATTTCCATCATTTAAAAATCTTACTCATGCGCAGAGCCTCTGTTGCAGAACTACATTTCCGAACTTCTCTGCGGAAAACCTGAAGTTTGCGGAGCTCTCTGCGGTCCACTACCGAGGAAGGTTTTTGAACATACTTTACAGCACTGAGCAGCTTATCAGCCAAGTAATGCAGCCACAGGACATTGGAGAATGGATTATAGGAGGACCATATATTCCTGAAAACAAAAAGGAAAAATATTTTAAAGAGCAGAGACAGAAGGCCGGTGGACATATTGCTGAAGAAATGGTGTGTGGAGCATAGTGCTAATACAAGATATAGGCTACAAGCCATTTGGTATCAGGAATATAACAGGTGGCTAGTTCACTCATGATTGGAATGCCATGTGTATTCTCTGGGTCAAGGTAATCTGAGGTAAGAATGGTAGATTTAAAAAAGTATCTCTTAATGAAAAGGGTTTCTAAAAACAAATTCTATCCGTAGTGGCCAGAAAAATACATAGAAAGAGCGACTTGAAACATGAAACTCATAAAAAAATCATATAAAAAGTGTGCAACAAAACAAACAAATATATACTAAAATAAACTTTATATGAATAAGCACAGGAATAGACTTATAGTATCCACAGTAAGCTACCAAAGGCAAGATCTTACATAATATTCAAACAAAATGTATGAGAGTAAAAATATACAAAAAGTATCAAACCGCCTGTAATAATGACCGTAAAAACTGTTAAAAATCTCAAATGTAGCTGTTACAGTATCAAATATAATGAAGCAGCCAAATGACATGTAAACAGAGAAAGGGGGCTTCACTTCTAAATGTTGCAAAAACGGTGAGTATTCAAAAAAATGTGTAAAATTTCACTTATAAATATAAAACAAACTCCTATTGTTAACCTTGTCAACCAACAGGTTAGTGAGGTAGCAAATATAAGTGAAATCTCCTCTAGAAAAGGAATACAGTGCACAGGATTAACAGATCAAATCCAGATAGGATAGGGGGATCCAGATGTAGCAATAAGCTGGAGGGAAAGCCTCAATGTACCAGACACGATATTTGTCTGGTCGCTACGCTCCTCCACCGTCACCCCGCTGGCAACTGCCAACAGGTAGTCAGACTGGAGATGACACGTGTGGTGAAACTCGTTGATCAAATGGTGCGGCCAGTAACTTTGCAAAAGGCTTTCCTCAACGTTGTAAACACAAGTCTGACATGCATTTTTACATCACATATTCACTTCCTATTTGTTCATGCACTAAGCATAATTCATGTATTCATTCATGTGATCGATCACTACTTTCTGGAACAGTTTCAAACTTTTCTAACAATCTACGGCTGATTTTGCAGAGATTTTATATCCACCATAATGTAAGGTTTAAAACACGCACAAATCCCTTTCCCCCAGAATTAGAGGCAGTACACACCTTAGCGATCTATCTTGTGCAGGACAGGCAGCCTTCTTATTGGAAGACAAATTGAGGTACTGCAAAAATTAAACAAACTTACAAACAGGAAGGCAAACTTGTACTGCCTTTAATCCAAGGGGGGGAAATATTGGAGGTAAGTAAAATTCAGTTTTTCCCTTGTAACTAGTCAGTACACACCTAAGGGATATAGAGAGGCAAAAATAAAGGGTACGTCAGATCATTTCACCTCCAACTGAAGCACCCGCAAGACGATTCTTCAGAGGATAGTGCATACAACAGATACGGTTTGGTAAAACTGTGGATGGATGACCAAGTAGCTGCCTTGCAGATCTGTCCCAGAGATGCCAAAGTCTTTTGAGATTCAGTAAGTGGAAAAAGACCTGGTGGGATGAGCTTGAAGTAAAGGAGGAGGAGACTTGTTCTTTGTTAAATAAGCAAAAACTGATTTTTTTTATCTGCCTGGCTAATGTAGCTCTTGAAATAATCTTCTCTTTATTGGGGACAAATAGCTGATTGGATTTGCGACACTCTTTAGTTCTATCCACATAAGTCAAAAGAGAAAGGATCAACCGATATTGATTTTTTTTTTAGAGCTGATACCGATACCAATAATCTGTGAACGTTCAGGCAGATAGCCGATAACTTACCGATATTCTGTACAATTACAGTTTTGAAAAAAAACTTTCTACACAAATCTACAGTTTACGGATGTAGCTGGGCGCTAGTTCAACATAGACTTTCTCTGCTGGTATTCCAAGAGTTGCTCACGATCAAGTAGTTAGCACAGGAAGAACAGCATCAATAGTAAAATAAAACAATCCACAAATATCCCATCACCTTTCCCAATGACTGGACGACACACAGTATCAGGAGCAGAACTGATGTTTAATTCCAAATACTCTGCTTTTATGCAACTCTCCCATGCAAGGGAGACACCCACAGAAAATTATACATTCTCCAATCCCAAAGTGAGAGATAACACCATTAAAAGCATACATTTCCCCCTGTTTTCTTGATGCACCCCAAGACTATGACATACACCCCTGATGTAAATTACATATCCCCTGATAGCCCTGATCTGGGTGAGCAACATACTCAAAAATCACCCAGATCGGATCAGGGGTTCGGGAATTTTGTGGAGGTCTTCGTTTTACCGACAGCACACGAGGGAGTAGCCGAAAAGAATTCTATGTATTTTGGCCTTGCGGTCGGTCTCCGTTCGTGCGGTGAAAGACACAGCTGGTGCGTTCGTATGGCAAGATGGCCGCCACCACGTGTTAGCATTTCGAACGGCGCCCACCCAGGGAATACACAGTGCGTTCGTATTATTCTCAATCAGGCTAGTGGGAATAACGATGGGAAGGTAAATTAGCCACGTTCCTCTCCGGGGTGGTCTGGTTGTTTGGTAGTTTGTCGAACTGAGGTATTTAACAGGTTGGCCATTGGATTCCTACCGAACAACCATACGAATGCTTCAGATCACTGATTACTTTTTGCCTTAAAAGTCACGAACCATAGGGAATTGAACCTAATGTTGCCACAATAAACGTTCTGGACAGCCAAAACAAAAGACGGTGGATAGTAGCTAAACGCAATCCGCTAAACTGCTCCCCCTTGCCCACAAGCCAGCATACACAGTTTGATCCATCACGGATCGACTTGGGGATGTCCGGGGTTGCTCACCGATCATTTTTCCAAGTCAGTTTGTCGAGACAACCCGTCAGCGTTTTCATTTTGATTTCCCGGGTGGTACTGGATGTTGAAGTCAAATGGCTGCAGCGCCAAACTACCGCTATTCGGCTGAACGGTGGGTAAGGGGTGTAACTTGGATTTCCGGCGGTCCCCTCTCATTCCCACTCTCTGGCACGTGTCACAGGTATTGCAGTACTTTTTGACTGACTCCTGACCAGAAGAAACTCTGTGTCAATCGATACCGGGTGCGACTCACCCCTAAATGTCCGGAAAGCTGGATATCATGTGCTATCCGGAGCAACTCTGATCGGTACCGCTGTGGTTTCACCAGCTGCCTAATAATAATTGGGTCTGACCCATCTACTCTTTTCTCAGACTCCCTGTATAACAATTTCTTGTCCCATACAAATCTCTCTCCCTCCGCCCCGGGTTGGTCCGAGGTGACCTTATCTCTATATACTTGTAACGTGGGGTCAGTGATCACCTCTGTATCAAATTTGCTAGGGGGAGCCCAGGGGACACACTCTAAAGAAGGGTGTGCGTTGTGGTCCTGGGTGCGGGCCTGTTGACGGGTGACAACTGGGTGTGCTTCTCCAGTGGCGGTGGTCTGGGGCTCAAAAGCGGATGTGAGCTTCCCCAGATTGTTCCCCAACAAATCCTATGCCGGTAGTTGCACCATTAACTCCACCTCCACCTTTCCAGACCCCGCTCCCCAATGCAAATGTACCCTTGCTGTGGGTAGCCGGTGACTGACTGCAATACACAGACACCGACTGACTGCAATACACAGACACCGACTGACTGCAATACAGAGACACCGACTGACTGCAATACAGAGACACCGACTGACTGCAATACAGAGACACCGACTGACTGCAATACAGAGACACCTACTGACTGCAATACACAGACACGACTGACTGCAATACAGAGACACCGACTGACATACACAGACACTGACTGACTGCAATACAGAGACACCGACTGACTGTATTGCAGTCAGTCGGTGTCTCTGTATTGCAGTCAGTCGGTGTCTCTGTATTGCAGTCAGTCGGTGTCTGTGTATTGCAGTCAGTCGGTGTCTGTGTATTGCAGTCAGTCAGTGTCTGTGTATGTCAGTCGGTGTCTCTGTATTGCAGTCAGTCGTGTCTGTGTATTGCAGTCAGTCAGTGTCTGTGTATGTCAGTCGGTGTCTCTGTATTGCAGTCAGTCGTGTCTGTGTATTGCAGTCAGTAGGTGTCTCTGTATTGCAGTCAGTCGGTGTCTCTGTATTGCAGTCAGTCGGTGTCTCTGTATTGCAGAGACACCGACTGACTGCAATACAGAGACACCGACTGACTGCAATACAGAGACACCGACTGACTGCAATACAGAGACACCGACTGACTGCAATACAGAGACACCGACTGACTGCAATACAGAGACGCCGACTGACTGCAATACAGAGACGCCGACTGACTGCAATACAGAGACACTGACTGACTTAAATACAGAGACGCTGACTGACTGCAATACAGAGACACCGACTGACTGCAATACAGATAATGTTTTTAAAAAAATCTGTTAAATCTGATTCTGTTGCATAGAACTAAATGAAGAATGTACATTGATATTAAATTAATATCAACAATATATTATTCTTTAGTCCCATATAACAGATTTAACAGATTTTTATTTATATTGTTTTTTTAAGTTATATTCTGTCCAATTTTGTGTTACTTTCAATAAAAGTGTGGCTATTTATTTTATTTGCTTGTAGTTTTTCATATTAAATTCATTAAAAAGTCTAATATTAATAAAATTATAGAAAAAAATATTTTAAAATAATTTGGGGGGGAAAAAGTCATTTCCGGTTTTGGTTTTCGGCCAAGGGCATCCTGAATTTTTGTTTTCGGACCAGAATTTTCATTTTGGTGCATCCCTACCAAAAACACATAATATCTCCACAAATGCTACATCTTCTGATAGCCCTGATCCGGGTGACCAACATTTCCAGAAATCACCCAGATCAGTTCAGGGGCTCAGGAATTCTATGGAAGTCACATTTTCACCGACCGCAGGCATGGTCCCATGCCCAAAACAGTTCCAGAGAATCAGGGCTTGCGGCCCGTCTAGATCGGTAGTTTGAAAATGAACAAACTACCGAACAGAGTCAATAGTCTTACCCTGGAGCTTGATCCCTTCATCCAGATGAACGATTTCACTGAACAGTGCCCTTCTAAATTGTAAAGAACCGAACGCTGGCGATGCTGGAAGTCCAGCGGTGTTTGGGAGTTTCTCTGTCCGATTTTAGTTCCATGAGATTCATGCCCAAACACGGCTGCTTGCGTTCATGCGAACAAGATGGCCGCCACTTCGTGGTTGTCCATAGGAATTGTGGCCACCTAGACGAACAATTAGAACACTGTGGTGAGAAACGTTCCAAGTTGTTAATAGGGTCCAGGGTGGTCTCTGGTTCATGCGGTTGTTTGGGAGTTCGAAGTGTAGCCATAAAAGTCCAAAAGGCACAAACAGGGTTTAACCAAAGTATATTACAGGTGCCATAGTCACATGGCAGGAGGGTGGCAAACGGGCTCCTCCAAAAGGTTACCTTCACCACAGTTATATTCGTTTTTTGTGATCAAACCAAATTATTTTCTTATTTTATGTTACATATGTCAATAAATGCACAAGGTTTAAATACTCCAGCAAAAAGGCATATGATATACAACTCCCTTAACATCGAAAGAAATTCAAATAGGTTTGATACACGAAGCTCATTGGAAACAGAGCCCCAGAAATGGGTAGGAAAAAGTTTCCAATTATTGTACAAGCATCATTTGAAAAAAATAACAAAAGTGGCGTATTCATCATCTCAAGTCAACTAAAAGTTGACATAATATATTAAGACATCGATCCAGAAGCTAGGTACCGGATAATTGTGTGTAAGATAGACAACATATTTACTTTAGTAAATGTATATTTACCAAACATTAACCCTATGTCACTATTTTCAAAGATTATGGAAAGAGTTAAAAAAAATATCTAAAAGTTCGTAAATTATAGCAGGAGACTTTAATTGCGTATTTAATCATAAAATAGATAAAATGGGAGGGGGCGGAGCAAGCAGGCATTCTGTCCAACGCACATTGCTGCAGCTCCCACACAATTTTCACAAAAAGCGTTGGATACCTGTCTGAAGACATAGGGCGTTGGAGCAAGAAGTGTAAGCCCGATCATACCCCTACAATGGCGGATATCGGCGAGCTGCTGTGGAGGCCACACTCTGCGCAGAAGCCTGTAATGGCCCCGATGTTGGACAGTCCCTCGTGCACAACCAGTGAAGAGTCCCTGCTGGGTAAACTGGCTACGAGCACACGCCTGGAGCACAGAGAGTCTCCACCACCTCCGAAACCAGTTGATAAGTCTCCAGTAACGGAGGACACACTACGGGACCTGTTGGAAGAGCTACGCCGCAACATTGCGGCAGATATCAGGCAGTTCCGAGAGGAGATATGCGGGATCTCGGCCCGACTATACGACATGGAGTTGAACACTGCTGCACAGTAGACCCTCATTTCTACCTTAGAAGAACTATTAAAAATGTCAATACTTTTTTATGAGGAAAATGCCTCCCCAGATATGTCAGAATCTACAATCTGGTGTATGTATGATAGAAATAAAAGGATAAGGTCCAAAAAAATGGACCTTAGATGAAGAGGATAAAACACACTAAAAGGGGGGCGTGGCCTGGCACCGCTACAGCCTAGACGCCATTACTGACAGCTCCGCTACGAATCGCCTAAAAAACGCCGAAAATAACTTCAAGCTGCCGACTACAAACACTTACAGCGGGAAGGGGAACCCCTGCTGCATCGACCCATGCCATTCCGGTTCGGATCCGCCTCAGCACCACCCCGCAAGACCCGGCAGAAGCTCCGGTCTGAAAGCCTGAAGGCCGCAACTTACCACGCCGAGCTCCTCGCGGACTGGAGTGAGTATTTACACCCCTACCAAAACGACCCTGACACACCAATCATGGGTCGAAAAACACAGAAACAGACAGGGGCACCCATTCCAGAGGCGAGAGACATAGGGACGCTCCTCAAATGCTCCAGGCCCAAAACAGCAGAACCCTCACCATCCCCAGCTGTCCCAGACGCCATAGAGCCTCAGGAGACTGAAGGGGGGAACGGGAACGGCAGCAAGTACCCAGACACAGCGACAGCCATCGCAATAGAGTCCCCAAGCCCAGCACACGCCACTAAAAAGGACATTGCAGACCTTTATGATAGAATCAAGCTGCTATTTGACACTGACATCGCCCTAGTCAAAACTGAAGTGCAAGCGGTCACTGACCGTGTACAAGCCACGGAGGAAGACGTGATCGATATCAAGCAGGGCCTGGCAGCCCTAGGGGACACTGTGCAACAAATGAGAACTCTGCACTCCTCTCTGACGCACAGAGTGGACACCCTGGATGACAGGAGTAGGCGCAAGCACATAAAAATCTGCGGAGTCTCCGATGCGGTGACCGCAGAGGAACTGCCGCACTTCCTTAGGCGGCTGATGGCCTCATGCCTACCCGCCAAACAAGCTAAACAAATCCCGCTGGACGGAGCTTACAGGGTCAATAGACCACAACGCGCCCCAACGAGCCTGCCCAGGGATATTATCCTCAAATGCCAAACCGTTACCGACAAACAAAAGCTCATGAAGGCGTTCCAAGAAAGGGCCCCCATGGACTTTGAATCACACCAGCTGACATTCTACCAGGATGTCACCAGGGCAACACTTCACTGGAGAAAGACCATGCAACCTATCAAAACTAAGTTGCGAGAAGCTGGCGTGGCCTACCGCTGGTCTGCGTCCCGAACCCTAACGGTCCTCAAGGACGGAAAGGTGTACACAGCGTCTTCTCCAACGGATGCCCCCACCTTTTTCACAGCCCTGGACCTGATGAGAAGCGCTGGAACTCCACCGAGACCGGCAACACATCACCAATGGGACATACCCAATGTGACACCCTTTGTTCCAGCTCGGAATTGCAACCCATCTCAGGATCAAGACTCAGTGACTTAATCGCAGCCTGAATGGCACTACTTTAGTGCACCTCCCCAATGTTGGCGGCAAAGAAAGAATCATCTACCACCGAGCCACACTATAGTGGCACCCTGCAAAGCGGACTGTAGCAATTGAATATTCCATGTTCTTTTCTCTTTTCTAATGTATCTAGTTTTGGTTTAATTTCATGTTTTTAATTTCGTGTTTTAAGTTTCATGGCGCATACTGCCAGATTTTCCACTAATTCTGACACACAAACAGACGAACCCGTTAATTCTTTTCACAATCTCCCCCCCCCCCCCCCGTCTCCCCATAGGTTAGGGGAACACAAGAACGACAGGGGCCTCTGCCTCTGCCACTGCCCCTCACCAACTACCTACCTAAGAGGCACACGCCTACAAACACACTGCACCACTGACATACCCGCCCTTCAACTCCTCATGGGTGGCCAGACGATACGACCCACGAAGGCAGCCGACCCCTGATAAGGCACCACCAGGAACCCCCTCATCATACCCCGACCGCCATGGAAGCCCTTTACACATACACCATATAACAAGACGTTATAATATACCTCTGCCTGAAATCAAAAGCCTAACCGGGTTACTTCTTGTTAGGTATTAACGTCGACGCTCCAACACTAAAATGTCACTCACCAGTTTATTACACTACTTTCTGACATCATGCTTTACGTTGATCTATACTGTTTGAATAACGTTCCTGTTAATATTGAATGACATATAAAAAGAAAAATGAGGCACTTACTACCTGGAAATGTAATTAATGATAATATCTCTGTACTAATCCATAAATGTGGAACACCCCTGCATTTCCCTTTTCTTCATTTTGTACCCTTTATATATGCCTTAACAAAATAAAGAATTTAAAAAAAATAAAAAACACACTAAAAGGTTAACCCCTCAGTTGAAAAAAAGGACTCCACTAAAAAATCCTTATAGATGCAATGAAAAAACTATATTAGATGAATAATCTAATGTGGTTTCAGGAGTGGTATATACCTTTAAATGTTGAAAATGACATGCAGAAAGTGCAAAGTAAAAGTCCTAAAGTAAAAGACTCACGAAACGCGTAAGGACTTTTACTTTGCACTTTCTGGCTTTACCGTAAAGACGACCGGGCTGCATTTGGAACGCAGGAGGATCGGTGACACGCACGCGGCTTTCAGCATCATCTGCCGACAGGACAAGTTCTTACAGCTGCTAACACCGGACTTTCCCGTTTCCAGTACAGCACTCAGAACTTTACCAATTGTAAGTGCTTTTTCCGTTTAACTATGTGGATAATAAATTCATTTTTTACAAGAAAGCACTATTGAATTCTTCACTAATCTTGGCAAGAACGGAGGGGTTTTTCCCATCAAACTGCAGGTCATTACTTTTGACCTGTTAGTCTTTTTCTATTTATTCTTTTTCAGTACAGAGTCACATATAAATCATTACTGCTATTTATGCAGATTTATATATTATTGTACCATATACAATCCAGTTTTATCTATAGCTGGTAGAGGCTGTTATAGCTTACAACATTCACAGACTGTGTAAAACTTTCAATTTCAGTGATACAATTGTATCCATATAGAGACATTACTTATACTATTGGACTCATTGCTATCAAGCACACTGATATTGTATTTATTTCGGCAATTTAAGACAGATTATGTTACTATAGTATTGCTGCATGTCATTTTCAACATTTAAAGGTATATACCACTCCTGAAACCACATTAGATTATTCATCTAATATAGTTTTTTCATTGATGTATGCATGAGGCCGTTATGAGGAGCTATATAATAAAAATGAGTAAAATATCTATTGAAAAAAAAGGTAAAGAATTATCATATATATCATCATAAAAAGTTGATTGAACTTCAAAATAAAATAATATTAAAAACAAGAAAAAATTGAAACAGTACTAAATAAATTGAATTTAAATAATTATTACTTTGTAAATAGAGCAAGTAAAAATTTACCAAAATAATTACAACTAAGAACAAGAAATAGGACAAATTAATAGACAAGTATGATATATACACCAATCCCGAGAAAATAGGTAAAAAATTTAATGAATTTTACGGTAAAATATACAATCTTGGGTTAAACCCAAAGGAGAGCGATATACAAAATTACCTAGCGAAAACAAATATTCGCAAGATATCAAAGATAGATCTTGAATTTTTGAATACTTACTTTACTTCCAACGAAGTTGAGAGAGAAATAGATGAGCTAGATATGAACAAAACTCCAGGCCTGACGGAATTAGTAATCTTTTTTATAAATGAATAAAATCTAAATTGGTTCATCCTCTGACCTCGTAAATAGCAAATAGATCAAATCCATCAAAAGAGCTACTACAGGCAAATCTTCTGCCGATACTAAAACCCAATAAAAACGTAACAGATGTAGGTAATTATAGACCAATCTTGCTGATAAAAACGTACATGAAATTAAATGCCTCCATCATAGCAAAAAGAATAAAGTGAGTAATACAAAAAATTATACATGCAGACCAGATAGGTTTCATACCAGGGAGATCAGCAAATAACTGCACTAGAAGAATTTTGGACATTTTAGATCAGTCTAGTCATAGAGGTGAGCCCCTGCTGGCCCATTCATTAGATGTGGAGAAAGCTTGAGTGAGTTGGGGATAGAAGACGTATTAAAACACTTTGGTTTTGTGGGTTGGAACCGTGAGGCCATTATGGCCTAATATTATGCGCCTTCAGCAAAGACGGTAGGAGCTAATGTATGTGCAGGATGGTTTGACCTTCACAATGCAACAAGACAGGGGTGTCCCGTGTCTCCCCTCGTGTACATCCTTTCAGTAGAACCCCTAGCAATAAACATTAGAAACAATAAGGACATAAAGTGCTTTTCTACCAAAAGATAAAAATCTTATTATACGCAGACCAGGGCCAGATTAAGAGCCCAGTGGGCCTGGTGCTGACAATTATGATTTGCCTAATTACAGAATTTTATCGACCAAAAACACTAAAACAGCCCTACCTCCCAAGCGTCATGTATCTGATGGAGATGGTGCTGGATGGAAACTCATAGGATGCAGCTATAAGAAAACACATACTCTATGCTAATTTCTCTCTAATTTATGCTTTCATCTTTAAAGTAAATCCATAACCTAACAGCAGTGTCCAGTGAAGCAGATAGTTAATGGGCAGGGTAGAAGGGTGTGCCACTGATGTGAATAATGTAAACAGAGCTGCCGAAAGGGGCGAACAAGCCCAAAAAGAGAGCTACCGAAAGGGGCGAACAAGCATGTCTGCCTCAAGAACTGGAAGGCCAACCTAGCATTAATGCATGTCAGGCTGAAAGCCAGTCATGCAGACTGGCCAACTAAGGGCATACTATGCAGACAGAACCCTGAGCTTGCCATAAATGTGTCTAATGATGCGCTTGCTCCATGCTTTCTAAGGACTGTCCCCTAGCACACACATGTCCACTTGTCTCCTACCTTCTTACTAGTAGGCAGAAGCTCCTGGCATATATAGTATGGGACAAAGAAAAGGTGTATGTAGAGAGTGTAGAAGAAAGGGGACATGCCACAGTGTTAGAGAGAGTAAAGCAGCAAGAGCATTTGCATTGTGCACAAAGTCAGCTTTACCTTAACTAATTTCATTGTCAGACAGTCCACATAAGTCTTGTTACCATACATCCCTCTTAAGTTTCCATACTTAAGCAAGAGTATGTGAAGGATAGTTAGGGTTGCCATCTTTCTTGGAAAAAAATATCGGCCTTACTAATTTACATAATTAATTATGTAAGTGTAAATCACAAGTGCCATTTCTGTAAAATCCCCCCAAAACTACCGGTACTTACAGTTTGATTCTGCTGAATAATAGATGGATTGCTCCTAGTGTCTCCCTGTCTCTAAGTATCCCAGTGTCTCCTAGTCATCCAGTGTCCTCATGTCTCTCTGTGTCCTCTATGTATCACAGTGTCCCCTATGTATCACAATGTCTCAGTGTCCCATGTCATCCAGTGTTTCCATGTCACTTGGACACTTAGAGACATGGGAACACTTTGAGACAGTGGGACAGTAGGGGACACTGGGAGACATTGAGACACTAGAGACACTAGCTGGGAGATATGGGGATGCTGAAACACTTGGGGACATTGGGAGACATAAACACTAGGGACTCAGTCTCCCCAAGTGTCTAAGCATCCCCTAGTGTCTGTGTCCCCATGTCTCCCAGATCTGTTCTGTAAGAGTTATCATTCCTGTAATTGGGAAGCATTTAGAAAGTGCCCATGTGTATGTATATGTGTTTGTATATATATATATATATATATATATATGTGTGTGTGTGCATGTATAAAGTGTACCATCTTCTGCACTGTCTGCTTGGTTCTTTTTCTTCAGAAAGATATTAACGACCCTCTGCAAGAATGTTGTCTATTTTCTATCAAAACCTGTGTCTTATCTGCACTCATGTCTCTCTCTCTTTAACCCCTTTGAATTCTATGTGTCGTCTTGCTCAGAAATGCTTCAGACTTGAGAAAGGGAGGTTCTCACGAAAGCTTGTCATTAAAAAATTCTGTTAGTCCAATAAAAAAGGTATTAGAAGATACAAATGTTATCTGTTTTTTTACGTCTATACATATTATATATATATATATATATACACACACACACATACACATATATATATATATATATATATATATATATATACACACATACACATACACATACACATTACAACTTGGGGAGCTCATTAAATACTCATACCAATCAGTCGCTATATAATTCCCCAAATCCACAAAGCAGGTAATCCTGGAAGACCCATAATTACAGGAGTGGGAACTCTCACAGAAGAGATCTCAGGACTGGTAGAAAATACCCTAAAACCTCTAGTCACCAACACTAACAGCTTCATAAAAGACACAACCGCCTTCCTCAACAAACTCAGCCAAATCACCAATCTCCCTACTAACACCATCCTTGTAACCATGGATGTGGAATCTCTGTACAGCAACATTCCACATACAGATGGCATCAATGCTTGCTTCCATTTCCTTTGCCGACAACCATAAATACAGCCCCCGAATTATCACAGAACTGGCACATATAATTATTTCAGTTTTAACAATGAGGTTTACCTACAAACCATGGGCATCGCTATGGGCACTAAGATGGCCCCCCAATATACTAATCTGTTTATGGCAGATCTTGAACAGCGATTCCTCCAAATACAGCACACCAAACCTTACAAATATTATCGCTATATCGATGATATCTTCATAATTTGGACTGAAAGCAAAGAAAAACTGATACCGTTTCATGACTCTTAACTAGGGATCGACCAATATTGATTTTTTTTTAGAGCCGATACCCATAATCTGTGAACTTTCAGGCCTATAGCCGAAAACTTGCCGATATTCTGTACATTTACCATTTAAAAAAAATAAACAATTTCTTAAGTTAAATGCACAAAATATACATGCCACATGTAGTGGATGCAGTGTGTTTAGACAGGGGAGCTGTGTGTGTTTGTCTGGTGGATGCAGTGTGTATATAATGAATGCAGGGTGTGTTTGTGTAGTGTGTATACATAGTGAACGCAGAGTGTGTGTGTTTGTGTACTGTGTGTATAGTGAATGCAGTGTGTGTGTATTTGTGTAGTGTGTATATAATGAATGCAGTGTGTGTGTTTGTGTAGTGTGTGTGTGTATAATGCAGAGTGTGTGTTTTTATAGTTGTGTATATAATGAATGCAGTGTGTGTGTATAATGCAGTGTGTGTGTAGTGTGTTTGTATAGTTGTGTATATAATGAATGCAGAGTGTGTGTGTTTGTGTAGTGTGTATATAATGAATGCAGAGTGTGTGTGTGTATTTGTGTAGTGTGTATATAATGCAGAGAGTGTGTGTGTGTGTTTGTGTAGTGTGTGTGTGTATAATGCAGAGTGTGTGTTTGTGTAGTGTGTATATAATGCAGAGAGTGTGTGTTTGTGTAGTGTTTTGTGTATAATGCAGAGTGTGTGTTTGTGTAGTGTGTGTATATAATGCAGAGTGTGTGTGTGTGTAGCGGAACGCAGTAAGCCTGTCCTGCAACATGCCTGTGTGACTATATTCGTTATAATTGTACCTGTGTTGAATTGCTATTCGTCTATTTAAAGTGTGAATTGTATGTTATTCGGTAGTTTCCATCCGTACTATATGCTTATGGAAACTACCGAACGGAGGGACCACCCCGGAGAGAAGTGTGCCAGCAATTAAGGTTCACATTCTTTCCAAAACCGCAAGTTAACCGGCTCATTAACATTGTATCTGGGTGCCCGCCATTCGGCATGCGTACACGTGGCGGCGGCCATCTTACGCATGAAAATCTCAGCGGTGTTTGGTCGTCGAGTGTCTGGAACTCAAATCGGACACTCAAACAACCAAACACCGCTGAGACCTCCAGAGCTCCGTAACTACCGAACGGAGAGACCTAACGAATCCCCATTCGGTAGTAACAAAGTACCGAATGAGGGAATCACTATCTAGGTGAATTAAAGTATGGATGGCAATTATAAATGTCTGTTTTAACTGCCGAACGGAGACCGACCGCAGGGCCCATTCTCATGGAACCCTTTTCGGATACCAACTCGTGTGCGGTCGGTCAAACTTCACCTTCCTGTAACTGCCGAACCACTGGTCCGATCTGGGTGAATTTTGGATATTATATTCACCCAGATCAGGGCTACCTAGCGGTACCCTAATATTAAGGATATGTGATGGTTTAGGGGTACATCCAAGTTTGGGGTAAAGTACTGTACAAGTTAAGGGGATTATGACTCACTCTGAGGGGAGGAGATGTGTGGGAGGTAACAAGCACTGTATTGGTTACTGTCATAATTACTGTAGTTCCCTCCCTTGCATGGGAGCAGGCTTTATAAGAAACCTTGGAATAAACGATTGTCAGTTCTACTCCTGAAACTGTGTGTCGTCCAGTTATTGGGAGTGCTGTGGGGATATTGCTGTACCGTTTTACCTGCTGGAAACTCTGCTGTGGATTTACTAATGACTTGTTCCTGAGCCTTCCTTGGATCTAAAGTGGAGAATAGCTGTGAGAAATCAGCTCTCCGCTACAGTGTGTTTGTATAGTGTGTGTATATAATGCAGAGTGTGTGTGTGTTTGTGTAGTGTGTGTGTATAATACAGAGTGTGTGTGTATAATGCAGAGTGTGTGTGTACATAATGCAGAGTGTGTGTTTGTGTAGTGTGTGTGTATAATACAGAGTGTGTGTTTGTGTAGTGTGTGTGTATGTTGAGGCATCCTGCACGAAGCAGACCCCATTCAAGCAGCCCACCGGGACAACAGACAGCAGCACCGACCCGTGACCCAGCCCAGACCCGTGCCGCCGAGACAGGCCCGCCTGCTGCTGAGACTAAGGTAAGACTCTCTCCCCCAGCCCATAAGATCACCCAAAATTTATTTTGGCCCAATTTTAACCAGGCTGTGCGTATATATTGTAGTACTTGTGACACATGTCAATGGATAGGTAAGCGGGGGGACCACCCAAAAGCTAGGCTTATGTCTATGCCTATCATTGGGGAGCCCTTTTCCCGCATAGCTGTTGACATTGTGGGTCCCTTGGCCAGGGCTAGTCCATCTGGGAAGAAATGCATTCTCACCGTGGTGGACTATGCCACCCGTTACCCAGAGGCAGTAGTGCTGTCTAATATTGAGGCAGAGACAGTTGCTGATGCCCTGGTTAAGATTTTTACTAGGTTAGGGTTCCCTAAGGCGATTCTCTCCGACCAGGGAACCCAGTTTACCGCTGTGCTCACCCAGCAGCTGTAGAAGGTGTGCGGCATTAAACCGCTGCTCAGTTCACCTTACGACGCACAGACTAACTGCCTCTGTGAGCGCTTTAACAGGACTCTCAAACAGATGCTGAGGACCTTTACTGACGCTAGCAGAGACTGGGAGCGATTCCTGCCTCATCTGTTATTTGCTTACAGAGAGGTGCCCCAGGAATCTACTGGGTTCTCTCCTTTTGAGTTACTCTATGGGCGAAGGGTCTGTGGACCCCTAACCTGTGAAGACAGATAAGATGCAGGCATCTTGGCAGGGCCCGTATAAAGTATTATAGCCAGCTGTGCAGATGAAAGGATTCAGTGATCCTTTCATGTGAACATGCTGAAGGAGTATCAGGAGAAACCGGAGGATGTCGCTGCAGTGTGTGCCCCTGCTGCAGATGACCCTGAGAACTTACCCCTTCCCGATTTATTAAGGAGGGACCCCCAGACAGAGCTTACTAGTCTTGTACAGCTAGGGGACCGGTTAAGTCCGGCAGAGAAGGTACAGTCAAGACAGCTTCTGTGGGAGAAGCAGGCGACGTTCTCCCAAGAGCCCGGTTACACTACCCTAGCTGTACATAAGGTAGAGACCCCTGGACAGAACCCCCTGCGACAGCCCCCTTACCGTATCCCTGAGGCAGTCCGAGAAGGAATGCGGAAGGAGATACAGGAGATGACTCAGCTTGGGGTCATCAAACACTGCAATAGTCGTTGGGCCTCGCCTGTAGTCCTGGTGCCTAAGAAAGACGGGACCACCCGGTTCTGTGTGGACTACAGGCGGCTCAACGAGAGGACCAGCACTGACGCCTACCTGAGACCGTATCGCTAGGGGGCGCTATCTGTCTACCATAGACCTGTGTAAGGGCTATTGGCAGATCCCCCTGGCCGAGGATGCTATCCCCAAGTCGGCATTTGTCACCCCGTTTGGCCTGTACCAATTTAGATTCATGCCATTCGGGATGAAGAATGCCACGGCTACTTTCCAGCGTTTGGTGGATAGACTCCTCGATGGCTTCCAGGAATTTGCTTGTGCATACCTGGATGACATTGCGGTCTACAGTGAGTCTTGGGAGGAACACATGATTCATGTATGGGTAGTTCAGGACAAGATTCGGGCCGCTGGCCTGACCTTGAAGCCAGACAAGTGCCATCTAGGCATGGCTGAAGTGCAGTATTTGGGTCACAGAGTGGGAAGTGGGAGCCAGAGACCGGAGCCAGCCAAGGTAGAGGCAGTGGCTAACTGGCCCACACCTTTCACTAAGACCCAGGTACTAGCCTTCTTGGGGACAGCAGGATACTACCGACGCTTCGTCCCTGACTACAGTACTATCGCCAAACCTCTGACTGACCTGACTAAGAAGAATTTACCTAAGCAGGTCCTGTGGTCTCCAGCTTGTGAAGCCGCGTTTCAGGCACTGAAGCAGGCTCTTGTGAATGCCCCTGTCTTGGCTGCCCCAGAGGAGACTGTGCTGAGCCAGGTCGGGGAGGATGGAGTGGAGCACCCTGTTGCATATCTCAGCAAAAAATTACTACCAAGGGAAGTGAGTTATGCGCAGTGGAGAAAGAATGACCCGCAAACGGTGCTGTCCTGAGGAAAGTCCGAATCGGGCACTGAAACGTTGACCGTTGGCATTTATTTTTTACTTTTTGAGGTGAAAATAAAAGTTACATTTTAATTGGAGCCTGGGAGTGCGGACCATCTTTTTGAATCTTCTGTATACATATGACCTGGATCCAGCACCCAGCATGTAAGCTAAAACTGCAATTTAAGCCTGCTGTGCAAGGTATTTTGAGCTATATTTGTATATATATATATATATATATATATATATATATATATATATATATATATATATATTAAGAAATTTCAAAACCAAAACATTTATACAAAAAACAATAAAACCGCTAACTTTGGCCAGCGTTTGTGACTAAGTGGCTACAAAAAAAGACTGGAAATATCACATTTGGAATACCCTGGGTTTTCTACATTTGAAAATGGCATGCCATCATGGGGTTATTTCACATTCCTGGGCTGCCATATGGTCTCAAAAGGCAACTAAGTTCCAGCAAACCAATATGGCAAACTAGATCGGGCAAGCCCTATATTGACCCTGTAACTTTCCGAACAACCATAAAACCTGTACAGGGGGGTATTGTTATACTCGGGAGACTTCGTTGAAAACAAATATGAGTGTTCTAAATCAGTGAAACGTATTCCGACGATGAAATCACCAGTAAAAGTGCAGGTTTTGTGTAAAAAAAAAAAATGCAAAAACCAAAGGAAAATGCTAACTTTGGCCAGCGTTTGTGACTAAGTGGCTACTACAAAAGACTGGACATACTCCATTTTGAATACCCTGGGTTGTCTACTTTTACAAATGGTATGCCATGATGGGGTTAATTCCTGGGCTGCTATATGGTCTCAAAGGCAACCTAGGCCCAGCAAACCAATCTGGCAAATTTTAATGTGCAAACATGGAAAAACCCTATATTTGACCCCTGAAAGTTTGCAAAAGCCCATAAAACCTGTACATTGGGGGCACTGTTGTACTCTGGAGATATTGCTGAACACATATTGGGGGTTTCTTTGTCAGTAACACATAAACGGAACTTAAAATCCACGCCTAAAGTACAATGTAAGAGAAAAATAAAAATAATAAAACGACTATCCAAAAGTTTGACAAAGGCTGGTGGTAGAATTGGTGCATGGAAAGTGTTAAAATACCACCATTTGAAATACCCTAGGGTGTATTCTTTTCAAAAATATATGGTATGATGGGGGTAAATGATACTGTCCGGCTCAAAAATGTCCCAAACAGGACCAGCTGTAAAAATTCCAAGTTGGAAAACAGGAATGCGCACCCTCCAAATAAGGCCTTTTAGCCCCCAGAGAACCCAACACACCTGTACATGGGTGGTATCACTGTACTCAGGAGATGTTGCTGAACACATATTGGGGTGTAATTTGGCAGTAACCCTTAAAGTACTCAGCACATATATTCTTAAATTGCTATGTGTCTCAAAAAAATCACTAATTATTATTATTTTTTTTCATTTGGCATAAATTGGTGGTAAAATGGCTGCATGAAAAGATTCAAAATACCCCAAGTGTAATACCTTAGGTTGTCTTCTTTTAAATAATATATACATGTGAAGGGTTAATTCAGGGATTCCTGACAGATATCAATGTTACAATGTAACTTGCGTTAAGTTTGAAAAAAAATTGGTTTGGAAATAGCAAAGTGCTACTTGTGCTTATAGCCCTATAACTTTCCAAAAAAAGGTAAGGAAATACTAACATTGGGCATTCCTAAAGTCAGGACAAAATTTAGAAACTATTTAGCATGGGTGTTTTTTTGGCAGTTGTGGATGCATAACAGATTTTGGGGGTTCGAAAAAGAGTTTTTTTACATTTTTTCATCATATTTTATAAAAAAATGTTTTATAGTAAATTATATGATATGATGAAAATAATGGTATCTTTAGAAAGACCATTTAATGGAGAGAAAAACAGTATATAATATGTGGGTACAGTAAATGAGAAAGAGGAAAATTACAGCTAAACACAAACACCGCAGAAATGCAAAAAGAGCCTTGGTCCCAGCGGCAAGAATTTTGAAAAACGGCCTGGTCACTGAGGGGTTATGGGGTAAATGAATTTCCAGATTTTAAAAGCACTAGTGACATTAAGTCAGAATTTTATTAAAGAGCTGAGTATTATTCTTCTGCTTTATAATTTCTTTCCACCGTATGGTTTATGATTGTAGCGGAGAGCTGGTCTCTCACAGACTATCTCCACTGGTAATCCAAGAGAGGCTCAGGAACAAGTAGTAAAACCCAAGAGAATAATATCCACGGTTAGTAAAGTAATCCAAAGTATCCCATCACGTTTCCCAGTAACTGGACGCAGTGGTGTATCCTGGTTTTGTGCACTAGCACACACTCACTAACACACACACACTAACACGCACGTCGGCGCTGGCGAGGGAGCTGAGCAGAGTGCTCAGGGGGAAGTGCTCCCTCGCCAGTGCCGCCCGCAGGGATTTTGACCTAGCCGCCCGCCTGGACTGTTAGCCGCAAGGCTAACAAGACATTTGCCATGGGCAGCTTTTTTTGCCGCCCCCTGGAAAATGCCGCCCAAGGCAAATACCTTGTTTGCCTCGCGGCTAATACGTCCCTGATTGGACGACACACAGCATCAGAACTGCAGGTTTATTCACACACTCAGCTTTTAATCAATTCTCCCATGCAAGGGAGACACCCACAATAATTATACAGTACACCAATCATAACAGAAAAAAAAAATAGGAGAGGAACAGCGCTACAGTACTGATCACAGGGGAGAATAGAGCTGCACACCTGAGGGGAAGGGTAACCCTCAAACCCTTCAAAGAATGGAGAGAACAAGATACAACAAATACAGGGTGCGCTAAGTAGGACAATGAGAGATAATAAACAAAAATAATATAAAGAGTCTCTTAAAATACATCAAAGACCTGGAGTGTATATTCTTCAGTTCTTGCTTTGAATCCTCAGTGGTAAATATGAAATACAAAAGCAAAAATAGAGACCAATAGTGCAAAACCGTTTTAGGAAAGCTGGATCACGAACAACATAGAAGTAGAGAAGTGCCAACTCACAATTTAAAGAGCTATGCCCAGCTCTAGGTAAAACAGCATACAGTGGTATTTAATACTCCCCACATGTAGGATATAACTGGACACTTGGAGGTGTATCCTCAAGACTTCTTACAGCATTGCAGATAAGCGTCAGCATATAAAATACATAAAAGGGGGAAAAACCCCAATGGTGCAATAACGTAGGTTAACTGCAACTACAGACAACACTGAGGTCATAAGAGTGCCAACTTACAATTGGGAGAGCTATAACCAGCTCTGAGTAAAACAGCATACAGTGGTATTTAAACTCCCCACATGTAGGATATCCTTCTAGCGATGCTTGCAGTGCCGGTCTTATGAAAATAAAATCACAAGAGAGGGCCCATAGTGTCACTTGATAAAGCCTTTTTTGGCAAAACGCGTTGTGTTTTTATAAGAATCTAATAAAAGTATTCTGCACACTTACTTTTATTTGTTGCTGTTTTATCCTGGCTGATTTTTTATCATTTTAAAGATCCAGTACTACAAAAGAAATCCCTGGTGGGGATTATTCCACCTACGCCTGGTTCATAGAGCAGTGTGGCTGCTCTGAACACTGTAAGTACGTTTAATTTTACCTTTTACTGCTATTTTTTATACGGTAAACACTATGGGCCCTCTCTTGTGATTTTATTTTCATAAGACCGGCACTGCAAGCATCGCTAGAAGGATATCCTACATATTTAAATACCACTGTATGCTGTTTTACTCAGAGCTGGATGTATTTTAAGAGACTCTTTATATTATTTTTGTTTATTATCTCTCATTGTCCTACTTAGCGCACCCTGTATTTGTTGTATCTAGTACACCAATCATATCTGATTTACCACCCACACAGCTCCTCCCCTGAGCATGACACATAATACCATTATTCAGGACACATTTCTACCTGGTTTCCAGATGTACCCCCAATACTAGAGATACACCTTTAAATATTACATCCCCTGATAGCCCTGATCTGGGTGAGCAACATACTCAAAAATCACCCATATCGGATCAGGGGCTAGGGAGTTACAGGCGTTTGTTCGTATGACCGACCGCACAGGAGGTAGTAGCTGAAATTAGACCCACACATTCTGGTCGGTCTACTTTCAGAAGGTGAAATGCACGAAATTACTGGGTTATGTGGCTTGGGCTTGGATTCGGATAAATCCCCTTGTTCGTGGGTTTATTCCTACCAAACGGTGGGCCGTTCGGTAGTTTTCTATACGAAATGCTGGAAGTCTGAGCGGTGTTCGCGTAGTCGAGTGTCCGATTTGGGTTCCAGACACTCGACGACCAAACACAGCTGATCTTTCTTGTGGCAAGATGGCCACCTAGGGAGCACAGAATACATTAGTTTGTTTGCTAATTATGTGGTTAGAACGTTGATGTGGGAGGTAAATGAAGGGCACACTTCACTCTGGGGAGGTCTGGTTGTTCGGTTGTTTGTTCTTATGTCGAACGGAGGAGGTTTTACCGAACAATCAGACGAATGTTACATACAATATATGGATACACAGGGAATACAGCTGAAATAACATTGTAACAATAAAAATCTCGGGACAGCCCAATGCAATCCGCTACAATGATGTTATATGGTTTCTGTATTTTCGTTTTTAGCATAACTGAACAAGTCTTCATAAGCATACAGATATGTGTTCCTGTTTTTCTTCAGCTCGTTGTTTTTATTTTTCTACTGTATTTTTTCCTTTTTTATTATGGGTGAATTTATTGAATTGTCACAGATCAGAATGAGGAATTACCTTTTATACGTTAATCCTTTATAGACTTGGCCTTGCTGTGACTGGTGGATCTATTTTCTACAGTTAGATGTTCTGAAGATATATTTCTCATTAGAAGACAGGATAGTATGACAAAGATTTCTAACAAAGTTACATGAAGTTTTGTGGTACAGCCACAAGTCTGGCTTAAAACTCACATGTTTTCTTGCTTCATTTCTCTGTAGACAGTAAACTGCAAATCGCCCTCCCCAAGAAAAAGTTCATCATCTGCTGAAAGATCTGTGAATACAGTCAGACCGTCTGCAAGAGAAAGAGTGTCACCTGTCAGAGAGAGAACGTACCAGGCTGAAGAACATATCTAAGAGAAACCATAGGAGAAGTTCACAATGGAAAGAACGTGGCACTACCACAAACATGGTTTGAATTAATCTGTGCGACAATCCAGAATTAAACAGATTATACCGGCAGACTGTTTAACAGGTATTAGATATGAGATAGAACATACAGTATGTCGGACATTTATTGAAACTTACCTTTATCAAGACGAGACAGTGTGTAGTCAATTATTTTCACTTGGACTCCGGAAGTGGGGATAGTCATTGTTTCACCGTCCAAAGAGTAAGTCAATGTATGAGCATTACAGTTCTCTATTAACAGATTTCCCCAATGCAAATCTCTACAGTAAATCAGTCAATAAAGAATATTTTTAATAAAAATGCAAGAAGGAAGCAAAATAGACACATAACATTAACTTCTTCAGGGGATGCACGGCTTATTATTTAAGAGTTTAGGGAAATTTAAATATTTAGTAAAATTACACTATTTTAATTTGTTCATTAATGCTTTCACAGAAACGATGGAAGGATAAATTATTTACCTTGCCAAAACAATATTTGGGACAAAATAAGTTTATAAAAATGGTTAAATCCTCCGTTCATGGGTACATGGAAGGAACCTGGTGCCATTTTCAGCAATGCGGCTTCTTAAAAATGCTACCAGAATATAACAATGTCTGTAAATTGACATTTATTCCATGCCAATCACAAGTTCCGCAGATACCTTTATTCCATAAATAAATAAAGACCTTGTTTATACCAGCATCCAATGCTAAGGGTATATGCAGAATAAAGTATAAAGTCTGCAAATGAACAATGCTAATCTGTGTTCATTTCCATGTCAAGTCGCAAATTCTGGGATAGTTGTGGAAGCACGATTCTCGAGTGTTTGTGCCCAAGAAGCATTTCACACAGTTCAACTTGAGATTTGCAGATGACGCATAACGGTAATTTGTGTGTGGTTGTATATTGTGCAGAACATGTACATAGGTGTGCTACAAAATTAATAAAAGTAATGGAAGATTTTAGTTATGAAGAAAGGTTAAGTTAAATCTGTTTAGTGATAACATGAAACATATTTTGGACACTTGCAAATCATTGTCTTTAAATCTATTCATAAATAGTACAATACATAGAACACAGGATCACTCATCTAGACTGGAAGAAAGGAGATTTAATCTAAAGCAAAGGAAATAGTTCTTTAGAGTAAGAACAATAAGGATTTGGAATTATCTGCCTGAAGAGGTGGTTTTATCAGTCTATAAAGATGCTAAAACAGCAAATGGATGAAAACTTGCAAAAATATAATATACGTATATAGAATATAATTGTGACAGTAGTCACCGTCACTGGGGAAAGGGAGACAGATACTTTATGTAGGTCCCCAGATTACTCTTATGTTTTAGTCACTCTGTGCCCATTATAGGTGTAGGGTGTGTATCATGTGTTTGTTGTTAGATATTTTCTTCCCGCTTCTCTTATCTTACAGTTTTCCGAGCAAGGTGTTGTCCCATTGTTCCAGAGACACTTTCAGACCAGTTCAAACTGGCTGCCCTGCATGACAGATCCTGTTCTAATATCAATTCGGAGCATCATTTGCTCTTCAGACCTCGCACCCATTTGTCAGTTACGGTTAACGGTAGGTTATAGACCTCTCCTTTCCCCTCTCTGCCTCCTTTAGGGGGTACTTCAGGTTTCAGTTACAGGTTACAACCATACCATACAGAACTAAACAAACTCATGTACGAATTCAGATACGTTTTTAGCCACGATGCCTCCCCGCAATGTAGAATTATTTTTAATGAGTAGGTTTTACTGGCTTATAGGGATCTAGGTGACCAATAGATGTTAAGTTTCTGGCATCTCTGCCTTGGAGTTAGAGGTCCCGCGAGGCCAACACCCATCCTCCATGCATGAGGCATTACGCCCAACGGGCCAAAACATAGTTAGCTACCTCGCACAGTGGCATAGAGAGGGCCTCACTTGTGACAACCACTCGATCTCATGATTTAAAGGTCACCGAGAGGCCAACACCCTGCCACAACGTTCGGTTGCCACAAATTCCCTCAAGCCAAAGCAGAGATAGAGTCTCTCAAGCCACTTGGTAACTAGCAGGGCCTCACCTGTCACCAACCTAGTGAATTGCTTCGCCACTGGGCACTATCTAACCAGCAAAACGATCCTGATCCAAGCTAATTATTAATATATTGCAGTATGTCTCAGATCTCTGTAAGAAGGTGATGACATGTCAATCCCCAGTACTCCAGTCTGGTCCATTACACCTACATGAAAAGGTGACACCTATCAGGTTATGGACCATTCCTCATATTACGGCTGAGCTATGCAGATGCAACGTTCCTTTCCCTGCTCAGGCTCGTGAGTACCAATACGGACGATGCTGGAGTAGGCATGAGTTGCTCGAGCAACACCAACCTCCATGCAACGTTCTCAGCACTTGTGTACTCTAAGGGGTAAGTAAATGAGACTGGCAAGACTAAAAATATGTTGTCGAATCATGCCGTCAACAGGACGCTGACCCTTGCAGGGTCATCAGTACGCATACGATCATAACACAATTCAATATTGAGCACTTGCGCCTGTACATCCAGATATCCAACGGGATATTGACTTTGAAAGTTTTTACACTAATAGATTAATTAGGATATAGATAAGTTGCGATGCCACACTGTAACAGATGCCCTTTTCTCTTGGAGTTATGTGTTATTGCAATTCTGAACCTTATTTGAAATTCCATTCCTCTATATAGTATACGAACCAAAACGAACAGACTTTACTCTAGCTGGTTCGTATACCGAACGTTACACCGAACCCTTAGACCACCCAAAGCAGTTGTGTGCCATCAATTGACCTTATTGACAGTGTTCCAAATCGCAACTCTGAACATCCTAAGTGGTTCACTGGGTGGCCGTCGATTCGTATGCACGAACACGTGGTGGCGGCCATCATGTTTTGTTGAACGCGTTCAGCTGTGTTTGGTCGTCGAGTGTATGGAACTATTTTCGGACACTCAACGACCCGAACACCACTGAGACTTCGAGGATCAATTAGATTCGTCCTAATCCATCTGAAAGAGGCGGTGTTCAGTGAAAACCAACTACCGAACAAAGAGGCACACGACTAACTTCCACACGAACAGTTATTCAATACATTTTTCGTCATTTTGAAGTACACGAAAGAGACCGTCCGCACAAGCTGATTTTATGGAACTATTCTGCGCAGGAGCCTCGGTGTGCGGTCGGTCATAAATGGGACTTCCATACAATTCCCGAAACCCTGAACTGATCTGAGTGATTTTTGAATATGTTGCTAACCCAGATCAGGGCTATTAGGGGATATACTTTTTATGGGGTACTTATGTGAATTTGGGGGTGTTTCAGAAAGTGTATAAAATGTGCTCTTTTTCGTTTGGAGATAATTGAGTTGATACAGTAATTATCTTAACCCCTTAAGGACTGAGCCAAATGTACACGTTGTGATCAAAACAAAACGGTAACAAAACCTGGAATTTGCGCTATATGTCTGTTCAGGCGTAATTCATCTCTTTCATATTATGTGCACCCACACTTATTATATATAATTTTATTCAGGGGAAACAGGTCTTTCATTTAACATCAAATATTTAGGTATGAAACATAATTTAATATGAATAAAATATTTTTAAAAATGGGAGAAAAGATAAAAAAAAAAAAAAATAGTTCTACATGACATTTTAACTGTGAATGTCATAATACTGTTTGCTTTTACTGCAATAAAATACACATATTTGTTGCCAGCGATGTCTCACGTGTAAAACAGCACATCTTATGTAAAGGTTTTATGGTGTTTTGTGAAGTTACAGGGTCAAATATAGCATGTTACATTTTTCATTTTTTTCACATTGAAATTTGACAGATTGGTTACATTGCCTTTGAGACCATATGGTAGCCCAGGAATGAGAATTACCCCCATGATGGCATACCATTTGCAATAGTAGACAACCCAAGGTATTGCAAATGGGGTATGCCTAGTCTTTTTTAGTAGCCACTTGGTCACAAACACTGGCCAAAGTTAGTGGTAATATTTGTTTGTGTGTGAAAAATGCAAAAACCTAATTTGAACGCCAATTTTGGCTAGTGTTTGTGACTAAGTGGCTTCTAAAAAAGACTGGACATACCCCATGTGCAATACCTTGGGTTGTCTACTATTGCAATCATGGGGGTAATTTTTATTCCTGGGCTACCATACGGTCTCAAAGGCAACATTACCAATCTGGCAAATGTGAAAAAAACTGAAACGCCAGCCTCATATTTAACTCTGTAACTTTTGAAAACACCCTAAAACCTGTACATGGGGGGTACTGTTATACTTGGGAGACTTCGCTGAACACAAATATTAGTGTTTTAAAGCAGTAAAACGTATCACAACAATTATATCGTTCGTGTAAGTGCCATTTGTATGTGAAAAATGCAAAAAATTTTACTTTTACTGATGATATCATCGTTAGAACAGAATTACACAGATTTTATTTATTTTTTAATTAAAATTTTTAACGTATTTACATATTTATTTTGTATATAAATATATATATTTAATCAATATCATTCTACGTGTATTTTGATATAAATATATAATTATATTTATTGATATTAAAATACACTTAGACAGTGTATGTGTATGTATGATGTATATAATAAATATAAATAAATATATATAATTGTACTTTACACTGTTTTAAACTGTTTTTATTATTTTTTTCAGACAGCAGTGGGAGTACCTGTCATTCCAGGCACTCCCCCCGCTGCCATTGCTGTGGACCTCGCGACCACATGGCCCTATCTATAAATGTATTTTGAGCAGGCTATGTATTCCTTTTTGCCCACTTTATTTACTGGCCTACAGCATACGTCGTTTCGGCACACCTCAACCGACTTTTTCCTATCACAGGTTTGCTAACAACAAACTTCATATCATAATCAATGTTGCCCAGAACACAAATAATAATCAGGGTAATGTGTTGTAGTTCAATTTTACATTTCAGAATAATAGATCTCGCATGCACAATCTTCATATACGATTTCTATTTTTGCTGAAGGAGACTTAATAATATTGAGATTAGTATCTATACGACAAGGGCACTCTTGTTTTATTATTACCAATGGTTTCCTAAAGAAAACATAATTTTTTCATTTTTGAGAAGACTAATAAGAGAGGACCTTTTGTTAGGAAAGTTTAACCCCTGAACATTAACAGATATAAACTTAGTCATAAAAGAAATTGTACAATTCCACCTACTGTACTTTCACCCATGGGCTTGAGACATACAATTTAAAAACATACACAAAGCATGTGAGCAGAACTGACCAAGTTCCTCTTAATCCTTTTCTGCAATGTGCCATCGTCATGGTCTCACCCATGATGGTACGGTATGGGAAAGAACATTACTAGTTGGTGAGAAAAACAATGGTTCTATCCTGCAATTAGCGCCAAGTAGCATTCCTTTTCTTCATTTAAATGATTTACCAATCATAATTTACAAATTCCAATATGAAGAGAAAAAAAAAAAAGTAAATGTGCACTCAATTTAAATATACACTACTTTATCTCCTACCTGCAAAAATTATATCTTAAAGGGATCCTATAGTGTCAGGAAAACAAACCCGTTTTCCTGGCACTATAGGCTCCTGGAGTGCCCTTCCCCTTCAGGGGCCCCGGTCCCGTGGGGCTGAAGGGGTTAAAACCCCTTCAGCCACCTACCTGAATCCAGGTAAGTGTGGGGTCAGGCTCCAACCACGCTCCTCCCCCGCCAACATCAGCAGGCGTGGAGAACCAAAGCGCATGTGTGGCAATGGCTGTGCGCGCATTAGACCTCCCCATAGGAAAGCATTATTCAATGCTTTCCTATGGGGAAATTCTGACGCTGGAGTTCCGTGAGGACATCCAGCATCAGATAACGGACCAAAAGTCAGTTTGGATTTCGGAAAAAGCCCTCTAGGGGGCAGACTTAGAGCTGCAATGTAAAACATTGCAGTTCTCTGGAACTGCAATGTTTTACATTGCAGCACTAAGTGCAAAAGGGTCACAGCACCCAGACCACTTCAGTTGGCTGAAGTGGCCTGGGTGCCTACAGTGTCCCTTTAAATGTTTTTAGTGTACTGTATCAGTTTTCTACCGATAACAAGTTGTGTATCAGTTCATACAGTAGTCTTGTTAATTTAACACAAACTTGCAAAAACAATTATTATAGTTATGGCTGAAATACCATCCTACTTGCTCATATCGATCTGTGTCAATTTCCCTGTGTATATAGCCTGTTGTTAATTCGTGCATGTAGCCTATTTATTTGTATAAGTTAACTCGGTGCTTCCCAAACCAGTCCTCATGGGCCACCAACAGTACAGGTTTTGTCAGTATCTCCATTAGAATAGACAAGGGAAATATATCAATCCTGGATTATTGGTGGGCCCTCAGGACTGATTTGTGAATGACTGGATTAACAAATAAATCCAATTTAAAAAAATAAATAAATAATAATTAAAAAAAAAAAAAACATATCCACTCTCAGGTCCTCAATATAAAACTATCTTTGCCTATTATTCTTATCGTTTATATTTACTGAACCATTTCTATAAATATTCTAGGAATTTAAAATGAAATCTCTGACCAGTTGAACCTTCATCAATTTTGTTATAGAACTACTCTTAGAATTTCAGACCTAGATCACGCTGTCTCTCTGTAAGGTCTCAAATTTGACCTATGTAGGGGTTTTTAAACACTTAACTGTTTATAGTGGTCTGGAATCCATTTTTTGTTTGAATAAATATGGAATTTGCATGTAGCTGTATGGTTTAAATGTTGCCTTCATCTCAGACACAATTCTCTTGAAATGCCCAGTAAGATAGCTCTGGAAAATGCTAGGCACAGCAGTAGGACACAGGCGGGCAGCAGGCACAGTCTTCTGGGGCTAAGACTTTGAAAGGGCCTAGCGTGTGTTCAGATTTAGAAGCGGCATCTGCAAGGTTCCATACAGACCACGTGGGTAGATACCTAGTGGCTCAGTATTCCAGTTAGAGATGCGCCTCTTGCAGAATGATTAGCGCAACATGCTCACATCAGCGCTGCACTCCCCCCGTAATGCAAAAAAAAAAAACTTTATATGATGTTACAAACTGTAGTTAAATATTTATATATAAAATGTCTGTCTTCCACATTTATGAGTGAGTTCTGCAGTCCCTAAACATGTAGGCAACATGGCCAACACTAGAACTTGTCAGCACATTCGACAAACTTACCTGTGCTCAAATCTCAGCTCTTCTTCTGCCACAGCAAGCGCAATTGTAACCTGGTGCAGTATACTGCGGGAAACAGACACGGATGGCAGCTAATGAGAGTAAGAGACATTATTCGAGATATGCCATGAGTCATAATGCGACATACGCAGTCATCCAGACAAAAAGAAAAGCCATCCAAATAGCTTAGAGAAGGAGGAGAGGAGCCAAGTCACTCATGTAGTTCAAAGAAGGAGAAGAGCCACTCATGTAGATCAAAGGAGAGGAGCCACACAAACAGCTTAGAGGAGGAAGAGAGGAGAAAGCCAGCCAACCAAGCTGCTCATAAAGAGAAGCCATCGAGCCAGTGCAGGAGGACAAAGAGGGGAGGAGCCATCCAGCCAGTGCAGGAAGACAAAGATGGGATGAGCCACCCAGCCATGACAGTAGGTCAAAGAGGGTATGAGCCACTTAGCCAGTGCAGGAGGACAAAGAGGGGAGGAGCCAACCAACCAGGACCCAGAAAGGAGTGACCCAGACAGTTCAAGAGGAGAGGAGCGACCCAGACAGTTCAAGAGGAGAGGAGCGACCAAGTCAGTTCAAGAGGAGAGGAGCCACCCATTCAGTTGAGGAGGAGAAAGAGGAGAAGAGCCGCCCAATCAGTTTAGGAGGAGAGGAGCCACCCAGTCAGTTCAGGAGAAGAGGAGCGACCCAGACAGTTCAGGAGGAGAAAGAGGAGAGGAGCCACCCATTCAGTTCAGGAGGAGAAAAAGGAGAGGAGCCACCCAATCAGTTCAGGAGGAGAGGAGCCACCCAGTCAGTTCAGGAGGAGAGGAGCGACCAAGACAGTTCAAGAGGAAAGGAGCGACCCAGACAGTTCAGGAGGAGAGGAGCGACCCGGTCAGTTCAAGAGGAGAGGAGCGACCCAGTCAGTTCAAGAGGAGAGGAGCGACCCAGTCAGTTCAAGAGGAGAGGAGCGACCCAGTCAGTTCAGGAGGATGAAAGAGGAGAGGAGCCACCCAGTCAGTTCAGGAGGATGAAAGAGGAGAGGAGCCACCCAATCAGTTCAGGAGGAGAGGAGCCACCCAGTCGGTTCAGGAGGAGAAAGAGGAGAGGAGCCACCCAGTCAGTTCAGGAGGATGAAAGAGGAGAGGAGCCACCCAGTCAGTTTAGGAGGAAAAAGAGGAGAGGAGCCACCCAGTCAGTTCAAGAGCAGAGGAGACACCCAGTCAGTTCAAGAGGAGAGGAGCGACCCAGTCAGTTCAAGAGGAGAGGAGCAACCCAATCAGTTCAGAAGCATGAAAGAGGAGAGGAGCCACCCAGTCAGTTCAGGGGGATGAAAGAGGAGAGGAGACACCCAGTCAGTTCAGGAGGATGAAAGAGGAGAGGAGCCACCCAGTCAGTTCAGGAGGAGAAAGAGGAGAGGAGCCACCCAGTCAGTTCAGGAGGATGAAAGAGGAGAGGAGCCACCCAGTCAGTTCAGGAGGATAAAAGAGAGGAGCCACCCAGTCAGTTCAGGAGGATGAAAGAGGAGAGGAGCCACCCAGTCAGTTCAGGAGGAGAAAGAGGATAGGAGCCACCCAGTCAGTTCAGGAGGATGAAAGAGGAGAGGAGCCACCCAGTCAGTTCAGGAAGATGAAAGAGGAGAGGAGCCATCCAATCAGTTCAGGAGGATGAAAGAGGAGAGGAGCCATCCAATCAGTTCAGGAGGATGAAAGAGGAGAGGAGCCACCCAGTCAGTTCAGGAGGATGAAAGAGGAGAGGAGCCACCCAGTCAGTTCAGGAGGATGAAAGATGAGAGGAGCCACCCAGTCAGTTCAGGAAGATGAAAGAGGAGAGGAGCCACCCAATCAGTTCAGGAGGATGAAAGAGGAGAGGAGACACCCAGTCAGTTCAGGAGGAGAGGAGCAACCCAATCAGTTCAGGAGGATGAAAGAGGAGAGGAGCCACCCAGACAGTTCAGGAGGATGAAAGAGGAGAGGAGTCACCCAGTCAGTTCAGGAGGAGAAAGAGGAGAGGAGACACCCAGTCAGTTCAGGAGGAGAAAGAGGAGAGGAGACACCCAGTCAGTTCAGGAGGAGAGGAGCAACCCAATCACTTCAGGAGGATGAAAGAGGAGAGGAGCCACCCAGTCAGTTCAGGAGGATGAAAAAGGAGAGGAGCCACCCAGTCAGTTCAGGAGGATGAAAGAGGAGAGGAGCCACCCAGTCAGTTCAGGAGGATATGAGCCACCCAGTCAGTTCAGGAGGATGAAAGAGGAGAGGAGCCACCCAGTCAGTTTAGGAGGAAAAAGAGGAGAGGAGCCACCCAGTCAGTTCAAGAGCAGAGGAGACACCCAGTCAGTTCAAGAGGAGAGGAGCGACCCAGTCAGTTCAAGAGGAGAGGAGCGACCCAGTCAGTTCAAGAGGAGAGGAGCGACCCAGTCAGTTCAAGAGGAGAGGAGCAACCCAATCAGTTCAGAAGCATGAAAGAGGAGAGGAGCCACCCAGTCAGTTCAGGGGGATGAAAGAGGAGAGGAGCCACCCAGTCAGTTCAGGAGGATGAAAGAGGAGAGGAGCCACCCAGTCAGTTCAGGAGGAGAAAGAGGAGAGGAGCCACCCAGTCAGTTCAGGAGGATGAAAGAGGAGAGGAGCCACCCAGTCAGTTCAGGAGGATAAAAGAGAGGAGCCACCCAGTCAGTTCAGGAGGATGAAAGAGGAGAGGAGCCACCCAGTCAGTTCAGGAGGAGAAAGAGGAGAGGAGCCACCCAGTCAGTTCAGGAGGATGAAAGAGGAGAGGAGCCACCCAGTCAGTTCAGGAGGATGAAAGAGGAGAGGAGCCACCCAGTCAGTTCAGGAGGATGAAAGAGGAGAGGAGCCACCCAGTCAGTTCAGGAGGATGAAAGATGAGAGGAGCCACCCAGTCAGTTCAGGAAGATGAAAGAGGAGAGGAGCCACCCAATCAGTTCAGGAGGATGAAAGAGGAGAGGAGACACCCAGTCAGTTCAGGAGGAGAGGAGCAACCCAATCAGTTCAGGAGGATGAAAGAGGAGAGGAGCCACCCAGACAGTTCAGGAGGATGAAAGAGGAGAGGAGTCACCCAGTCAGTTCAGGAGGAGAAAGAGGAGAGGAGACACCCAGTCAGTTCAGGAGGAAAAAGAGGAGAGGAGACACCCAGTCAGTTCAGGAGGAGAGGAGCAACCCAATCACTTCAGGAGGATGAAAGAGGAGAGGAGCCACCCAGTCAGTTCAGGAGGATGAAAAAGGAGAGGAGCCACCCAGTCAGTTCAGGAGGATGAAAGAGGAGAGGAGCCACCCAGTCAGTTCAGGAGGATAAAAGAGGAGAGGAGCCACCCAGTCAGTTCAGGAGGAGAGGAGCCACCCAGTCAGTTCAGGAGGATGAAAGAGGAGAGGAGCCACCCGATCAGTTCAGGAGGAGAAAGAGGAGAGGAGCCACCCAGTCAGTTCAGGAGGAGAAAGAGGAGAGGAGCCACCCAGTCAGTTCAGGAGGATGAAAGAGGAGAGGAGCCACCCAGTCAGTTCAGGAGGAGAAAGAGGAGAGGAGCCACCCAGTCAGTTCAGGAGGAGAAAGAGGAGAGGAGCCACCCAGTCAGTTCAGGAGGATGAAAGAGGAGAGGAGCCACCCAGTCAGTTCAGGAGGAGAAAGAGGATAGGAGCCACCCAGTCAGTTCAAGAGGAGAGGAGCCACCTAATCAGTTCAGGAGGAGAGGAGCCACCCAGTCAGTTCAGGAGGAGAAAGAGGAGAGGAGCCACCCCGTCGGTTCAGGAGGAGAAAGAGGAGAGGAGCCACCCAGTCAGTTCAAAAGCAGAGGAGACACCCAGTCAGTTCAGGAGGAGAGGAGCCACCCAGTCAGTTCAGGATGATGAAAGAGCCACCAAGTGAGTACAAAGTGTAGAACTAGTTAGCTAGTGGAAATACAACAAAAAACAAACTTACAATAGACAATTCATTAGCTGACTCACCTGGGAACTCATAAATTCCAGGTCATTTCCCCCAAATTCAAACTCTAATATCAGAAAAAGCTGCTGTAAGCTAAAAAAATCTGAATATAAAAAAACAAAAAAGAGAAAGAGAAAACAGAATGGCATTAACAAATAAAAATACCACAGATCTTTGTCTAAATTAAGTCCGAAAGATAATTAGGCAACAATTACGATCCGATTAATGCTTCTCTCTCATTTGGCAAATTTTGTCATTAGATTTCAATAGTTTTCCACAGTTTTGGGCATTTTTTCCCCTGTTTAGTATTATTTCAATATTGCTTTATTAATTTTGGTTATTAAACAGATTTCTATTCATTTTATTACCTTAGAAATATTTTGTGTCATGGGTGACAAAATTACTTCAGAAAATCCATCACTAATTCCCAAATTACGTAAAATGGACATAAATGATTTACCACAAGAAAACATTTAAATTATTTTGTACAGAACAGTTAAGAAATACTTTCATTACCTGTGCAAGATTCATTCACTAAGCATTTTACTATGGCTATAAACCAAAGTAATCCCTAATGTAGAGGCTAAAATCAGATTTCTTCAGACTCATTTTAGTTGTGTCAAAATTTTGATATGGAAGATAGGGAATATATATTGTCCTGTTAGTAGCAAGAATAAATGTCCATCCAGAGGCTATGAGGACCAACATTTTATTAAAGCTTCTCTGCCCTCATGAAGCAATACTGATAAACAGACATCGTTCTAAAACTAAAGAAAGACCCGCAACCCAGTAACAGTAGATCAGGTGCAAGATGAATTTGCTTAGACAAAAAACGGATTCCAACTGAACTTCTAATAGTGAAGATGATCCGGATAAAAATTCTGATCTCTGACTCTCCAGCTGAAGACTCGAATGAGTTTATTTCTAATAAGACTATGTCAGAGAATAGCAAGACCACTTAATGTTATCTCACATATATATTATTATTATTATTAAGTGTTCTTGCATAGCAAGACCACTTACTGTTATCTCACATATATATTATTATTATTATTATAGCCAAATTTGCCACCCTAACTCCTCCCACAGTTTTTACACTACATAGACAAAAATGTACCAAAACGTGCAGATTGTTCCCGATCGGATTGCTATTACTTTGTGGAACGTTTCGCCGAATGGTTCACGGAATATCGTCGTTCTTGTGGCGAAATTTGTCCCATAGGAATGAATGGCAAAACTAGAGTGGGAGCTGGCAAAAGCTGAAAAATCAGGACATGATTTCTAAACTGCCACCACTCCCTCATTTTCAGGCCCACCTACACAAATCTTATATCAAAACGTTCAGCTATCCCTGCTGCCACTAAAAATGTCCACGGCTAAACCATAGTCCTTATAGTTTTAACAATATGACCATTTGTTTGCAACTCACGCCGTCCATTGACATTCATTGAAACTCCACTCTGCAAAGCTCACATTTGAAGGGCAATTTCTAAACTGCGACTGTGCCTTCATTGTTAATATCTCAGAGACATACTATACATCAAAATGTAGGTCTGGGTCTTGTGATTCTCAGAATATAAAGCTCTTCACTGTAGGATTTATAGTTTTTAAAATATGACCGTTTGAAGATGGCAACCGCCAAAATACTCTGACCTGTGCAAGGCTGCAGCAGCAAGTGATGTCATAGACAAAGCCTTTTACACCTGCTAATTTTTTATAACTGTATGTTTTAATGTAACTGTGAAGCACTTTGGGCAACAACATTGCAATTAAATGTGCTATATAAATAAATACTAACAGTTACTCCGCCCACTCCAGTTGTATACTACTGGTGGAGGCAAGAACACTTCACAATTTCCCCAGAAATTGTAGCTTTTCTAGTTATTATTATTATTATTATAGCCAAATTTGCCACCCTAACTCCTCCCACAGTTTTTACACTACATAGACAAAAATATACCAAAACGTGCAGATTGTTCCCGATCGGATTGCTATTACTTTGTGGAACGTTTCGCCGAATGGTTCTCGGAATATCGTCGTTCTTGTGGTGAAATTTGTCCCATAGGAATGAATGGCAAAGCTAGAGTGGGAGCTGGCAAAAGCTGAAAAATCAGGACATGATTTCTAAACTGCCACCACTCCCTCATTTTCAGGCCCACCTACACAAATCTTATATCAAAATGTTCAGCTATCCCTGCTGCCACTAAAAATGCCCACAGCTAAGCCATAGTCCTTATAGTTTTCACAATATGACCATTTGTTTGCAACTCACACAGTCCATTGACATTCATTGAAACTCCACTCTGAAAAGCTCACATTTGAAGGGCAATTTCTAAACTGCGACTGTGCCTTCATTGTTACTATCTCAGAGACATACTATGCATCGAAATGTAGGTCTGGGTCTTGTGATTCTCACAATATAAAGCTCTTCGCTGTAGAATTTATAGTTTTTAAAATATGACCGTTTGAAGATGGCAACCGCAAAAATACTCTGACCTGTGCAAGGCTGCAGCAGCACGTGATGTCATAGACAGGGACTTTTGCACCTGCTAATGTTTTTATAACTGTATGTTTTAATGTAACTGTGAAGCACTTTGGGCAACAACATTGCAATTAAATGTGATATATAAATGCTAACAGTTACTCCGCCCACTCTAGTTGTAGACTACTGGTGGATGCAAGAACACTTCACACAATTTCCCCAGAAATTGTAGCTTTTCTAGTTAAGTGTTCTTGCATAGCAAGACCACTTAATGTTATCTCACATATATATTATTATTATTATTATTATTAAGTGTTCTTGCATAGCAAGACCACTTAATGTTATCTCACATATATATTATTAAGTGTTCTTGCATAGCAAGACCACTTAATGTTATCTCACATATATATTATTATTATTATTCTTATTATAGCCAAATTTGCCACCCTAACTCCTCCCACAGTTTTTACACTACATAGACAAAAATTTACCAAAACGTGCAGATTATTCCCGATCGCGTTGCTATTACTTTTTGGAACGTTTCGCTGAATGGTTCTCGGAATATCGTCATTCTTGTGGCGAAATTTGTCCCATAGGAATGAATGGCAAAGCTAGAGTGGGAGCTGGCAAAAGCTGAAAAATCAGGACATGATTTCTAAACTGCCACCACTCCCTCATTTTCAGGCCCATCTACACAAATCTTATATCAAAACGTTCAGCAATCCCTGCTGACACTAAAAATGCCCACAGCTAAGCCATAGTCCTTACAGTTTTCACAATATGACCATTTGTTTGCAACTCACGCCGTCCATTGACATTCATTGAAACTCCACTCTGCAAAGCTCACATTTGAAGGGCAATTTCTAAACTGCAACTGTGCCTTCATTGTTAATATTGCAGAGACATACAACATCATAATGTAGGTCTTGGTCTTGTGACTCTCACAATATAAAGCTCTTCGCTGTAGGATTTATAGTTTTTAAAATAAGACCGTTTGAAGATGGCAACCGCCAAAATACTCTGACCTGTGCCAGGCTGCAGCAGCAAGTGATGTCATAGACAGGGCCATTTGTACACCTGCTAAGGGCCAGTATGAAGAGAAGCGGCAGAGCGGGCAGCCATGTCTTGTGCCGTTACTCAGTTTAAACAGTTTCGGGGTCGCCCCTGGTATGGCTATTTGGGCCTGTGGATTCGTGTATAGTGCTCTAACCGCTGTGATGTAGTTTTCTGGTAAGCCTATATGGCGCAGCAGAGCAAACATGTAATGCCATTGAATTCTGTCGAAGGCCTTCAGTGAAAGGACGAGAGAAGGCGTTCTGGTCTTTCCGGCCCACCAGATCAGGTTTGGGTCTAAGGGCCTTTGCTAATAGCGTGTCCATCTTGTTGGACTTTTCGTAGTAAAATCTTCTCGAGCGGGTAATGTCTCTGCTCACCTCGTCTAAGAGGAGGTCCCTCAGTATATGTCTGATATTCTGTATTTTGTCTAGTCTGTTCTGTGTTGGGTTCTGTTTATGTTGCATTTCCTTTGTACGTAAAGCCTTCTGTAGTTCTGTAAGTTTTTCTAGTTTTTGTTTTTTGTTGCGTGTCGCTATTTTTTATTATGGCTCCCCTCAGAACGGCTTTGTGGGCCGCCCAAGTTGTGGTCGAGGATAGTTTCTCAGTGGTATTAAGCTGAAAGTAGTAATTTATTTCGGTTTTAAGCTGCTCTAAGATCTCCGGATTCTTAAGGAGGGCATTATTAAGTCTCCTTCGCCAGGGGGCACGTGGCCCTGGTGTTTTCAGGGTTAGTGCTATGTCAGCATGGTCTGACCACGATATTAGGTTTATTGCTGTTGACTTAACCCATCTCATGCCTTGTTGGTTTGTGAGGAATAGGTCTATTCTAGAGTATGTGGAGTGTACTGCTAAGTAATGGGTATAATCGATTGTGCCCGGGTGTTGCAGTCTCCAGGGGTCTAGTAGCCCTGTGTTCTGTGGAAAATTGTTAAGGAGACGGTTTTGTCCCCCCATATCCTGTGAGCTGCGGTCAACCACGGGGCACGGCACTGCGTTTAGGTCCCCACCCAGGATCTTTATGCCCCCCTTGTAAAGTTTTCCAGTGTCTTCCAGAATGTAGCATCTGGGGCATTAGGGGCATATACATTGATGAAGTGATATTTGGTGGTGTTGATTGTTCCTGTAAGTATTATGTGTAACGGACCGTTTCAGCAGAAAAGGGTAAAAATCCGTTTAGGCGATAATCCCCTTTTCTCAGAAAGGCACAGCTACTGCAGAACATCAAAACTCACGAATTTGGATATAAATGAATGCACCAAACTCCCGAACGGCATACAAGGGAATAAGGTAGTACTCCAACTGGAACCTCACGAATAGCTGCCAGCAGACAAACAGGAAAAGCATACATCAGCTTACACTCCTAGCAATCAGCCTCCAACAGCATACAGTGAATCCCCCCCCAAGAACGAGACAAGGCTCCGTGTTGAGGGTCAAGCAGTGGTCTGTTTATTGAGGGCTACCTGCCCCTGTATTTATGCAGGTCTCCCACCTGGTGGACACTCCCCTAGGGGACCAAATGGAAGACTGTAACAAAAGACAGACATTTAGCCTTTCAGGACAAACCGAAGTAAAACATCCCCACAATGCATCCTGGCTTCCTCCCTTCTGCCCTGGAGATAATTGGAGAAGTAATCCAATTATCTCCCAGCACAAAGACAAAACTCCTTTACACATGTGGGGACCTAAATACAGTATTATGTTTTAAAATATATAAAGTTACTTCTATTACATTAAACACAGACATGTTACATATCCAAATACAGTTTAATCGCCATGGAGCTTAAGTCTTTAATTATACGAACAGGCTCCATGGCATAGCTATCTGGGTTACCACAAATTCACATGAAACCAAACTACCGAATTTCCCTGCATTCACCAAATCCATACGAATTAGAACCAGGGGCTGGAGGTTCAGCGGTGCCTGCACGTAAAAGTGTCCGATTTTGGTGCATGAAAGCCGGGCAGAAAAGCGCTGGCTGCCCGGGGAGCTCCAGAACACCGCCACCTAGCGGCCGCCAAGTATAACAGCGGCCACCCAGTAACAAGCAATTAAGCTGCGGTTAACCGCAGCTTCAGGGAGGTAAATTGGCAGCACACTCCAGCTTCTGGGTGGCCAATTAACAGGGCCGGCCGGCTTCCCACGGCTCTGGGGAGGTTGCAATCAGGCTGTTTGTTCGGTAGATAGAATCTACAGAACGGCTGTGCAGAAAGGGAGAAATAAATCCTTCTGCACAGTAAAATTAACACTTTAGCTGCCGGTCCATAATCCAAAGGCAGCAGGCGGGCAACCAGGCTCCTCCAATGCAATGTGGCGAGGTTGGTCTCGTCACATTATGTACCTGCCGTCCGTGTCCCTATGTGTGGATTGTACCACCAGTGGGCATCTTTTGTGTATGACGATTTCTACTTCCCTTGTTTTACTAAGCGTATGGACCGCGTATGTTCTTGTGTATATGTGGTCTGTGATTTGTATCTTAGAAGTATTAGGTATATGGGTCTCCTGTATGAACGCAATGTCTGCCTTTTGTCTGTGCAGCTCCCTGAGTAACAGACTGCGTTTGTTCGGGACATGGAGGCCTGTTGACGTTCAGTGATGTGAGTTTAAGCTCCATGTGGTAATGTGTGTGGTGAGCTGTTGTACCTTGTGCGTTGGCTCGTGGCTTGCACGTAGTGCTGCGTGTCCTCCTTTACGCGGTGTGCACCCCGGTGGCCCCCCTGGGGTTGTTACTGGGTGAACCTTGTCTTGGGGGGGGGGGAATGTGGGTGGGGATGGGAAAGGAAACAAAATAGGGTAAGAAACCATGCATTGATAACATAAAAACATAGCATTTATAACCATATACTAGGCATGGTTGAGGTTTTACCTCCTTGATCCTCATTCCTATCGGATCAAACTTCCCGGTCTTATCTCCTACCAGGTCGATCAGGGGTGGTCACCTGCCTCGTCGAGAGGTGGTCTCAGGCGGGGCAAGTGTACAGCCATCAAGCACCTTGGAAAGGCTCTTTTATTATTATTATTTTATTATTTATATAGCGCCATCACATTCCGTACCGCTGTACATTGGGTGGACTAACAGACATATAATTTTTTTTTTGTATTCTTTATTTTTGTGTGCAGAGTAATACAAATAGCTTTGCAAGGCCACAATAGCATTAGCAAGCATACGAGAAGACATGCATAACAGATTCATGGTCTTGATAAGTAAGCACCTTTTTGTTAATAAGATGATTGCTACAGGCTAGATAGCATACGTCCAGATTGCTATATTGCAGTAAATCCTCACTTTTGTTTACCAACTGGACTGTGAGAGTAGATTAAGGAACTGTGTAATACAACTATTATCAAAGAGAAATGGTCCTCAGTGCACATAGATTGGGTGATCCTACCATGCTATCAGGTATATGTCGCGTAGAGTATAGGCTGGCTGGAGGACACATAAATCAGGCTTAACTCGCTGAGCAGGGTGGGTGCCATTTAAGTGGGACTGTCATATATGCGTGAAAACCTGTCATTTTTGCCAGTAGGCAAGTTACACTGAGGTTATTGATTGGAGACACATGTTAAGACTACACAGAATACCAAGAACCAGTCTCAAATAAAAGGGAGAGTTCTAACAGAGTAGTGTAGCAGGGGAAAGTTAAGGTAAAGTAAGGGTGGAAATAATAGAAACCGCTGGGGTCCCCCAAACAACATGAAACTTTCAACAGCTCAATTAAACAAGCCGCGATACAAATGTCCCATAGCCATTCCGTTTCAGCCTACACCAACCCGATAGAGGTTAGGTGAGAGTTCCAGAGTCCCCAGCAAGGCATCCCTCCTGTCCCAGACCGCGTCACTTGACTTGCAGCTCCATCCGTTTTCATCGATCATCAGCTTCTTGTACATGCCATGTGTTCCCGGGGAGTGCGCCATGAAGGGGATAGGGACCCCAAGCAGATTGCGTTTTGGGTGTGTGGTAGTGCAGCTGGGCTTCCGACGGCGCTGGTCCCGCTTCGGTCTCTCCCGCAGTTGCCGTTTCCACGTGTGGGGCATTCTGCCATGTGAGGTCGGCCATCCCCTGAGGAGACCTCCCGCCGTCTTAGGTGAGTATGGCAGGGGCTTCCCAGTACTCATGGTCGCTGCAGTACTGGGTGGATCTCGTAAGAGTGGTTTGGGCGCTGTGTGTGTTTGCGGGCGCTGGCTTATTCGTAGCCAAAATTCCTGGCATAGCTGTTCGAACTTTGCTTCAAACATAGCTGCCCAGTTCTGGTACTCTGGGATGGATTGTTCTGATGGGGGTTGCAGGTCGGCGGCCATCTTGAGCTCACCACGCTGTCTCAGGATCAGCTTCTTTCGGCTCAGCTGTGAGGTGAGTTCCCCAGCAGGGACCGGGATATCCCCCACCGGTCCAGGGGGGGGGGGGGGGAGAGAGTCGCTGTGAGCTACACGGCCCCAGGTGGGAGACCATTTTAAGACGGTTTTAAGATTTCAGTAGCCGGAGCTGCTAGCAAATGCGACCGGCCATCTTGAGAGTCAGGCCGCGCCCCCAGACATGTAATTTTAACCAGACAATTGGACGTACAGGAACAGAGAGGTGGAGGGCCCTGCTCAATAAGCTTACATTATAGAGGGAGTGGGGTATAGTGACACAAAGGGTAAAAGTAGGGGTACGAAGTAGGTAGGGGTACGAAGTAGGTTGTTAGAAAAGTATTCATTGAGGGCTTAGTAGGTAATTTTTGACAGAGGAGTCATGGGGGTGGGGGATAAAAACCTGCTTACAGTTTAACTGATATGCTTTCTTGAAGAAGTGAGTTTTCAATGATTTTTTGAATGAGTGGAGACTGGGTGAAAGTCTTACGGAGAAGGGAAGGGCGTTCCACAGAAGAGGTGCAGCCTTGGAGAAATCTTGGAGGCGAGGATAGACGTAGGTCTAACTGCTCTGTGTGTCCATGACATGGGGTATTCCTGGTCTCCGGCTCCTTTGAGCCAATCCTCTGAGTATATTTGGATTTTTTTTTTTTAATATATGGCCCATCAATATACCCAGTTTCATGGCTGTCCTTCTTCCTGTCCCCACAGGGGTAGCTTGTCTCCCCGTCCCCTCCTCCCCACTGTACTGTGTACCCCATGTTTTATTTTTGTCCCTCGTAACAATATAACTTTAACACTAACTTTGTCCAAACTTTGTGGTGTGTATTGAGTCAACTTGCGTGTCCTTATCTCCGTTGAACTCATCCCTGCGATGCGGATCGCCTCCGCTTATGTAGGCATTGCCCTGTGCTCCGACCAGTCCCTGGGAAGCAGGCTCAGTGCTCTGAGGCCCCTTGTTGGCAAAGCGAGGTCATCAGGTACTGAAATGCCCAGTTCGTGGAGGGCCCTCTTGGGATCCCTGGATGGCGACAGCACTGTAGGCCTCGGGCCGTTGAAGATGCGCATCTTAAAGGGGAAACCCCAGGCGAAGCGTAGGCAGTTTGCTCTGACGAGGTCTGCAATGGGTTTCCATTCCCTTCTTCTTGCTAGGGTTGTTGGAGCGATGTCCTGGTAGATCTGGAGCGCCACTCCTTTGTGGGTGTATTGTTGGATTCTGCTCTGCTTGAGTATTGCTTCCTGTTGAGTAGAAATGCCATCTGATGATGACATCCCTGGGTGGGCTATTTTGTAGGCCCTTGGCTTTCAGTGCTCTGTTGATCCTGTCGAAGTGCCATGTTCTGGGATCTGTGGCAGGCTGGCTCTGAAACACTCCGCCACTACTTGCTCTAAATCTCCGTCTCTGACCTCTTCTGGCAGGCCTCAGACGTGCATGCTGTTGCGCCTTGTTCTGTTGGAGCTGTCTTCCGGCTCCATTTCCAGTTCAGCTACCCTGGTTAGGAGCGTGTTGGTGGTTGTGGTGGTATCATTGTGTGCTGCCACAACATCTTCTAGCCTGCCCTCCAGGGCCTCTGTTCTAATACCGATGGCCTGTATCTCGGCCTTCACCTCCCTGGCTGTTCTCTCTATTCAAAATCTAAATCCTGTCCCTGCATGCCTTTCAATGTAAGCACAGTCTTTTCAGACAAAAGAGGTGTTACTACATTGCTGCCTAGTAACACCTCTAGTGACAGTCACTCAGATGGTCTCTAGAGGTGCTTCATGGGTCAGTGCTGCACAGTTAATACTCCCCATAGGGATGCATTGATTCAATACATCTCTATGAGGAGATGTTGATATTGTTTTTGTTGTTTTGCTGCGCAAAGTCAATAGTCTCCCAAAGCTTTCCTATGGGGAAGCATTGGATTTGTTGAGATCAAGATAAATTATCTCAGCCATGGAGGTGGGGCCAGCCACGGCATCACTAACACGGCATCTGAAAAAAGGTAGTAAAAACACCTTTCCCATATGAATGAAGCTTCCACTCTCAGGCAGTGGCTCACCTTGATGGAAGAACGGGCTCACAAATCCCAGACGCCATAAGAAATTTCCTGGTTGCCATGAGGATCTGACGTCTTAGATTTGTCAAGCCCGGTCTTAAAACTCATGCAAATTCAGCCCTGGAATCAGAAAGAAGTAAAGCCATTGTTTTAAAATTAGATCCACAGCTTACTGAAATGGGTGTTTCGGAACCTGAACCCACTGTAGAAGGTTTACGGTTTGTGGAAAATATTTTTTTACCTCAAAGTACAATTGAATTTAGAAAATGTTTTTCATATACATTTTTTGGGAAGGACTGGAAGCAGGAATGGTTCTTTAGGCCTTGTGCATCTGAAATTTCAACAAATTTCCACATAAAGAGGAAGGCCATGGAGAAAAAGAGGACAGAGGAAGATCTAGATCACAAAAAATTCAGGTAAGTGTTTCTCAAAATCATTATTTTCAAGGAAATTTGTTGGAAGAATCAACCATTTTTCCCCATTATTGGTCTCTAATCACACAATATAGTGAAGGGCTTCAAAATTGATATTGTAGGAGGGAATATCTGGGGATGGCGACGTGATGTCACGCAGGGAGCGTAGCGTGCACGCCATCTGACGGAGCTGAGCTGTGGAGTTCCACGCGGGAAAGAAGGAGTCGCCGCCCGTCAGTGTCCACTCCCATGATTACAGAAGCCGGGCTCACACCGGTAGCTAGGAGAGACAGCCGTCGTCCACCTCCCTGAGGTGCAGCGTTCTGAGGTGCAGCTGTAGGCAGATTGACAGCCTACAGTTTGGAAGGAGGTGAGCGCTGGTGCAGCAGGTTGGTAAGCTGACAACACCAAACCAGATAAGGCACTTTAAAAGCATGGCTTAAAGGGGGGAGGAAGGAACAGAGAAAAAAAGTAAAACCAAATGTTGACTATCCAGCTCTGAATGAGTTAAAGTGGAGCAGCTGCAAACATTAAATGTCAGTTTCATAAAGGGAGAAATTGTTTAATAACCAGCCCTGAATGAATTGAAGTGGAGAAGCTGTAAATACTAAATGACAGTATCATAAAAAAATAATAAATACTGTTTAAATAACCAGCTCTGAATGCATTGAAGCAGCAAAATTTAAATGAAAGTCTCACAATACTCCTAAGGCTATAGTGCCGAAAAGGTACAAACAGAAGGAGTAAAGTGAGAGAGAAGGAAAGTAAGGAAGGAGGAAAAGAAAAAAGGAGGAAATAGATAAAGAATCCAAAAACTGCCTTAAAAGCAGTAAAAACCTGAGACATTGATAGAGAGGGCATTTCTGCTAAACTCAGCTCTCTAATAAAATACGTTTCAGAAAACAGAGGGGAATCAGACCCGAATAATGGCAACTAGGAAACCAGCTGATCAACGGCTGGACCAGAAACCTCCCCCCAAAAAAGACAGTGAAAAAAGATAAAAAGGAAAAGAGACTAATTTTTTTACTGCACCAGCAGATAAAAGCACCTCAGAAAATTCTCAACTATCTACCCCAAATAAAGCAGCCTTAACTAAGGAAACTGGGGATTTCATTGATACTGAGGTAAAGGATTACTCAGGAGAACGACAAACGATCACCCAAGGGTACTTACAAGATTGTTTAGACTTACAGCTGGAACAAGTAAAAAAAGAAATGCAGGGGAGCTTTGCCGCTTTTAAGAAAGATATATTGGAGATTGGACATAAAGTCAAAGTCAACGAACGAAAAATAGAAAATCTAGAATTTCTCTTAGAGAAGCAAAGTGAGCTTATTGAGAAACAACAAAGGAAGATAACAGAACTTGAAGAGAGAACCACTAACATAGAAGATAGAGGCAGAAGAAATAATTTAAGAATAAGAAACATCCCTGAATCCAACACACAAGATAATCTGGAAACCTAAAGCTCTTAAAATAAACATCGATGACAAAGTGGACTTTCTTGAAAGAACGCATCGACTAATCAAACCAAGAACACTTCCAGATGATCTCCCAAGAGACACAATTATTGCTTGTCACTCCTATACTTTTAGAGTATAAAAAATTATAAAAGCGGCAAGACAAATGGAAAGAGTTTAAGGCAAATTCAACGATATAAAGGTCTTCCTAGATCTGTCCTTCCAGACACGAAAAGCAAGGAAACTATTCCTGCCAGCCACACTGCGCCTAAGGGAAAATAATTTAAAATATCGGTGGGGTTTCCAAGCCAAACTTATAGTTACTAAAGATGGGAGAAGATCACAAACTGGCTGGAAAATAAGGCTTTATAATGCACAGTATTTGAATATGCAATGCAATAATGTCCGCTTCACAATGAGATTAATTCACTATAGGAAGGAGGGGCTTCTTTTTTTTTTTCTCCCTCTCTTCCATGGTCTTATATATATATATCTAAAATGAAACAGGTTTGAGGTGTTAACTATTAACTGCTGGTTCTGAGGGAAAATGCAGAAATAGCAATTTAAGGGTCTAGACTTAATGTTTAAATAGAGAGCACAGAGCACATAGGGCGTGCATGTTGAAATGTATATAATATTGGTCGTTTGAGCTAAATGTGGGATTTGGGGTAACAAAGTTAGGGGATTATATAGGATGGGGACATTTCAAGTAAAGAAGAAAGGGGAGGGAACCACATTATATATAAGCAAGTTGGATTGTTGGGTAATGTACCAAGAGGAATATAAGGAATGAGAATTACTGGTAGTTGAATGCACGTAGCATTGGGTCTCTTTTTAAATTAAATGGGGTAGTGCATATGTTTCCAGATAGGTGTAGCACTTCGAAACAATTATTTTATAATTGATACATATAACACTGCCACAAATGTATAAATTTGAACCACATAGGTAAAATGATTGGTAATCACATAGAGGTAACCCTATCATAAGCTCTATGTGAGGTTTGGTTTCAGGTGGTAAAGATTTGTTGGCATCTCAAATTATTGTGTGACTAAAGGGCTTTTTATAATTGTATTACATTCTGAGATTTTAAATCATCGTGGGGCTAAAGGGTTTTTGTAATGGTATTTACAGTAAGGAGGTTTTTGATATTGTTGTAAGTAATTAGAGGACCAAGGAATAGTTTAATTACATGGGACGTCCACAACTCAGCTTTTTCTTTTTTCCTTATCAAGGAGTTATCCTGATGAGGACGAGATCCCAATTAGGGGGTTTTCTCATTTGGGATCTACACCCGGAGTTAGGGCTCAGGGTCATGTGTATGGATCAGATCGAACCCCAAAAGGCGACAACCATGGTTTCCAAAACAGATGGAATAGAGATAAATTATCTAAGGTTGTTACCGAATTGGGATCAGATTTTAATGGATCACCAATGAAATTTTCATCCTCAAATACTAAACATCCAATTAGTTCTAACTGCATGGCTAATATCAGGAATTGTGGATTTAACGATCCATTTAAGACTCAGAATATCCTTACAGAATCTTGGGTATCGTGTTCAGGGTCAATCACAGAAAAGCTTTGGTCTCGTTGAAGCTTGGAATGGGATCTGGATCTCTTATATATGCTGACATTTCAGAAATATCCAACTGTTATGATAAACGGCTTAGAAGATTATTAACGTTTCAGCAAATTACTAGTTTGGCAATTTTCCTGTCAGAAAACATTTTATCGTCTATGCAGATTGATGAACGGCATTTGGATCAAGGGATCTCCACAACCTAAATATGGAGAGTTGGAGACACTTGGGATGTTAAGAAAAGTTTTAAACTTATTTGATTCCTGGGATGATAAAACATTTGTTCTGGAAAATGTTGTTGTGTTTGATTTCTTTTAAAAGAATATCGGATTTTAAAAGCGTTAGATGTTACCAATAGACCGATTACTCTGGACAGTGTAAACTTTATTTTAAAGACAGCAGGTTCCCCAATTGTCGCACACTCATGGGGTTGGGGGGGAGACAGTATGCCCTTGTCTGGTTACTTGGGGAATGGATGTCTAATGGTGTTAATGGTTCCAGAGTGGCTAAGGGAAGGAATTAGCGGAGGTAACTATTCGGGTTACCCGTGGTCCGCTGCACACTATGTCCCTTCCATTAATTATTTTTGGTCACGAGACATGCATGGGCAGGAGGGAAATTTTATTCTCCCTGAATTACGAATACTAAGTAAATTTTATTTAGTATTAGTAAAGTTGACTGAAAGACAAATTTTGGTCTTTCGGATTTTAGTAGACAGCTTCCGAATACTGTGGGAATTAGGGAGCTATCGACTAAGCGCCTGCAAGAATCTGATAGAAATTTCATTCATTTGTATGAAATTCCAAACCGAAAAAAAATGCCAGAATTTCGTCCAAAAACGAATGGACAAACTATACTCATTCTGTTAGGACGACATTCGGTGAATTCTCAGGCACCCTATGTATATGATCGGACGTTTGGTAATAGTAAAAGGAGGCATCGTGAGAACACTGAGGAAGGGTGAGTATTGTGGGAAGATTTTTTTGACTACAGGAAATGGAACAGATTTAAGCTCCTCCTTTAGTCAAAGAAGGTCAAGCATAGGAAAAAAAAACAAGACAAAGTAGTCCCTAAAAATAGATCAGAAAGGAAGAAAAGAAGAACAGATTAAGAGAGAGGAAGCAATTGGAGAAAAGTAAATTCAGTGAGACAGTGCCGCTTTAACCCCTTAAGGACCAAACTTCTGGAATAAAATGGAATTATGACGTGTCAGACATGTCATGTGTCCTTAAGGGGTTAAGGTCAAAATAGCCGAGCTGGAAAAATTCTCTAAGTTAAATATACTTTCAGTTTGGCTACCCTGGCATTAAATTTTAAATTCAGTTTGAACTCTCACTTTAGGTAATATTAACAGAGTGTAGGTCTCCAGAATAAATGAACTTACCAGGTCGCTCATTTTCTGTTCCTTTATCCTTTGCATATATGTCCCAAGTTGTAAGAAGCTTTGCAGGATAGGAGCCCTGCACACAGTGAGCCCTATAGCAGGAAATTAAAGTATAAGAGCGAGCCGTGTGGGGTCAGGGAGGACATGGCCATGGATAAACCCAAAGCGCTAATTAAGATACAGGAAGGAGTGGAAAAAGAATAAAGGCAATAAGTCCAAGAGGGGAAGTGGAAAAAAATGGAAAAAGAAACAAATTAGGAAAGAAAGCAAAGATGGCATAAGCAGTGAGAGGTTGGTAAAACAGAATGACCTTCCACGATAAGTGGAGGAAGCAAAGTATTAAAAATAAGGTGGTGAGGTGCCGATAGGGAACTGTCCAGGAGGTAGCGAGGGGGAGCTGTCCGGGAGTTGGCGAGGGACCCATGGGCAGCTGTCTGGGAGGTGGCAAGGGCCCCAGGGGGAGCTGTCCGGGAGGTGGCGAGGGCCCCAGGGGGAAGCTGTCCGGGAGGTGGCGAGGGCCCCAGGGGGAGCTGTCCGGGAGGTGGCGAGGGCCCCCGGGGGAGCTGTCCGGGAGGTGGCGAGGGCCCCCGGGGGAGCTGTCCGGGAGGTGGCGACAGCCCCAGGGGGAGCTGTCCGGGAGGTGGCGACAGCCCCAGGGGGAGCTGTCCGGGAGGTGGCGACAGCCCCAGGGGGAGCTGTCCGGGAGGTGGCGACAGCCCCAGGGGGAGCTGTCCGGGAGGTGATGGGTGTAAGGAGAAGCTGTCCGGGAGGTGATGGGTGTAAGGAGAAGCTGTCCGGGAGGTGATGGGTGTAAGGAGAAGCTGTCTGGGAGGTGATGGGTGTAAGGAGAAGCTGTCCGGGAGGTGATGGGTGTAAGGAGAAGCTGTCCGGGAGGTGATGGGTGTAAGGAGAAGCTGTCTGGGAGGTGATGGGTGTAAGGAGAAGCTGTCTGGGAGGTGATGGGTGTAAGGAGAAGCTGTCTGGGAGGTGATGGGTGTAAGGAGAAGCTGTCCGGGAGGTGATGGGTGTAAGGAGAAGCTGTCCGGGAGGTGATGGGTGTAAGGAGAAGCTGTCCGGGAGGTGATGGGTGTAAGGAGAAGCTGTCCGGGAGGTTATGGGTGTAAGGAGAAGCTGTCCGGGAGGTGATGGGTGTAAGGAGAAGCTGTCCGGGAGGTGATGGGTGTAAGGAGAAGCTGTCCGGGAGGTGATGGGTGTTAGGAGAAGCTGTCCGGGAGGTGATGGGTGTAAGGAGAAGCTGTCCGGGAGGTGATGGGTGTAAGGAGAAGCTGTCTGGGAGGTGATGGGTGTAAGGAGAAGCTGTCCGGGAGGTGATGGGTGTAAGGAGAAGCTGTCTGGGAGGTGATGGTTGTAAGGAGAAGCTGTCCGGGAGGTGATGGGTGTAAGGAGAAGCTGTCTGGGAGGTGATGGGTGTAAGGAGAAGCTGTCTGGGAGGTGATGGGTGTAAGGAGAAGCTGTCTGGGAGGTGATGGGTGTAAGGAGAAGCTGTCTGGGAGGTGATGGGTGTAAGGAGAAGCTGTCTGGGAGGTGATGGGTGTAAGGAGAAGCTGTCTGGGAGGTGATGGGTGTAAGGAGAAGCTGTCTGGGAGGTGATGGGTGTAAGGAGAAGCTGTCTGGGAGGTGATGGGTGTAAGGAGAAGCTGTCTGGGAGGTGATGGGTGTAAGGAGAAGCTGTCCGGGAGGTGATGGGTGTAAGGAGAAGCTGTCTGGGAGGTGATGGGTGTAAGGAGAAGCTGTCTGGGAGGTGATGGGTGTAAGGAGAAGCTGTCCGGGAGGTGATGGGTGTAAGGAGAAGCTGTCCGGGAGGTTATAATGGTGTGTAAAAGCTTTACAAGAGGTGAAGCTTTCAGGGAGAAAATAGGCGAGCAAGAAAAAGCTTATGAAAACATTACTTACGAGTGCAGGCTGATGAAGCCACTAGTTTTATTCTTAACTCCTTCACTCAATAAACTGAGCTCCCTGGTAAACACAAATCAAATGCATACATATTTTACAAGTAAATTATTATTTATGGTCACTAGCCGGTCATAGAACTGGATGTATGGTTTTATTATGATACAATCAATACATGCAGAACATACCTAACAAGCACAGAAAACAAAACCAAACAAACACTCTTACAGAAGGTTAAACAGGAAAGACTAGTAACATTGTCGAAGGGACACAGTGGTGGGAGGAAGTGACATCCAGCCACACAAGATGATGACCTTGCTCGCATTAGAACTTCCCCCATAGGAATTGTATACCAAAAAACGCCTAACCACCCTGAAGTCCCTCTAGTAGCTTTTTGATAGACAGTCACTAGAGGTGGAGTTAACCCTGCATTGTCATTATTGCAGTTTATAAAAAACTGCAATAAGTACTATTGCAGGGTTAAGGGGCATGGGACACTGCAGCCAGACCACTCCAATGAGATAAAGTGGTCAAGTGCCTATAGTGTCCCTTTAACTGGTTTCCAAATAACCTGTGGCTGGAAGTGCTGATGCAGGGTGTTTAGCTGCACATCTTCCTATAATACTACTCTGAGTGCCAGTGACCATAATATCCTCCAATAAGGTAGGCAGCATTTTGGGATCATTCACTATGACCTTGTGCCTAGCTAGTGGCCCACAATGGGTACACGTGGGTGCCCAGAAACAACCATTTGATTGGCCAATGAAAATGTTGCTACTGATACTTACTTAGAAATGATAATTTCTGGAAGAATTTCTCCAAAGCTTTTTTGATCTTCTCCATTAACTTTCCGATTTCCCTCAATGGGTATGACCTTTAAAATAAAGTATGAATACAGCATGTAATAGTTACACCATCAGTAGTAGTAATGCATCACAAAATCAGAGAATCTCAGCCGGATTAGAATTCCACATAAATGAGGAAAGACAGATGTGATGGTGAACAACAAAAATAAAGAATCTTTCAGAACCACACAAGTTAGGAAAGTCCCATATTGTAACAGTGAACCAGACAAAGAGAGAGATCATAACAAGAGGGACTGCATGATCCCATCTGGAACAGAGAATCAGTGTTCCCTACAGGCAATACCACGTAAATGATGCTGTGGGAATCCAGCTAATGTCCCCATGGCAGGAACACATGGCTGTCTATGCCCTTATGCAGTGCAGAGCTTTAATGCCCATTGATGGTGTGGTGGAACCCGCCTCCTGCCTGCTGACTATGGCCCCTGGGAGATTTGACCCTTTAAATACAGGATTTGGGCATGTTGTATTGTATTATGCTGCTACTGGCCCTTTAAGGTGGCCACCCAGAGGCGGCCGGAGGAACCTAAAGTAGGGGTCCTCATAGACTGGTCCTGTGAGGAACCACAACAGGCAGGTGGAGATGGGACCGAGGTCTCTCCACCGTGTCCACCGGGATGCTGGGCAGCCAGCCCAGATCCCCAGCAGCAGCCTGAGCTGCAAGGTGCGGAAGCAGGTGGTCCTTACTCGCAAATGTTGAGAGACCTCACAGACTGGTCCTGGGAAGACCCACAGATAGCAGGTGGAGAGGGGACGGCAGTCTCTCTACTGGTCCTACAGGGATACTGGGCAATCGGCCCAGATCCCCAGTGGCAGTGTGAAGTGCAGGGAGTGGAGAGCATTGTCTCCCCTCCCCAGCGGCAGTGTACCTTGCAGGGAGAGGAGAGTAGCGTCCTTCCTCCCCAGTGGCAGGGTGAGTTACAGGGATGCTGGGCGGTCAGCCTAGATCCCCAGCGTCACATTGATTTGCAGGAAATAGAGAGCCGTGTCTCCTTTCTCAAGCGGCAGTGTGAAGTGCAGGGAGTGGAGAGCATTGTCTCCCCTCCCAGCGGCAGTGTACCTTGCAGGGAGAGGAGAGCAGCGTCATCCCTCCCCAGCGGCAGGGTGAGCTACAGGGATGCTGGGCGGTCGGCTCAGATCCCCAGCGGCAGTGTGATTTGCAGGGAGTGGAGAGCAGTGTCTCCTTTCCCCAGCGGCAGTGTGAAATGCAGGGAGTGGAGAGCAGTGTCTCCCCTACCCAGCGGCTGAAAGTGTGTAAGGGAGAGGAGTTTGTTACCCCCTCTCCCCAGCGGCAGCTTAGCCCACCAAGGGGAGACACTAAGTTCCCCACCGGTGCAGATGGGACCATGGTCTCTGCGCCCCAGCTACAGGGAGTACGGACAGTCGGTCCAGTCCCCCTGCAGCAGGGCTGTTTATCCAAAGGGGAGACAGCCTGTCTTCCCCTCCAGCAGCAACACCAGGTCCAGAGGGAGAAGCCTACTAACCCTTCTCCTCAGCTGAGTCCCAACCAGGCTACTCCCGTGGTAGCGCTGGCACCAGGGCAGAGTACCGCTGGTCTCTGCCCAAGCAGCAACCCACCGATCCGGAGGGCTAGTACTCCCTAGACCCGTGGTGGAGACAATGGACATGGACTAGCTACCCACTACCCCAGGTGTCACGAACGCACCCTACTCCAAGAGTGTGCGTGACGTAGTTGTGGTGGTGAAAGGGTTAAAGTACACTATTTGTCTGCACTAGACCGGAAATAATGACAAAATCCCCCTTTTAACACTTAAACATAATAATATAACTATTACTATCTTAACGCTGCCACCACCAAGACAATTTATAAATGGGGTGCCTTGGTCCCCCAGGTAAATCAACAATAAAACCCACCAAATATTACTTAGCACAATATCTATGTAATTACAAAAATACTAACTAGTCTCTTCAGGTAACGTGATTCTTAACCAGACAAAGGTAGAACTTAATAAATGAATGTTTATTATGAGCAAAAATAGTCACAGTGCATATAACAATATACCATAAACAAATTATTTACACCAACAGCATTTAAAAACAAAAATGATCAAATAACAGAAGTCCTAATTACTCACTTAGGTTTTCAAAGTACAACTTCTGTCCAGGGGGTCTCTGGCAAGGAAAGAAGGTGACTCACTTAGAATTAGATCCTGGCCCCCAAGCAAGTACCCCACCACCCTTCAGAATCACAGGAGATATACCCTGTGGCTTATCACACCCCACCCAGGGGTGGAGCCAAGTGATTCTAAGTGACCACCTCCTTTGTTCCAGAAACAACAAGCCAAATATAAACTTTTGGTTTTATCTCCTCCACTGTACTGGCCACATAAATAATAATTGCCTCTATGAATTTGTTATTGTTTTCCCATTCCATAGACATGTTGCACGCCCCACCCACGATCCAATAGGACAGACATCACAACTCCTGCCACACGGTTTAAGTTGTGCAACTCATGTTTAGGCTTAATTAAGAGATTGGGCTTGTCCCATTGCAAATATAATAAAAATTAGTTTTTATTATTATTCTGTGGGGTAAATATGAATGTTTTTGTCCTTCCTTTGGGTATGATACTGGAACAAAGCTAATGGCATTTACATATCAAAGAGATTTACTCATCACTTACAAGGTACAGGCCAAATGGATGAAGAGACATTCAGACTTTTTCCAAGTGTAGAACCTCACACCTTGCAGAGCCTTAATTACTTCCCGTCCATATAGTAAACTCCTTTTCACATTCCTATGCCATTCATACTACCCCTTCTGTCATCTGACCTCTGTGGGGGTTCCAGCTTCAAAAGATGTAACCCCTGTTGACCTCAGCAATAGCATCTCTGTAATTTGTGTCATTTACTACACAAATTACATTAAAGGATAATATTTCATAGTGTAATAATAAATTATACACCCTTGCCGTGACACCAGGTACAGTAACTTTTCATTATGGGTGGGCTGCACTACTGACTATGTTTTGTGGGTGGGTTGCTGGACTAACCAAGGCACTGACCGACAGGAGGCCAGATACCTTGTTAGTCTTTTTGGGAAAGGGGAGAAATGTGGCGGAACCAACCTCGCCACTGGGCATTGGAGAGATTTGACCCTTTAAATACAGGATATCGGCATGTTGTATTGTATTATGCTGCTACTGGACCTTTAAGAACCATCTGGGGACATACTGTGGAGTTACCTCTGTGCCTCTTATTTCATGGATTGCCATAACGACGAGTGACGGACCTCGTCCGTCACCCGTTAAAATTAACCCCGGATCGTCGCTATCGCGGCGTTAATGGTGCTCCGGTCTGTCTCTATATTAGAGGCAGACCGGGAGCACCGGATCGCGCAGTCCCAGCACATGTGCTCGCTCTGACAGCATGTCAGAGCAAGCACATGTGCTGTGTAAACTCACCTTCCGCCTCCCTGCACTTCCGGGTGCACTGTGACGTGCAGGGAGACGGATCATCAGTGATCCTGCCCCCTGTGTAAAAAAAAAATAAAGTTTCATTAAAATCCCACCCCCCTTTACTCATTTTAATAAAAAAATTAACCCCTTCCCTGCCAATTGATCACTGACTACAGTGATCAATTGGCAGGGATTGCATTTTACTATGATCTGATTTTTTCTTTTTTTTTAACCCCTGAGGGTTAATTCTTTTTTTTTTTACCCTCATGGGTTACATTTCTTTTATTAATTAATTTAAGTATTTTAAAGTTATATATTTAGCTAGCTGGGGAGGGTGGAAGTTAGTGGGGAATTGGGGTATTTGGTGTTCGGCTAACTAGGGGTTAACGTTAAAAAAAGTTTTCAAATAAGCTTTAAAAAGTTAAAAATTAAGTAAAAAAATAAAATAACCAACCCCCTTTACCAAGTCCAAAAAAATTAACCCCTTCCCTGCCAGTCGATCACTACCTACATAATCAGAATACAGATCACAGTATTATACTGTGATCTAATTTTTTTTAACCCCTGACGATTAACTTTTATTTATTTTTTAACCCTCAGGGGTTCAATTTATTTCATTAACTAATTTAAATATTGTATAATTAAATATTTTGCTAGCTGGGGTGGGTGGGAGCTATGGGGAAACGGGGAATTTACTGTTAGTGCTGCTTACTGCTAGTTAGGGGTTAGCGGTAAAATAAAAAAGCTTAGAAAAATGTTAGATCTGTAAAAAAAAAAGTTTTAAGGAAGTTTAGGAAAGTTTTTAAAAAAAATAAGCAAAACAAAAGTTTAAAAAGTAAAAAGTTTTAAAAAAATACATTTAAAAACGCTCATTACCTGTGCAAACTCACTTTGTGTATCAAAAAAGGCAGAAAAAACGCTTATTATCACTACACTTAGTACAAGCTAGCGGAAAAATGATCCCACGCTAAGGTTCAAAATATGCCTTATGGAAGGTGGCCTGGATCGCACCGAGAGCAGTCCCATGCCTGTGGAGCTCCCGAGCAATAACGGTGATAAATGCAGATTAATCGATCCACAAGAAGACAATCCGACTACCCTTCAGCCCCCGACCTCAACGACACCATGGGAAAACAAAATAAAAAGTTAAAAACTCACCAGGACGGATCCCAGAAAATAGGCTCTCTTTTTCTGGCGAGGCCTAAACCTAAAATGGCGGCGACCCCAGATCCTCAAAGCTCATCCTCGGAGGAGGAAACACTGGATGCTCCGGATCCAATACCAGAGGCTACAGACCCCATACCGAACCTAGCAATGGGCGACCTGAGAGCTCCGGCCACCAAGGGTGACATCCTGAACATACTGCAGAACCTGCACGCCCTGTTCCGCTCAGACATGGCGATTTTGCAGGAGGAGGTGACCGCCGTTACAATTAGAGTGAGGGTTGCCGAGGAGGACATTACCGCTATGGCAGAACGCCAGCAAGCAACGGAGGAGAAGCAAATACACCTCCAGTCCTCACACCAGGCACTACAGGCACGGCTGGGTGGCCTAAACGACGCAAGACGCCGCTCCAACATAAAAATTTGAGGAATTGCCGACTCTATAGATGACAATGAATTGCCACAATTCACCCGACGCCTCTTAGCCACAATACTTAACCCCAAGCAAGCGAAGACTATACTAGTGGAGGGCGTACACAGACTCTCCAAGTCGCCAAGAGCCCCAAAGGAGACCTCCCGCGATGTCCTTCTCCGACTACAGTCTACCCGAGACAAAATGGCGGTGATGGCAGCGCTCGGCAGCCAGAGCCCATACCAATTTGAGGGCATGCAGCTCATCTTCCTGCAGGACCTATGCAGAGCTACTCTGACCTGGAGACGGTCTGTGCAGCGAGTCACCACGACCCTCAGGACGGCTGTAATCAGGTACCGATGGGGCCCATCCATGTTAACAGTTACAAGGGGAGCAACAACTTATCGATTAACGTCGACAGAAGACGCAGGAACTTTCCTCGGTAAACTAGGACTTAAAACAATAGACACCTCCAACCAGACTCCTAATTGCTCCTGGGACGTCCCCAATATAGTCCCATTTGTGCTGCGCTCCGCTGCAGACACAGACTGAAACACAGGGACATGCAGGATAAAGCCACCTGGTTTAAGGAGCCACCGGAGTGACCAAATGACACCTGGTCAAAGAACTTTTTGAACGGTTTATTTTTCTGTTCTTATCTTTTATTCTTGCTTTGTTTTGTATCCCCTACATTTCGTGCAATTGTTAGATGTTCCTCACAACACTATTGTACTCTATATGCAGGACGGACTCCCATGCCCCCCTTACCGCTGCAGAGAGTACCCCCCCCCCCGATAAGAAAAGCGCAACCAATAGGTCAGGAAAAAAAACACGGCGGCATGCCACTCTCCTCTCAAAACCGGGAGGACTTGCTCACACACCCCACAAAAGCCACCGCTTAGCACCCTACTATAACTACCGGCTAATGCCCACACATACAGCCTATAAGCGGCAGCTACTAGGGCCACAAACCCACTCCTACCAAGGAGGTGAGTGATCCTCCCACCCTCAACCCCCCCCCCCCCCCAACAACCAAGAGAGGTCATAATAATAATATCAGCATGGGTACTCCTACACACCGGTACTACTAACCTGTTTTTAACGCTGCTCAATGTCAGCATATATAGTCCTTCAATGTTTCTGAATCACATATCAGCATACGTACTCCTTAAATGTTTTCAAAGTCATACATCATCAGCATCCATACTCCTTAAGAGCTTCTACAGCCCTGTATCATCAGCAAAGGGACTCCTCAAAGGTTTTAAAAGTAGTCCATCATCAACATATTTAACCCTTAAATGTTCACAAACCATAAGTTATCAACATCTACAGTCAAATGTTATTAACATATATAATCCTTAAATGTTCTTCAAGTCGTGTTTTATCAACACATATACGCCTTAAATGCTATTGAAGTCATATATTCTCTGTAAATGTTTCTACAGTCGTGTAGTATCAGCATAGATATTCCTTAACTGTTCATAAATAAGCAGATTATCAGCATATATGATCCTTAAATGCTTCTCAGTTAAATGTTATCAGCATATGCGTTCACTAATTGTTCTTAAAGCCATACGGTATCAGCATACTCACTCCTTACATGTTACTGAAGCAAATGTTCTCCTTACATGTTCGTAAAGTCGTACTTCCTCAGCATATACAAGCCTTAAATGTTTTCAAAACCATAAGTTAGCAGCATATATAAACCTCAAATGATCTTAAAAGTCATTTGTTATTAGCATGCATAATCCCTTTAAAGTTACCTAACAAAAAAGGTGCAGCTTCGTATAACATGTTGCTGGAACTTTGTTCTCAAAATGTATACTAAGTTGTTTATAATATGTCAATGCAACAATCTGACGCTATTTGCACCACAAAAAAAAAAAAAAAAAAATATGCCTTATGAAATACCCTGGGGTGTCTACTTTAAGAAATGGTAGGCCTTTGTGGGGTAGTTTGAATTTAAAACCTGCAAACATGCTTGGAAATTGCACATAGGCCCAGCGTCAAAATTCAAAGTTCGGTAAAAACTGATATGGCTTGGTCTCTTATATGGCACTGTAGCTTCACGAAATAGTGCCAAAGACATTCATTGGGGGTGTCTTTTTACTCAGAAGACTTAGCTGAGCATAATTTGGGGGTTTTTAACTTAGTGGCACATATGAAATATACAAAATGCCCAGCAAAAAATGCAATCCGTATGTAAAAAAAAAAAAAAGCATAACGATTTTCTTTCGCTTCCTCACAGACGCTTCTGGACGACACAAACCATGGAAGCCCAAGGAGAACCTCAAATGCAGATTAAGCTTGTTTTGGTTGGAGACGGTGGTACTGGTAAAACAACATTTGTAAAGGGTCATTTGACTGGTGAATTTGAAAAGAAATATGTAGCCACACTTGGTGTCGAAGTTCACCCTCTGGTATTCCAATCTAACAGAGGTCCTATTAAATTCAATGTGTGGGATACTGCTGGTCAAGAGAAGTTTGGTGGTCTGCGAGATGGTTTTATATTCAAGCCCAGTGTGTCATCATAATGTTTGACGTTACATCCAGAGTCACATACAAAAATGTACCAAATTGGCATAGAGATCTTGTAAGAGTATGTGAAAACATCCCTTTGTCCTCTGTGGCAATAAAGTGGACATAAAGGACAGAAAAGTCAGAGCAAAATCAATTGTGTTTCATAGGAAGAAGAACCTTCAGTACTATGACAATTCTGCAAAGAGTAATTACAACTTTGAGAAGCCCTTCCTTTGGCTTGCCATAAAACTGATAGGAGATCCCAATCTTGAGTTTGTAGCCATGCCTGCTCTAGCACCACCAGAAGTTGTTATGGATCCAGCATTGGCAGCACAGTATGAGCAAGATTTACAGATTGCTAAAACCACTGCACTGCCAGATGAAGATGATGATCTGTGAGGCGAATGAAGCTGGAGCCCAGCGTTAGAAGTCTAGTTTTATAGGCAACTGTCCTGTGATGTCGGTGGTGCAGCGTGCTTGCCACTTTATTATCTAGCAGAACATGTGCTTAGTTTTTTTGGGATGCTGAAGGAGATGAGTGGGCTTCGAGTGAATGTGGCAGTTCTGAAAAAAATTCCTTCCTTCATATTTTGGACCTGCATATTTAGCTGTTTGGGACTGCAAATACTCTTCCCTCAAGTTACAATCTAAGTTAAGACTGCTACAGTCGCATCACAATATTCAGTGGTAAACCTTTGTTTGTTACTGTCATTCCCACACCTTTTTTCGTTCAGATCATAATAAAGTTGTATTTCGAATACCACTGCAATTTAAAAAAAAATTACAAAAAAAATGCATAATATTTTTTACCACATACTTTGGCATATATTGGTGAAAAAATGGGGGCATGTTAAGGCACAATATGCACCTTATGAGATACCCTGGAGTGTCTACTTTTACAAATGGTAGGCCTTTGTGGTATTTTTTTGAACAGTCAAACTACTATAATACCCCAAATGGAAGCATAGGCTCATTAAATCCGTCTCTCAAAATTCGACTGTGAATACTGAAAAGGACAGGTCTCCTATATGGCACTGTAGCTTCACAAAATAGTTGCTAGGACATACAATGGGGGTGTCATTTTACTCAGCAGATGTAACTGAACACAAAATAAAACTTTGTACAGGAATAGCACACACCAACTTTACAAAATACACATGAGAAGTTCTTTGTTATAAGTTTGTGTGCCAAAAACACCCAAAAAACACAATTTTACTCCAATATTTAGCAGAGGTTGGCGGTGAAATGGCTACGTAGAAAGTGTCAAACCAACCTTAGGTAAATAGCCTGTGGTGTCTACTGTATATAAATATATACTTTTGTGTGGCAATTTTGTTTTCTTTTATGGCTATTAAGCTTACAAGACAAACATACCAAATTCTAAAATCGCTCCATATTAAAAGTTTATTTTACTCCTTGTGCTTTGTGACCTGTAACTACCAAAAAAAACTGAAAATCCCAGACACATTATATATTCTGTAAATCAGAACAACTTAATGAATTTATTTTTAATCACTTTCCTTAACTTGCACTAATTGTGCACACATTATTGCAAAACTGTAAAATCATTTTTCATTTTATTTGCATTTTTCTGTATTTTTAATAATAAATAAATATATATATATATATATATAGATATATATATATATATATAGATATATATATATATATATATATATAGATATATATATATAATTTGTGTTCGGGGCATTCTCATATGATATAGAATAAGATGGTTGTAGCGATGTAGCTTTAGGAATAATCGGTTGAGGTGTGCCGAAACCGACGTATGCTGTAGGCCGGTAAAAAGTGGGCAAAAAGAGAAATATTAATGCAAAACATTATACAGGATCATAGTGCATTTGTTAACCATCAGGTAGACATTTTAATGAAATCTTCCTAATTCCTGAATCGGCTGTGGTATGTAAGTCGCATAAGCCTATGATTCCGAGCGGCCCCGTGTCTTTAACGTGTGCGGGGATATCTTGGATATATAGTGCATGAACTTACCTGTGGTAAGGACAGTATTGTACAGTGACAGTAATGGTTCAGTGGTACTTATGGTGGCGTGCCCAAGAACGTAACCAGTACCTTAAACCGGGCACCCAGCATTGCTTGTAAGATAGTAGGTTATATGCACTGGTTCACACATCTGACTCGTCTTAGTTTTAGGAAGGGACCGGACATAGTGGTATTGTGTGTTTTAGAACAATAAGAGGTCAACAGGCACTCTTGTTTCTGATGTTTGCAGCTGATAGTGAGTCATACCTTGAGAAAGCAGTTAAAGGCTAGATAGGTAGCAGTTTGATGACTGCATTGGTGCATGGTTCGGAAGGTGCATGGTCGAGTGGTTCTGATATGGTTTGAACATTGTAGGTCTATGGCCAGTATTTAGTTGTAGCGGGAACGTCCGCTTGGCTATGTCTCTAAGTAAGGTATGGATGGGGTAGGAGGATAGGAACATTTGTTGTTTGGGAAGGAGAAATACGTATAGTGTTGAATGTCCGTGAGATAAAGTTTAACCGTGTTGTGCGAGAATTTTTAACTTAAGGTGGCAAAAGAAGTGAATGCCATAAATGGTGAAACCTCAAACCAGCTATCTAAGTCATGGTCCGACATGAAACGTATTGTATAAGTGGAAACCCTGTAGCAAGCGTGTTGAGTGCTGGTGGACAAGGCCAGTTTAGTCAGAGCCCGGCTATGTTGGCGAGGTTCATGTAATCCATGACCTTGACCATAAATGACCCCCTGCCATGGCAGCTGTCACGTCAGCTGCCACAGTAGTTTACCATTACGAGTGGTTAGGCCTGCCGTGGCTTGGTTGTCTAGGGACAGCCCCTGATCATCATGCGGGAGTGTGGAAAAAGCAAAGTGGTCTGAGATGAAAGCACAGCCTGCGGTATGATGCGCATGGCAAATTTTAAGGAACCTGGCAGGGATTGTAGTTCCATGCGGTTGCGAATACCAAGCAGGATTTGGTAATTGGTGTTGTTGCGACTGTTCCCATTTCTCACGTGGTAACTTGTTGGCAAGGATGCCAAGTCAAGTTGTATGCCCAGGAATGTAATGATAGTGTCTGGGTCTTCTGTGACCTTAGGGAATACTGGGACCCCCAAGTGTTCAGACATACTAATGGCTTCCTTGAAGCTTCTAGAGGGAAAGGCGTTCCTTTTGATCAACAAGAAAACATCTCGGGAGTGTATGACTGTGGGGCATCTGGATATGTCTAACCACAACCAACAAATAGTTCTACGAATATATTTAAGATTGTGGCTGCTCTTAACCCGAAAGTTAAGCAGGAGAAGAAATATATGACTGCTGCCCATAAATGCCCTGTAAGTGCCAGTGTAGGGTGGATGATGGCAGTCTGAAATGCGTTGTGATATCAGTTTTACTTGACCAGGCTTCCCCCGCTGCTTGAGTGATAGCTGTAATGGTATGAACAATGGTGGCATACTGTAATGAAGACTCCTCGGAAGGGTATGAGGGAGTTGAGACTTGGGGTAGCCGAGGCGTGAGGTGCAGATAAGTCTATGATCAGTTACAGTGTGAGGGAAGATTCCCTGTGACAATCCCAATGGGATTGCGCCACGCGGTAAATGGTGTAGATCGGAGAGGCCCAGGTAGAAATCTTTCTGCCATTCTTGGGCCATGAGTGTATTGCTAGCTGTTGGATGCTGCTGTGATGACTGCAAGTTAGGGCATTCTAGATTTCCCCAAAAGTATATGGCAATACCTGTCTGGAAGGCCTTTAAAATCGGAGATTAGGAAATCAACTAAATGTCTGGAAGGGTGAGGAGTTAGAAAGTACTGGAAATGCATAATGTTTACAGGCGTGAAGTAATGTTCAGGGTACATTTATTGGGACACATGGTTTCATGTGCCCTGAGTCCTGACGTATTGGGAACATACCTGCCAGTCTGCATGCACTGAAACAACTTGTGCCAACATGGAAATTGTTGCAAATCTGGGATTTGCCAAAGAGAATGAGATTACCCAATTGTCTCTGGTAGTTCTGAGGTGCTAGAGCTTGGAGCCTGAAACGTGATCGTCCGCTGTGTTGGGACAAAATTGTCGTGTGGGACTAGCAACATCCTCTCCAAGTGAAAGATAAAGATAACCATTATTATATGAACCCACAGTGTGCTAGTACTGGCTTGCTAGCTAAAGCCGCATGGCGAAACAATTAATCCTTTGTTTTGTGACAGGTGAGGCCCTGCTAGTTGCCAAGTGGCTTGAGAGGCTCTATCTATGCAATGGCGCGAGGGAATTTTGTGGCCACCAACGTAATGGCAGGATGTTGGCCTCTCGGTGACTGTAACCAGAAAAAGGGGAGGGGAGTGACAGGTGAGGCCCTCTCTATATACCAGGCGAGGCGGCTAGCTCACGAGTGGCCCGATGGGTGTTTGCCTCCGAACGTTGAGGCGGGGTGTTGGCCTCGCGGGACCACTATACGACAGGCGTAGATGCCAAGAAAGGAGAATACCTATTGGAAACCTATAGTCCCTAATTGCCAGTACGCTAAGGATGTATCCAGGGGAAAACAGAAAATGTATGTAAATACCACATGAGAAGGTGTATATACCTGGTAGTATGATTAGATACCCTTACTGGTCGTAAGGGTTATTAATACCTGTGTCCCGGACGGGTAAAACAATGTATGAGAATTGAATATAGACATTTAAAAGCGTATACCCATATGTGTGTTATGCATGTTTAATAGAGCAAAGTGCTCCGTCCCAATGTTTATTGTATGCTTGTTAATGCCCTTGTTTGAAGGAAATTAACTTGTCAGGAGTGTTATATCATCTGTGATATGGAATACAACTGTACCCGGAAACATGAGTGTAGTGAACCATGACTGGCTGCTGAATAACCTAATGTGTGAAAGTACGTAATTGGAAGGACTTATATTTTAAGCGTGCAACCATGCAAATATTCCGTAGGAGTCAGTATAAAAGCGAAAATGCTGTAGTTAGTTTGTTTGCTTATGAAGTGAAATAAAGTCTGAGAAGCCTGTAGTATACCGATTGACCAGTAGGTGTCAGCATGTAGGCGAAAATGCAGTGGTTCGTTTGTTTCTACATGAAATGCAATAATGTCTGAAAAGCCTGTAGCACACCGAATGACCGGTAGGGGTCAGTGTGTAGATAAAAATGCAGTGGTTTATTGGTTTGTACATGAAATGCAATGATGTCTGAGAAGCCTGTAGTACACTGAATGACCGGTAGGGGTCAGTGTGTAGGTGAAAATTCGGTGGTTTGTACATGAAATGCAATAATGTCTGAGAAGCCTTTAGTACACCGAATGACCGGTAGGGGTCAGTGTGTAGGCACGAATGCAGTGGTTCATTGGTTTGTACATTAAATGCAATAATGTCTGAGAAGCCTGTCGTACACCGAATGACCGGTAGGGGTCAGTGTGTAGGCGCAAATGCCGTGGTTCGTTGGTTTGTACATGAAATGCAATAATATCTGAGAAGCCTGTAGTACACTGAATGACCGGTAGGGGTTAGTGTGTAGGTGAAAATTCGGTGGTTTGTACATGAAATGAAATAATGTCTGAGAAGCCTGTAGTACACCGAATGACCGGTAGGGGTCAGTGTGTAGGCTTAAATGCAGTGGATCGTTGGTTTGTACATGAAATGCTATAATGTCTGAGAAGCCTGTAGTACACCGAATGACCGGTAGGGGTCAGTGTGTAGGTGAAAATTCAGTGGTTTATACATGAAAATGCAAACAACGTCTAAGAAGCCTGTAGTACACCGAAATGACCAATAGGGGTCAGTGTGTAGGTGAAAATGCAGTGGTTTATTGGTCTGTACATGAAAATTCAAACAACATCTAAGAAGCCTGTAGTACACCAAAATGACCGATAGAGGTCAGTGTCTAGGCGAAAATGCAGAAGTTAGTTGGTTTGTACATGAAATGCAATAATGTCTGAGAAGCCTGTAGTACACCGAATGACCGGTAGGGGTCAGTGTGTAGGCGCAAATGCAGTGGTTCGTTGGTTTGTACATGAAATGCAATAATATCTGAGAAGCTTGTAGTACACTGAAATGACCGGTAGGGGTCAGTGTGTAGGTGAAAATGCCGTAATTTATTGGTTTGTACATGAAAATGAAAAACGTCTAAGAAGCCTGTAGTACACCGAATGACCAATGGGGGTCAGTGTGTAGGTGAAAATGCGGTGGTTCTTTGGTTTGTACATGAAATGCAATAATGTCTGAGAAGCCTGTAGTATACTGAATGACCGGTAGGGGTCAGTGTGTAGGCTCAAATGCAGTGGTTCGTTGGTTTGTACATGAAATGCAATAATGTCTGAGAAGCCTGTAGTACACCGAATGACCAGTAGGGGTCAGTGTGTAGGTGAAATTTAGTGGTTTATATATGAAAATGCAAACAACGTCTAAGAAGCCTGTAGTACACCGAAATGACCGATAGGGGTCAGTGTGTAGGCGAAAATGCAGTAGTTAGTTGGTTTGTACATGAAATGCAATAATGTCTGAGAAGCCTGTAGTATACCGAATGACCGGTAGGGGTCAGTATGTGGGAAAAAATGCAGTGGTTCGTTGGTTTGTACATGAAATGCGATAATGTCTAAGAAGCCTGTAGTACACCCAAAGACCGGTAGGGGACAGTGTGTAGGTGAAAAATTGTATTTCGTTTGTAGTTTTAACCACACAGATGATTTTAACCCAACAGATTTTAAACAACAGATTTTACATGAACAGCTGGGTGAGTATTAGGTAATGAAATAACCGTGCGAAACAAAAGGAAACCGTAAAGTGAGGACCCGTGCTGTGCTGAACGCCGTGGGAACTATTCCTGGCGCGACAGGTGGGTCAACTTACGGTTTGAGAGTCCCTGAGGCACCAAATGTGATGCTGACCGGAAAGAAAGCCACTGGATTAACGGAAAGCCCTGCAGCAGGATTCCTGGACACAGCTTGGAGTATGAGACCTCATGGAGCAAAGGTGAAATCAAAATGGCGTCTTGTATGACCTGGAAGTGCTATTCGTCTGACCCACAAAGGTAAGCAAGGAAAGGGGGGAGTCCCTTTTGTAGGTCTATAGCCCCTCCCACAACTTCAGGCCATGCCTTCCAATATATGTTACATCAAATTAAAGCCCTTTCTGTCCTTTAAAAAACGGTGCAATAAATTAGTAAAATGCAAATTGCAGTTGAACGCAAACAGCAAAAAAAGCTGTTGTCATTAAGTGAAAGACAAGCTTCTGAAGCTCTGTCCTTAAGGGGTTAATAGGTATGCATGAGTTGAAAATCACTTAAATGACCACACAGGTAAACTACACTAATTAGCCACAAGATAAAAACCACCTGCCTAATATCATATTCCCTCCCCTTGTGCTTTAAAAAACAAACAAAACAAAAAAAGAACAAGCTCTGGTACATTGAGACATGGACTCAACAAGACGTCTGAACGTGTCCTGTGGTATCTGGCACCAAGATATTCGCAGCAGATGCTTTAAAACCTTAAGAACGGCGGGCGTGCTATTCAGTCCTTGGGTACCCGGCTCTAAATGCCAGCGGGCAGCATAGTATGTCCCCGCCGTCCAGGGAACTTACCCGCTCGTCGGCAATCGCAAAATGCTCGCCGGCAATCGTGACTCCCATGCAGTCCCCCTGCTGCCGATCCGGCCCTCCTGGACCATGTGGTCCCGAGGTCCTTGCAAGGACCTCACGATCACATGGACAGAATAGCTGTTCATATCAGTGCCAGCACGGGGAGTGCATGGAATGACAGGTACTCCCACTGCTGCATGAAATAAATTAAAATAAAGTTAAAAACAGTGCAATATAAAACAATATATACTTGGATCTAAGTGTATATATATATATATATATAGTGATCCTTTACAGCAATTAGCACGGTCCTCTAGGGTACAAACATGCACAGTCTTTTGAAGTAACATAAATCCAGGCACTTTATTGTTGAAATTCACCACGGAGACAGCAGCAAATGAAAGAAACAATAATATAACAGAAATCCCTGTAAACAAAACCCTAGTTCGTCTGAGCGCTTACTAACATCCAATTCCCCATCTCTCACAGGTTACACTATAACAGAAATAATACAGGTTTCACCAACCTAGTGTCTTGTCAACTCCCTGCACTCCAGTGCTCAGTCAGTCTGCTGCTTCCAACCTCCAAGGGAGAAACAAAAATCTCCCCTTACCTGCCGAGCTGGGAGTGGTTTACTCCCACTGCTGCAGCTGATTACCTGCAGCTGAGCAGTGGGTTGGAGACAGTCCAAAACCTTGGCCTGGACCTTATTTCTCTCAGTTGTGTAAAAACTGGGGAGTGGAGCTCCGGCCCTACTCTCTGAATGCTCCACTCCAGGGGCCCATATCTAACGATTCATTTAACCCCTTGAGGACCGATGACTGTTCAGGACCGTCATCGGAAACATCCCTTGGAGGACCGATGACGGTCCTGAACAGTCATAACGGTCTTGGGGTACTTACCTGACCGACCGACCGACGGCGATCAGCATTTCTTCCAGTCTGAAGGAAATGCCTGTCTGCTCAGACAGTCTCCCCACGGCAGATTAGGACCCTGCGGCCACGTGATCACTCGATCATATGACCGCAATAGGTGCCTGTGTATCTGCCTGCAGGGGGACTGTCTGTGCTGACAGGTAATCTCCCTGCAAGTGGAAAATTACAAATAAAGTTTTAAAAAAATTCAATCTGTGTAAAAAAAATATTAATATATGTATGTGTGTGTGTATATATATATACAAAAGAAATCAGCACTCCCAGGGTTTATTAAAAAAAAATAAAAAAATATTCTAAATGTTTTACTTTATTCCAACGGTCAACGTTTCAGTTCCGCTAGGGAACTTTCATCAGGACAGAATACAAACCTATTTAAAAATCAGCATGGCTTAAATAAGGAAAGTAATCAAATAAACTCACAGTTCAGATGTGCAGGGGGCAGACCATCCTCCCTTCCGAGCGAGTGGGTGGGTACAGGGAGCATACGTTACTTCCTGAATGCCCGCGTCCTCCATCTCCATGGAGACGTCGGGCGCATGCGTATTGGACAAACTGCTATCTCTGCATCCACCCCTCGCACGGGAGCTAGATCTCACACACCGTGCTAAGGGAATACATTGTATCACTGCATTAAGCCTGTTATATAAATACACACTCATCTATATGATCATACACAGGCTTCCAGTAAATATATTAGCCACTGTCACTACATACATAAAATTAAAGGTATAAGAAAACCTGATTAGTAAATCATTTTAACTGATATAAAGGTCATACTGTCTGACACATCTCTTGATTAACCCCTGTGAACACTTTACTTGTTATCCCCAAAATTCAAGTGCTCAGAGAGTATTCAATGATATACCAACCTAATAAGGTGCAAACTAAAATATAATCTGCAACCTCCCCTCTCTAGTACATCTCAAAGTGCATATTACACTATGTTTAGAAAATAATAAAGTGCTCATAATACTCTAATATCAAAGGCTATTTAAGCCTGATTATCAAAAAATATCATAAATTGTATCTGTGCAGAAAAAAACATTCTATAAACAACAAATCCTTTCTAACACTTCTTTCAGTTTGGTATTTGTCCATTTTCTAATGTTTCTTCTTCCTGTTATAGTCACTTAGTATTGCTACGTCCATCACTACTGAATTCTACAGTTCCTTGTCAACCATGCCAATGTCCGTTTGATTGGCCAGTACTTGCTTGTCTGTCTGGATCTGGAAGTCCCACAGGAACTTAGCCCGGTAATGCTTAAACTACCATTTGTGGTATATTCCATCTTAAGTCCCATCTGGACCTAAGCAGATCCAGCCCATATTCTAAGCAGATCGCGCATCTCCTTGGTATTTGCCACAGTTGATGTTTTCTCATGTTATTGTCCTGGAATTAGCATCTAGAGTGGTTTCCCACTTGTCTATTGTAGCGGGCCAGGGGTAACCCGAATGGTTATCTTCAGTAAGTCACTTCGGTTACTTAAGAGGGGATCGTTAACACGTAGAATCCCATTCTGTCCCCCCGTAACTAGACGACACACAACTTTATTGGCAACATTCTACTTTATACTTTTTCCCCATGCAAGGGGTGGACACCACACAAGGACATTGTCCCCTCCCAGGATCTTCCCCAGGAGAGGAACTCTGGTCCCTTAGTCCCTTGTTCTTGCCACCCCAACACAGGTCTTCCCACTTCTGGTGAGAGGGGGTCTTCTTGCCATAATCCTCTATGCTCGGGGACAAAACGCGGGAGAGGGGAGTCGCTGTCCCTTTGTCTCTCAGGCACAGAACTTCCGCCACTCAGGGTCTTCTTCCCAAGAGTCTCTGTACCTGGGAGTCCCAGTACGGGAGAGACTCCCACATCTTGGGCTCCCAGCCACAGAAAGCCCGCCAAACCTGCCGTTGTCCCCTAAGGATGTCCACACCAACCCAAGGGACCTCCACAATGGTACCTGTTGCGTACAGCCCCCGTTCGCAGGGTCCCTGTGTGAAACCAGGCAAGGGAAGCATCTCCTTTTGGAATTAGAATGCTCCCCCTGGTCAGTGCTTATTTATACGAACAGCGGCCACCCTTGCGGTTTCACACTTGTTTCAAAGTGTTATTGCGGTCTCGCACTTATGTTGCAACTTGGGGGAACGTTCAAATTGATTTTCCACCTCTCTGTTCCTGTACGTCCAGTTGTATAGTTACAATTACATGTCTGTGAGTCCACCCATAGTACAGCGCTACGGAATCTGATGGCGCTATATAAATAAATAATAATAAAAATTGGTGTGAACATTCCAAAGGGGCCCTGGGCGGTCCTTGTTCGGGAAACGAACGAGTACGTTCAGGATACGAACGAGGATGGAAGCAGTTCGCGGATGCTCCCCCTCAATGGCGGCCAGCAGTACGAACTGGTGGCCACCCAGGGGAGACACACGCCAAGGCTTCTCTATTGGTTTTTGCAACAGGTCGAGTTGTGAACGTTTTAATCAACATCCTAATCTAGGTATTAGGGTGGTCCCCGTTTGGGAGACGAACAAGTTCCGTTCGTATGAGCTCCCCCGAACAGGGATCAGGCAAAACACACAAATAGTCACAAATACATGGGAAAATACAGGCAATAACATAAAGACAATTCATGGACAAGTAGCTCTACCGCCACAACTATCAAGTTCTTAATGAAGGCTCTTATTGGCTTGTTGACCTTGTATAGAGCCAAGCATTCCAGAATCCATGTGTGTGGCATTGTATCATAGGCTTTCTTGTAGTCAATTCAGGCTGTACACAGATTGGTCTGTCTGGTCTTATAATCCTGGTCTACTAGTAGTTAGTGTTTTGAACTGCTGGTGTGGTTTCCAATACCATTCGGAGCATTGCTCATGTACTGACTTATATACCTATTGATCTTGAAGGCTATGATTCCTGAAGGACCTTCCATGTTGTGGGGAGGCAGGTGTTGTTCCCTTGTAAGGGTCCTTCATGACCAGTATTGTTCAGCCTTGTGTAAGACAGTCAGGGTGGGAGCCTGTTGCTAGTAGCTGGTCCATTTAAACTGCTAGGAGCTCAAGGGCATTGTTAATTTCTATATCCAGTAGGTGTGGATCATGTCAGCTTCTGGGGCTGACTACATCTTCATGTGGGCTACTCTATGCTGGAAATCTTCCACTGTGATGGTGATTGAGTCATGTTCTGGCAGCATGCAGTGTTCTGCTTTCATGTGGGCATCCTTGTTATGTGATGTTTCTTTCTCCAAGATGTTCTTTCAGTACTGTTCAGTCTTTGCTCTGAGTAGGTCTTGGGTGGATATGTGGTAGTTCCCCTGCAGCTGTGCATACACTGTGGATGGTTCTTTGGTAAACAGGGCATTGATTCTCTTAGCCTCTGCTTCTCTGGTGTATCTGCTTAGTATGGGTGCCAGTGCTGTCAGTCTTTGATTAGCTGTTTCCAGTGCCTCTGGTATGGGCATATATTTGTACGTCCTCAGTAGCCAGGTTCTAGCTTTGCTCTTTCCATCTCTGTGAAGTTGACCCAGCTTACCAACCTCATTCCGTGTTGTCTTTATCTTGGTTTCCAGTCTTAGTCTCCATGGTGGGCATTGCATCTCTTTGAGGTCGATCTTGTAGTCTCAAGAACTACTAATGCTGCGGCATATATGAGCATGTTAGTCTCTCTGATGATAAGGGTTGGATAGTGCCTCATTAACTGCAGATAGCATGCTGTCTGGTGGCCATTTTCCAGTGATCTTTGGTAGTCTTATCCGATGGTCAAGGATTTCTAGGATCATTTTTCTTAAATCTGCTGTTATTCCAGAGACAAAGAGCACACTAAATAGATTTTTTTTTTTTCTTAAATAGTTTTTTTTTGCTTTTTAAAGTGTTCGTGCTGTCCTGATAAAAGTTCCTTTTGGGAACTGAAAGCTTTATTGATATTATGCAATAAAGGAGAAAATCCTGGAGTTTTGGTATCTATGTTGCTGAGTACCGTGTAACTGTGTCATATTATGGAGTTGGAGTGCAAAAGCTCTGATTTCCTAGATAGATATAGATACATTTATATATATTTTCTTTTTTTAATATATATTTTTTTGAAAGTGTTCCATTAATAAGCGTACTTAATGCTAGCTAAATTAGGAGAATTAAAGAAATTGGGCCACGTTCTACCAAAAGACCACGTAGTAATCCACATCGTTCTATGAACACTGACCTTCAAAGCCACATGCTTTCCCCGTCTCATGGTCTTGAATACTTCCCCATATACCCCTTCTCCTACTTTCTGACAGAGACGCAGCTCAGTTTTGTTCAAGCAGTGAAGGAAAGAAATGGGCCCATCCTGGTCACACTCCATGAACACCTTGTCTGCATCACTGAGCTCCTCACATGATGAACGACGAGGACTCAGCAGAAACTACAAGAAAGACAGAACTCATGAGCAGAGACTTTATATGAACCGCCAACCTCGAACTATCAAGACAACCAGAGTATAAGATACATTACGTATTTAGGAATCTCTACATACTATATAGTTTGATGAAGATGTCAAACACGGAACAAGCAATGACTCCAGAGGACAAAAAGACTTTCTACATTAGGAAAAACAAACTTACCAAGGACGAACGCTGTGATACCCTTGTGGAGTTGACACTGCATGGAGTGTGAAGTTCCAGTCGAATATCTTTGTCTTCTGCTCGATTGGAAAGCATTGCTAATTCAATAGGGATGTAGAAATAAAGCAAAGAAAAATGAACACAGAAAATAAATAGAACACCTTAAGAAATGGTGGAAGAGCACAAAAGCCCTACCTTTCTTCTTCCGGTGCAGAGACAGAGCAGCTCGAAGACGAAGCCAACGCTGGTGTTCTTTCTGGGGATCTGGAACTCCATCAGGAGACAAACTCAAATTCATGGCAGTTGATGAATTCATGAACGAGGAGGTGAGAAGTGAAGTAGAGTATAGGAGGGAGGAAGATAAGGCACTGCAACTTGTGGCATCCTGTGAAAGAGATTTCCAAAAGGTTTTATCCTGCCACATGAATATTTCTATTTATGTTGACTATTCTCTCATTGCAAGTGCCTCTGTCCCTCCTTTTGGGTGCAAATCTGTCCCTAAAATTACTAGAGGAAAACGTACATCTATCCGTCAAAGTGCAGGGTTCCCAAGATGATGATTGTTAAATGACTGATTTAATAGAAATTAAATGATTTAAAAACAGCATGCATCTGAGACAAAGCTGGAAAGTGAATGTTAATATATATTATAGGAAAGGTCTAGCAACCTAGCTGGAGTACAGCCTCACGTGACAATTTCAAGATAACTCTGCATTTTTATAAATGTCTGCCGCGGTAGTGGTGGTCTTCCTTGCTCACTGCTTCTAATTGAGAAATATTCTGACACACATGCGTCATAGGACTCCAGTGCATCAGCATTCACTCTTCTGGGACAACGCTGGAGGGCCCGAAATTAAAATCAGTTTTTTCAACACTTTAGCATTACAAATAGATGTAATTTCCAGAAGTGGAGCGTTTAAATGCAATTACTCAGCCTCATTTATACTACACTGAGCAGCAATGCAAGTTAATGTAATTAAAGAAAAACCTTTACTGTGCAAATTCCAGTGTCATTATCAAACCGTTCTAGAACAGCTTAACAAATAACCTGGGTCTCCCAGGCACCAACATTGCATCTGGTCTTCTTCTGCTACTGAGCTAAGTCCGGGTGACGCATGGCCCTGCTTAGCAATAGATACTCTTTCAATGAATCAGGAGCTGAACCTGAGCAAGCCCGGCAGGAACTTGGCAAGTCGTTCTAAAATGGTTTGACAAATTACACTGGCACCATTACCACTGTAGCAGGGTGCTGTATTTCTGGGTCTTGGAGGTTTCTAAAAAACTAAATTAAACTCTACTACTGCTGCCTAGGTTGGGAAAATATCTGAATACCGCTAAACTGAGGTTTTGGTTTTTGACCAAACTTCACAATAAAACATGAAAACGGCTTACGCTTACCTCTCTAAATCGCAACACTGGTATGTCATGTTTTCGGAAAGAAAGATCTGGGATAGGTTTTCTTTTTTTCTGACGAGTGCCCCACCTATTGACACTAAATCCACTTATACACACTTTCCTCCCTGTGCCAACAGCCTCCTGGGTAGCAGTGGAACTCTGTATTTTATTCTTTACCCGGGAGTCAGAAAGGACTGGTGTCCTAGTTATTGTGTCAACAGGCAGGGTGGACCCAGATCCCTGTATCACAGCCTCTGTTTTCAGTGAAGGAGACACAGCGTTTTTAATGACAAAATGCTTAGCAACAATGTTTGAATCCAGAAGCACAACAGGCTGCATCTTCTTAAGGCACAAGCCTTTGTCTGTTAAATGAATTATTCCTGTATTGCTCTGCAGTGTATCTCTGCATGTATTGGCCTCCAATTGCTGTGCATTTTCCAGAGTATCAGCCTCCCAAGGGGGTGACCTGGCAGGGTTAATGCATCTTTGAGGGGACTTCGATACTCTGTTCTTTGCTTGATAGTTTTTAGTCTGTAGATGTTTTAGAGGATGTAAGGTCTCATTGTCTGCATAGGGGCTATCAAATAACACCAGAGTCAATGCCCTCTTACAGGGCACCCAAGTGTCCTCTGGCAGATCCTTATCATTTGCTTCCAGGGACTCATGTTTAGAGTCCATGTTGGAAAAAAGATCTGAGCTGATACAAACTACACTGTCATGATTCTGGCTATTGCATGGTGTGAGTGGCTCCTCGAGACAGATAAGAGATTGGGATTGACAGGAAGAAGGCATGGAGGACGAATGTGATAATGGATAAAAGGGAAGAGAAGAAGACGATCTCCGGCACTGCTTAATTTTTGAATCAATGAGTATAGATGTTGGTTTACGGGATGTGTTGTCTTCGTGATCAAATTCCAGCCTCATGGACTTTGAGTGTCGCCTTGACTTGCCTGCTCGTCTCTTGATTTCACTTGAGGCACTCGTGTCCCTTTCTGTATTACTTTCATTGTGAGCACTGAGCAGATGCGTTTTCCTGCATGTGTCAAGTTTTCTGACTTGGAGATGTTCTGAAATAAAGGAATCCTTCACATTTGGCTCCACAAAACTCACTATCGCACTCTCTTCCAGATTATCACGCAAATCTAGGGATCTTTTCAAAGTGTCTCTAGCCTTCAGCCTGGGCAGCACTGCCACAGATGGAGTGCTTGAGAGCAATGGGCTGTTATGGAGAGGACTTTGAAGAATCTCTGCAGAAGAGTCAAGGATGTTACTGATCGCTTTACGCCGTCTCCTTTTCTTCTGTGATGATGGACCACAGGTTTGATAATCATATGCGGAATCAGAGGGTTGAATGAACTGAAATTAAAGAAGGAAAACAAAAGTATGAATTTAAATTCCATTAGGCAGCAATGTAAACACTACCTTTTCTCTGAAAAGGCAGCGTTTACATTGAAAAGCCTACAGGGACATGCTATAAGCACCAGAACAACTACATTAAGCTGTAGTGGTTCTGGTGACTATAGTGTCCCTTTAAGAATTGTATATTTCTCATGAATTAAACTTCGCTAGTTTTAGAAAAACTTTTTCAGCTGGCTCCTAGATTCCAAACAAATTTGTCAGGCCCTGCCATAAACCACTAACCATAAATAACCCCCCTCCGTCCATTACTTCCCTAAACCACTAACTGCACAATGAATAACCCCCCCTCCATCCATTATTCCCCTAAACCACTAACCGCACAATGAATAACCCCCTCCATCCATTATTCCCCTAAACCACTAACCGCACAATGAATAACCCCCTCCATCCATTACTCCCCTAAACCACTAACTGCACAATGAATGACCCCCCCATCCATTATTCCCCTAAACCACTAACCGCACAATGAATAACCCCCTCCATCCATTACTCCCCTAAACCACTAACTGCACAATTAATAACCCCCTCCATCCATTATTCCCCTAAACCACTAACTGCACAATGAATAACCCCCCCCATCCATTACTCCCCTAAACCACTAACTGCACAATGAATAACCCCCCTCCATCCATTATTCCCCTAAACCACTAACTGCACAATGAATAACCTCCTCCATCCATTATTCCCCTAAACCACTAACTGCACAATGAATAACCCCCCCCATCCATTATTCCCCTAAACCACTAACCATAAATAACCCCCCTCCGTCCATTATTCCCCTAAACCACTAACCGCACAATGAATAACCCCCCCCCATCCATTATTCCCCTAAACCACTAACCGCACAATGAATAACCCCCTCCATCCATTATTCCCATAAACCACTAACCATAAATAACCCCCCTCCGTCCATTATTCCCCTAAACTACTAACCGCACAATGAATAACCCCCCCATCCATTATTCCCCTAAACCACTAACCGCACAATGAATAACCCCCTCCATCCATTATTCCCATAAACCACTAACCGCACAATGAATAACCCCCCCCCATCCATTATTCCCCTAAACCACTAACCGCACAATGAATAACCCCCCCTCCATCCATTATTCCCCTAAACCACTAACCATAAATAACCCCCCTCCGTCCATTATTCCCCTAAACCACTAACTGCACAATGAATAACCCCCCCCCATCCATTATTCCCCTAAACCACTAACCATAAATAACCCCCCTCCGTCCATTATTCCCCTAAACCACTAACTGCACAATGAATAACCCCCCCCATCCATTATTCCCCTAAACCACTAACCATAAATAACCCCCCTCCGTCCATTATTCCCCTAAACCACTAACCGCACAATGAATAACCCCCCCCCATCCATTATTCCCCTAAACCACTAACCGCACAATGAATAACCCCTCCCATCCATTATTCCCATAAACCACTAACCGCACAATGAATAACCCCCCCCCATCCATTATTCCCCTAAACCACTAAACATAAATAACCCCCCTCCGTCCATTATTCCCCTAAACCACTAACCGCACAATGAATAACCCCCCCCATCCATTATTCCCCTAAACCACTAACTGCACAATGAATAACCCCCTCCATCCATTATTCCCATAAACCACTAACCACACAATGAATAACCCCCCCCATCCATTATTCCCCTAAACCACTAACCGCACAATGAATAACCCCCCTCCGTCCATTATTCCCCTAAACCACTAACAGCACAATGAATAACCTCCTCCATCCATTATTCCCCTAAACCACTAACCGCACAATGAATAACCCCCCTCCGTCCATTATTCCCCTAAACCACTAACCGCACAATGAATAACCCCCTCCGTCCATTATTCCCCTAAACCACTAACCGAACAATGAATAACCCCCCTCCATCCATTATTCCCCTAAACCACTAACCGCACAATGAATAACCCCCCTCCGTCCATTATTCCCCTAAACCACTAACCGCACAATGAATAACCCCCCTCCATCCATTATTCCCCTAAACCACTAACTGCACAATGAATAACCCCCCTCCATCCATTATTCCCCTAAACCACTAACTGCACAATGAATAACCCCCTCCATCCATTATTCCCTTAAACCACTAACCGCACAATGAATAACCCCCCTCCATCCATTATTCCCCTAAACCACTAACCGCACAATGAATAACCCCCCTCCGTCCATTATTCCCCTAAACCATTAACCGCACAATGAATAACCCCCCTCCGTCCATTATTCCCCTAAACCACTAACCGCACAATGAATAACCCCCCTCCATTATTCCCCTAAACCACCAACTGCACAATGAATAACCCCCCTCCATCATTCCCCTAAACCACTAACCGCACAATGAATAACCCCCCTCCATCCATTATTCCCCTAAACCACTAACCGCACAATGAATAACCCCCCTCCATCCATTATTCCCCTAAACCACTAACTGCACAATGAATAACCCCCCTCCATCCATTATTCCCCTAAACCACTAACCGCACAATGAAAAACCCCCCCATCCATTATTCCCCTAAACCACTAACTGCACAATGAATAACCCCCCTCCATCCATTATTCCCCTAAACCACTAACCGCACAATGAATAACCCCCCTCCATCCATTATTCCCCTAAACCACTAACCGCACAATGAATAACCCCCCCATCCATTATTCCCCTAAACCACAAACCATAAATAACCCCCCTCCATCCATTATTCCCCTAAACCACTAACCGCACAATGAATAACCCCCCCCATCCATTATTCCCCTAAACCACTAACCGCACAATGAATAACCCCCCTCCATCCATTATTCCCCTAAACCACTAACCGCACAATGAATAACCCCCCCATCCATTATTCCCCTAAACCACAAATAACCCCCCTCCATCCATTATTCCCCTAAACCACTAACCGCACAATAAATAACCCCCTCCATCCATTATTCCCCTAAACCACTAACCGCACAATAAATAACCCCCCCATCCATTATTCCCCAAAACCACTAACCGCACAATGAGTAACCCCCCCTCCATCCATTATTCCCCTAAACCACTAACTGCACAATGAATAACCTCCTCCATCCATTATTCCCCTAAACCACTAACCGCACAATGAATAACCCCCCTCCATCCATTGTCCCCCTAAACCACTAACCGCACAATGAATAACCTCCTCCATCCATTATTCCCCTAAACCACTAACCGCACAATGAATAACCCCCTCCATCCATTATTCCCCTAAACCACTAACTGCACAATGAATAACCCCCCTCCATCCATTATTCCCCTAAACCACTAACCGCACAATGAATAACCCCCCCTCCATCCATTGTCCCCCTAAACCACTAACCGCACAATGAATAACCCCCCTCCGTCCGTTATCAGCCTAAACCACTAACTGCACAATGAATAACCCCCCTCCATCCATTATTCCCCTAAACCACTAACCGCACAATGAATAACCCCCCCTCCATCCATTATTCCCCTAAACACCTAACTGCACAATGAATAACCCCCCATCCATTATTCCCCTAAACCACTAACCGCACAATGAATAACCCCCCCTCCATCCATTATTCCCCTAAACCACTAACCGCACAATGAATAACCCCCCCTCCATCCATTATTCCCCTAAACCACTAACCGCACAATGAATAACCCCCCTCCATCCATTATTCCCCTAAACCACTAACCGCACAATGAATAACCCCCTCCATCCATTATTCCCTTAAACCACTAACCGCACAATGAATAACCCCCCTCCATCCATTATTCCCCTAAACCACTAACCGCACAATGAATAACCCCCCTCCATCCATTATTCCCCTAAACCACTAACCGCACAATGAATAACCCCCCTCCATCCATTATTCCCCTAAACCACTAACCACACAATGAATAACCCCCCTCCATCCATTATTCCCTTAAACCACTAACCGCACAATGAATAACCCCCCTCCATCCATTATTCCCCTAAACCGCTAACCGCACAATGAATAACCCCCCTCCGTCCATTATTCCCCTAAACCACTAACCGCACAATGAATAACCCCCCTCCATCCATTATTCCCCTAAACCACTAACCACACAATGAATAACCCCCCTCCATCCATTATTCTCCTAAACCACTAACGGCACAATGAATAACCCCCCTCCATCCATTATTCCCCTAAACCACTAACCACACAATGAATAACCCCCCTCCATCCATTATTCTCCTAAACCACTAACGGCACAATGAATAACCCCCCTCCATCCATTATTCCCCTAAACCACTAACCGCACAATGAATAACCCCCCTCCATCCATTATTCTCCTAAACCACTAACCGCACAATGAATAACCCCCCTCCGTCCATTATTCCCCTAAACCACTAACCACACAATGAATAACCCCCTCCTTCCATTATTCCCCTAAACCACTAACCACACAATGAATAACCCCCCTCCGTCCATTATTCCCCTAAACCACTAACTGCACAATGAATAACCCCCCTCCATCCATTATTCCCCTAAACCACTAACTGCACAATGAATAACCCCCTCCATCCATTATTCCCCTAAACCACTAACTGCACAATGAATAACCCCCCTCCATCCATTATTCCCTTAACCCCTTAAGGACACATGACATGTCTGAAACGTCATGATTCCCTTTTATTCCAGATGTTTGGTCCTTAAGGGGTTAAACCACTAACCGCACAATGAATAACCCCCCTCCATCCATTATTCCCCTAAACCACTAACCGCACAATGAATAACCACCCTCCATCCATTATTCCCCTAAACCACTAACAGCACAATGAATAACCCCCCCTCCATCCATTATTCCCTTAAACCACTAACTGCACAATGAATAACCCCCCTCCGTCCATTATTCCCCTAAACCACTAACTGCACAATGAATAACCCCCCTCCATCCATTATTCCCCTAAACCACTAACTGCACAATGAATAACCCCCCCATCCATTATTCCCCTAAACCACTAACAGCACAATGAATAACCCCCCCTCCATCCATTATTACCTTAAACCACTAACTGCACAATGAATAACCCCCCTCCATCCATTATTCCCCTAAACCACTAACTGCACAATGAATAACCCCTCCATCCATTATTCCCCTAAACCACTAACCGCACAATGAATAACGCCCCCTCCATCCATTATTCCCTTAAACCACTAACCGCACAATGAATAACCCCCCTCCATCCATTATTCCCCTAAACCACTAACTGCACAATGAATAACCCCCCTCCGTCCATTATTCCCCTAAACCACTAACTGCACAATGAATAACCCCCCCTCCGTCTATTATTCCCCTAAACCACCAGCTGCACAATGAATAACCCCCCTCCATCCATTATTCTCCTAAACCACTAACCGCACAATGAATAACCTCCCTCCATCCATTATTCTCCTAAACCACTAACCGCACAATGAATAACCCCCCTCCATCCATTATTCCCCTAAACCACTAACCGCACAATGAATAACCCCCCTCCATCCATTATTCCCCTAAACCACTAACTGCACAATGAATAACCCCCCTCCATCCATTATTCCCCTAAACCACTAACCGCACAATGAATAACCCTCCTCCATCCATTATTCCCCTAAACCACTAACCGCACAATGAATAACCCCCCCATCCATTATTCCCCTAAACCACTAACCGCACAATGAATAACCCCCCTCCATCCATTATTCCCCTAAACCACTAACCGCACAATGAATAACCCCCCTCCGTCCATTATTCCCCTAAACCACTAACCGCACAATGAATAACCCCCCTCCATCCATTATTCCCCTAAACCACTAACCGCACAATGAATAACCCCCCTCCATCCATTATTCCCCTAAACCACTAACCGCACAATGAATAACCCCCCTCCATCCATTATTCCCCTAAACCACTAACTGCACAATGAATAACCCCCCCATCCATTATTCCCCTAAACCACTAACCGCACAATGAATAACCCCCCTCCATCCATTATTCCCCTAAACCACCAGCTGCACAATTAATAACCCCCCCATCCATTATTCCCCTAAACCACTAACTGCACAATGAATAACCCCCCCATCCATTATTCCCCTAAACCACTAACCGCACAATGAATAACCCACCCCCTCCATCCATTATTCCCCTAAACCACCAGCTGCACAATTAATAACCCCCCCCCCCATCCATTATTCCCCTAAACCACTAACCGCACAATGAATAACCCCCTCCATCCATTATTCCCCTAAACCACTAACCGCACAATGAATAACATCCATTATTCCCCTAAACCACTAACCGCACAATTAATAAAACCTCATTTAATTTACCCTTTCTTTAGTAGGCCGTGATCCTTGAGTTTTCATAACATTGGAAGGTAGTGCTTTCCGACGAACAGTAACAAACCTCCGGAATGGTGTTGATAATACAAGTGAAGCAGTGGGATTCCTATGCAAGAGATGACGCTTATATGGGAATATTTTTCATTTTATAAAAACTACAAATCAGCAGCAGTAAGGAAAAGACACAGTTCTATGTAAGTCCGGGAATAGTAAGATAATAATGGGCACACTGTCGCAAACACTAAATCTCACAAGATGATATTTTCTCCCAACAGCCAAAGTGTGGAAATGCAGATACTGTATGGAAGATACAAAGGTTTCAGAGGACACGTACCTTTTCAACGAGGGCCCTGTTTCTCCTTCTAATCCATTAGATGTTCGTGCCGAATCAGATTTCGGTTGGATTTTGCTCTCGGACTTTGTGTCTTTCTTTCTTATTTTCACAGCTGGGCGTTTCTTAACTACTTTCCTAACCTTACACATAACCCTCTTCTTTCTACAAAAGAAATAGCAAAACATCGAAGAAGCAGGATAAAGAGAAGGAACAGGCAGAGGTATGCACAAATAGAGGATACTCACTTTCTATAGGGTTTAAAGTCAGAATCGCCATTGCAGGATGGCTCACATGACGAGGAGAGGAGGGAGCAAGAGGAGGAAGAAGAGCTGGAGAAGAGATGATTGGCTTCCACTGGAGATAACCAGTGCTGTGACTTTACCCTTCGCAAAGGCTGAAGGCGACCATAGGTTCGCAATGTCCTTCCCCTATCGCAGGTTACACTTTTACCGGCCATCTATGACAAAAAAACATTAAAAAAATATATATATCGATAACCAAATTAAGGTGCATGATTAATCTGAGAAAACGATGAGCAAATAGGTAATACGATAAGATCGGGATTCAACAATATTAATAGTTGAGAGAGGGGAAAATATAATATTAATAGGGAGAGTGGGGATAATATAATAATAGGGAGAGTGGGGATAATATATTAATAGGGAGAGTGTGGATAATATAATATTAATAGGGAGAGTGGGGATAATATAATATTAATAGGGAGAGTGGGGATAATATAATATTAATAAGGAGAGCGGGGATAATATAATATTAATAGGGAGAGAGGGGAAAATATAATATTAGGGAGAGAGGGAATAATATAATAATAGGGAGAGAGGGGATAATATAATATTAATAGGGAGAGTGGGGAAAATATAATATTAGGGAGAGAGGGGATAATATAATATTAATAGGGAGAGAGGGGATAATATAATATTAATAGGGAGAGAGGGGAAAATATAATATTAATAGGGAGAGTGGGGATAATATAATATTAATAGGGAGAGAGGGGAAAATATAATATTAGGGAGAGAGGGGATAATATAATAATAGGGAGAGAGGGGATAATATAATATTAATAGGGAGAGTGGGGAAAATATAATATTAGGGAGAGAGGGGATAATATAATATTAATAGGGAGAGAGGGGATAATATAATATTAATAGGGAGAGAGGGGAAAATATAATATTAATAGGGAGAGTGGGGATAATATAATATTAATAGGGAGAGAGGGGAAAATATAATATTAGGGAGAGAGGGGATAATATAATAATAGGGAGAGAGGGGATAATATAATATTAATAGGGAGAGTGGGGAAAATATAATATTAGGGAGAGAGGGGATAATATAATATTAATAGGGAGAGAGGGGATAATATAATATTAATAGGGAGAGAGGGGAAAATATAATATTAATAGGGAGAGTGGGGATAATATAATATTAATAGGGAGAGAGGGGAAAATATAATATTAGGGAGAGAGGGGATAATATAATAATAGGGAGAGAGGGGATAATATAATATTAATAGGGAGAGTGGGGAAAATATAATATTAGGGAGAGAGGGGATAATATAATATTAATAGGGAGAGAGGGGAAAATATAATATTAATAGGGAGAGTGGGGATAATATAATATTAATAGGGAGAGAGGGGAAAATATAATATTAGGGAGAGAGGGGATAATATAATAATAGGGAGAGAGGGGATAATATAATATTAATAGGGAGAGAGGGGATAATATAATATTAATAGGGAGAGAGGGGAAAATATAATATGAATAGGGAGAGTGGGGATAATATAATATTAATAGGGAGAGAGGGGAAAATATAATATTAGGGAGAGAGGGGATAATATAATAATAGGGAGAGAGGGGATAATATAATATTAATAGGGAGAGTGGGGATAATATAATATTAATAGGGAGAGTGGGGATAATATAATATTAATAGGGAGAGTGGGGATAATATAATATTAATAGGGAGAGTGGGGATAATATAATATTAATAGGGAGAGAGGGGATAATATAATATTAGGGAGAGAAGGGATAATATAATATTAATAGGGAGAGCGGGGATAATATAATATTAATAGGGAGAGAGGGGATAATATAATATTAATAGGGAGAGAGGGGATAATATAATATTAATAGGGAGAGAGGGGATAATATAATATTAATAGGAAGAGAGGGGATAATATAATATTAATAGGGAGAGTGGGGATAATATAATATTAATAGGGAGAGTGGGGATAATATAATATTAATAGGGAGAGAGGGGATAATATAATATTAATAGGGAGAGTGGGGAAAATATAATATTAATAGGGAGAGAGGGGAAAATATAATATTAATAGGGAGAGAGGGGAAAATATAATATTAATAGGGAGAGTGGGGAAAATATAATATTAATAGGGAGAGAGGGGATAATATAATATTAATAGGGAGAGAGGGGAAAATATAATATTAATAGGGAGAGAGGGGAAAATATAATATTAATAGGGAGAGAGGGGATAATATAATATTAATAGGGAGAGAGGGGATAATATAATATTAATAGGGAGAGAGGGGAAAATATAATATTAATAGGGAGAGAGGGGATAATATAATATTAATAGGGAGAGAGTGGATAATATAATATTAATAGGGAGAGAGGGGAAAATATAATATTAATAGGGAGAGTGGGGATAATATAATATTAATAGGGAGAGAGGGGATAATATAATATTAATAGGGAGAGTGGGGATAATATAATATTAATAGGGAGAGAGGGGATAATATAATATTAATAGGGAGAGAGGGGAAAATATAATATTAGGGAGAGAGGGGATAATATAATATTAATAGGGAGAGTGGGGAAAATATAATATTAATAGGGAGAGAGGTGAAAATATAATATTAATAGGGAGAGAGGGGAAAATATAATATTAATAGGGAGAGAGGGGAAAATATAATATTAATAGGGAGAGTGGGGATAATATAATATTAATAGGGAGAGAGGGGAAAATATAATATTAATAGGGAGAGAGGGGATAATATAATATTAATAGGGAGAGTGGGGATAATATAATATTAATAGGGAGAGTGGGGATAATATAATAATAGGGAGAGAGTGGATAATATAATATTAATAGGGAGAGTGGGGATAATATAATATTAATAGGGAGAGTGGGGATAATATAATATTAATAGGGAGAGAGGGGATAATATAATATTAATAGGGAGAGAGGGGAAAATATAATATTAATAGGGAGAGAGGGGATAATATAATATTAATAGGGAGAGAGGGGATAATATAATATTAATAGGGAGAGAGTGGATAATATAATATTAATAGGGAGAGTGGGGATAATATAATATTAATAGGGAGAGAGGGGATAATATAATATTAATAGGGAGAGAGGGGATAATATAATATTAATAGGGAGAGAGGGGATAATATAATATTAATAGGGAGAGAGTGGATAATATAATATTAATAGGGAGAGTGGGGAAAATATAATATTAATAGGGAGAGAGGGGATAATATAATATTAATAGGGAGAGAGGGGATAATATAATATTAATAGGGAGAGTGGGGATAATATAATATTAATAGGGAGAGAGGGGATAATATAATATTAATAGGGAGAGTGGGGATAATATAATATTAATAGGGAGAGTGGGGATAATATAATATTAATAGGGAGAGTGGGGATAATATAATATTAATAGGGAGAGAGGGGATAATATAATATTAATAGGGAGAGAGGGGAAAATATAATATTAATAGGGAGAGAGTGGATAATATAATATTAATAGGGAGAGAGGGGATAATATAATATTAATAGGGAGAGAGTGGATAATATAATATTAATAGGGAGAGAGGGGATAATATAATATTAATAGGGAGAGAGGGGATAATATAATATTAATAGGGAGAGAGGGGAAAATATAATATTAATAGGGAGAGAGGGGATAATATAATATTAATAGGGAGAGAGTGGATAATATAATATTAATAGGGAGAGTGGGGAAAATATAATATTAATAGGGAGAGAGGGGATAATATAATATTAATAGGGAGAGAGGGGATAATATAATATTAATAGGGAGAGAGGGGAAAATATAATATTAATAGGGAGAGAGGGGAAAATATAATATTAATAGGGAGAGTGGGGAAAATATAATATTAATAGGGAGAGTGGGGAAAATATAATATTAATAGGGAGAGAGGGGATAATATAATATTAATAGGGAGAGTGGGGATAATATAATATTAATAGGGAGAGAGGGGATAATATAATATTAATAGGGAGAGAGGGGATAATATAATATTAATAGGGAGAGAGGGGAAAATATAATATTAATAGGGAGAGAGGGGATAATATAATATTAATAGGGAGAGAGGGGATAATATAATATTAATAGGGAGAGAGGGGATAATATAATATTAATAGGGAGAGAGGGGATAATATAACATTAATAGGGAGAGAGGGGATAATATAACATTAATAGGGAGAGAGGGGATAATATAATATTAATAGGGAGAGTGGGGATAATATAATATTAATAGGGAGAGTGGGGATAATATAACATTAATAGGGAGAGTGGGGATAATATAATATTAATAGGGAGAGTGGGGATAATATAATATTAATAGGGAGAGTGGGGATAATATAATATTAATAGGGAGAGAGGGGATAATATAATATTAATAGGGAGAGTGGGGATAATATAATATTAATAGGGAGAGTGGGGATAATATAATATTAATAGGGAGAGAGGGGATAATATAATATTAATAGGGAGAGAGGGGAAAATATAATATTAGGGAGAGAGGGGATAATATAATATTAATAGGGAGAGAGGGGATAATATAATATTAATAGGGAGAGTGGGGATAATATAATATTAATAGGGAGAGTGGGGATAATATAATATTAATAGGGAGAGTGGGGATAATATAATATTAATAGGGAGAGTGGGGATAATATAATATTAATAGGGAGAGTGGGGATAATATAATATTAATAGGGAGAGAGGGGATAATATAATATTAATAGGGAGAGTGGGGATAATATAATATTAATAGGGAGAGTGGGGATAATATAATATTAATAGGGAGAGTGGGGATAATATAATATTAATAGGGAGAGTGGGGATAATATAATATTAATAGGGAGAGTGGGGATAATATAATATTAATAGGGAGAGAGGGGATAATATAATATTAATAGGGAGAGTGGGGATAATATAATATTAATAGGGAGAGAGGGGAAAAAATAATATTAATAGGGAGAGTGGGGATAATATAATATTAATAGGGAGAGCGGGGATAATATAATATTAATAGGGAGAGTGGGGATAATATAATATTAATAGGGAGAGAGGGGATAATATAATATTAATAGGGAGAGTGGGGATAATATAATATTAATAGGGAGAGTGGGGATAATATAATATTAATAGGGAGAGTGGGGATAATATAATATTAATAGGGAGAGAGGGGATAATATAATATTAATAGGGAGAGTGGGGATAATATAATATTAATAGGGAGAGAGGGGAAAAAATAATATTAATAGGGAGAGTGGGGATAATATAATATTAATAGGGAGAGTGGGGATAATATGATATTAATAGGGAGAGTGGGGATAATATAATATTAATAGGGAGAGTGGGGATAATATAATATTAATAGGGAGAGTGGGGATAATATAATATTAATAGGGAGAGTGGGGATAATATAATATTAATAGGGAGAGTGGGGATAATATAATATTAATAGGGAGAGTGGGGATAATATAATATTAATAGGGAGAGAGGGGATAATATAATATTAATAGGGAGAGTGGGGATAATATAATATTAATAGGGAGAGTGGGGATAATATAATATTAATAGGGAGAGTGGGGATAATATAATATTAATAGGGAGAGTGGGGATAATATAATATTAATAGGGAGAGAGGGGATAATATAATATTAATAGGGAGAGTGGGGAAAATATAATATTAATAGGGAGAGAGGGGAAAATATAATATTAGGGAGAGAGGGGATAATATAATATTAATAGGGAGAGTGGGGATAATATAATATTAATAGGGAGAGAGGGGAAAATATAATATTAATAGGGAGAGTGGGGAAAATATAATATTAATAGGGAGAGAGGGGATAATATAATATTAATAGGGAGAGCGGGGATAATATAATATTAATAGGGAGAGTGGGGAAAATATAATATTAATAGGGAGAGAGGGGAAAATATAATATTAGGGAGAGAGGGGATAATATAATATTAATAGGGAGAGTGGGGATAATATAATATTAATAGGGAGAGAGGGGATAATATAATATTAATAGGGAGAGAGGGGATAATATAATATTAATAGGGAGAGAGGGGATAATATAATATTAATAGGGAGAGAGGGGATAATATAATATTAATAGGGAGAGTGGGGATAATATAATATTAATAGGGAGAGTGGGGATAATATAATAATAGGGAGAGGGGATAATATAATATAATATTAATAGGGAGAGTGGGGATAATATAATATTAATAGGGAGAGAGGGGATAATATAATATTAATAGGGAGAGTGGGGATAATATAATATTAATAGGGAGAGTGGGGATAATATAATATTAATAGGGAGAGTGGGGATAATATAATATTAATAGGGAGAGAGGGGATAATATAATATTAATAGGGAGAGTGGGGATAATATAATATTAATAGGGAGAGAGGGGAAAAAATAATATTAATAGGGAGAGTGGGGATAATATAATATTAATAGGGAGAGCGGGGATAATATAATATTAATAGGGAGAGTGGGGATAATATAATATTAATAGGGAGAGTGGGGATAATATAATAATAGGGAGAGGGGATAATATAATATAATATTAATAGGGAGAGTGGGGATAATATAATATTAATAGGGAGAGTGGGGATAATATAATATTAATAGGGAGAGTGGGGATAATATAATATTAATAGGGAGAGTGGGGATAATATAATATTAATAGGGAGAGAGGGGATAATATAATATTAATAGGGAGAGAGGGGATAATATAATATTAATAGGGAGAGTGGGGATAATATAATATTAATAGGGAGAGAGGGGAAAAAATAATATTAATAGGGAGAGTGGGGATAATATAATATTAATAGGGAGAGCGGGGATAATATAATATTAATAGGGAGAGTGGGGAAAATATAATATTAATAGGGAGAGAGGGGATAATATAATATTAATAGGGAGAGTGGGGAAAATATAATATTAATAGGGAGAGAGGGGAAAATATAATATTAGGGAGAGAGGGGATAATATAATATTAATAGGGAGAGTGGGGATAATATAATATTAATAGGGAGAGAGGGGAAAATATAATATTAATAGGGAGAGTGGGGAAAATATAATATTAATAGGGAGAGAGGGGATAATATAATATTAATAGGGAGAGCGGGGATAATATAATATTAATAGGGAGAGTGGGGAAAATATAATATTAATAGGGAGAGAGGGGAAAATATAATATTAGGGAGAGAGGGGATAATATAATATTAATAGGGAGAGTGGGGATAATATAATATTAATAGGGAGAGAGGGGAAAATATAATATTAATAGGGAGAGCGGGGATAATATAATAATAGGGAGAGTGGGGATAATATAATATTAATAGGGAGAGAGGGGAAAATATAATATTAATAGGGAGAGTGGGGAAAATATAATATTAATAGGGAGAGTGGGGATAATATTAATAGGGAGAGAGGGGGAAATATAATATTAATAGGGAGAGCGGGGATAATATAATATTAATAGGGAGAGTGGGGATAATATAATATTAATAGGGAGAGTGGGGATAATATAATATTAATAGGGAGAGAGGGGATAATATAATATTAATAGGGAGAGTGGGGATAATATAATATTAATAGGGAGAGAGGGGATAATATAATATTAATAGGGAGAGAGGGGATAATATAATATTAATAGGGAGAGAGGGGATAATATAATATTAATAGGGAGAGTGGGGATAATATAATATTAATAGGGAGAGTGGGGATAATATAATAATAGGGAGAGGGGATAATATAATATAATATTAATAGGGAGAGTGGGGATAATATAATATTAATAGGGAGAGAGGGGATAATATAATATTAATAGGGAGAGTGGGGATAATATAATATTAATAGGGAGAGTGGGGATAATATGATATTAATAGGGAGAGTGGGTATAATATAATATTAATAGGGAGAGTGGGGATAATATAATATTAATAGGGAGAGTGGGTATAATATAATATTAATAGGGAGAGTGGGGATAATATAATATTAATAGGGAGAGAGGGGATAATATAATATTAATAGGGAGAGAGGGGATAATATAATATTAATAGGGAGAGAGGGGATAATATAATATTAATAGGGAGAGAGGGGATAATATAATATTAATAGGGAGAGTGGGGATAATATAATATTAATAGGGAGAGTGGGGATAATATAATATTAATAGGGAGAGTGGGGATAATATAATATTAATAGGGAGAGTGGGGATAATATGATATTAATAGGGAGAGTGGGTATAATATAATATTAATAGGGAGAGTGGGTATAATATAATATTAATAGGGAGAGTGGGGATAATATAATATTAATAGGGAGAGAGGGGATAATATAATATTAATAGGGAGAGAGGGGATAATATAATATTAATAGGGAGAGAGGGGATAATATAATATTAATAGGGAGAGAGGGGATAATATAATATTAATAGGGAGAGTGGGTATAATATAATATTAATAGGGAGAGTGGGGATAATATGATATTAATAGGGAGAGTGGGGATAATATAATATTACTAGAAAAGCTACAATTTCTGGGGAAATTGTGTAAAGTGTTCTTGCCTCCACCAGTAGTCTACAACTGGAGTGGGCAGAGTAACTGTTATTATTTATTTATTTATATAGCACATTTAATTGCAACGTTGTTGCCCAAAGTGCTTCACAGTTACATTAAAACATGCAGTTATAAAAACATTACCAGGTGCAAAAGGCCCTGTCTATGACATCACTTGCTGCTGCAGCCTGGCACAGGTCAGAGTATTTTTGCGGTTGCCATCTTCAAACGGTCGTATTTTAAAAACTATAAATCCTACAGCGAAGAGCTTTATATTGTGAGAATCACAAGACCCAGACCTACATTTTGATGCATAGTATGTCTCTGAGATATTAACAATGAAGGCACAGTCGCAGTTTAGAAATTGCCCTTCAAATGTGAGCTTTGCAGAGTGGAGTTTCAATGAATGTCAATGGAAGGCGTGAGTTGCAAACAAATGGTCATATTGTGAAAACTATAAGGACTATGGCTTAGCTGTGGACATTTTTAGTGGCAGCAGGGATAGCTGAACGTTTTGATATAAGATTTGTGTAGGTGGGCCTGAAAATGAGGGAGTGGTGGCAGTTTAGAAATCATGTCCTGATTTTTCAGCTTTTGACAGCTCCCACTCTAGCTTTGCCATTCATTCCTATGGGACAAATTTCGCCTCAAGAACGACGATATTCCGAGAACCATTGGGCGAAACGTTCCACAAAGTAATAGCAATCCGATCGGGAACAATCTGCACGTTTTGTTATATTTTTGTCTATGTAGTGATAAAACTGTGGGAGGAGTTAGGGTGGCAAATTTGGCTATAATAAGAATAATAAGAACTAGAAAAGCTACAATTTCTGGGGAAATTGTGTGAAGTGTTCTTGCCTCCACCAGTTGTCTACAACTGGAGTGGGCGGAATAACTTATTATTTATTTATATAGCACATTTAATTGCAACGTTGTTGTCCAAAGTGCTTCACAGTTACATTAAAATATACATTTATAAAAACATTAGCAGGTGTGCAAAAGGCCCTGTCTATGACATCACTTGCTGCTGCAGCCTGGCACAGGTCAGAGTATTTTGGCGGTTGCCATCTTCAAACGGTCGTATTTTAAAAACTATAAATCCTACAGCGAAGAGCTTTATATTGTGAGAATCACAAGACCCAGACCTACATTTTGATGCATAGTATGTCTCTGAGATATTAACAATGAAGGCACAGTCGCAGTTTAGAAATTGCCCTTCAAATGTGAGCTTTGCAGAGTGGAGTTTCAATGAATGTCAATGGAAGGCGTGAGTTGCAAACAAATGGTCATATTGTGAAAACTATAAGGACTATGGCTTAGCTGTGGACATTTTTAGTGGCAGCAGGGATAGCTGAACGTTTTGATATAAGATTTGTGTAGGTGGGCCTGAAAATGAGGGAGTGGTGGCAGTTTAGAAATCACGTCCTGATTTTTCAGCTTTTGACAGCTCCCACTCTAGCTTTGCCATTCATTCCTATGGGACAAATTTCGCCACAAGAACGACGATATTCCGAGAACCATTCGGCGAAACGTTCCACAAAGTAATAGCAATCCGATCGGGAACAATCTGCACGTTTTGGTATATTTTTGTCTATGTAGTGTAAAAACTGTGGGAGGAGTTAGGGTGGCAAATTTGGCTATAATAATAATAATAATATATATGTGAGATAACAGTAAGTGGTCTTGCTGTGCAAGAACACTTAATAATAATATATATGTGAGATAACAGTAAGTGGTCTTGCTATGCAAGAACACTTAATAATATATGTGAGATAACAGTAAGTGGTCTTGCTATGCAAGAACACTTAATAACTAGAAAAGCTACAATTTCTGGGGAAATTGTGTGAAGTGTTCTTGCCTCCACCAGTAGTCTATAACTGGAGTGGGCGGAGTAACTGTTATCATTTATATAGCACATTTAATTGCAAAGTTGTTGCCCAAAGTGCTTCACAGTTACATTAAAACATACAGTTATACAAACCATTAGCAAGTGCAAAAGGCCCTGTCTATAACATCACTTGCTGCTGCAGCCTCGCACAGGTCAGAGTATTTTTGCGGTTGCCATCTTCAAACGGTCGTATTTTAAAAACTATAAATCCTACAGCGAAGAGCTTTATATTGTGAGAATCACAAGACCCAGACCTACATTTTGATGTATAGTATGTCTCTGAGATATTAACAATGAAGGCACAGTCGCAGTTTAGATGTCCCCCACCGGTCCATAGGGGGGTGAAGCAGGGCTTTTGTATTATCTTGCTTGTGAGCGCGTTCCAGGCCGTGGGATCGTCCGCCTCCCCCGGACCTCGGGTCCCGCTCTGTAGTAGGCCGCATGCCCGGCGTGTTTTTTTTTCGGCGTTCCGGTGTCGGGCAGGTATCAATATGTAGCTTGAGTCCTCCTGTGCCCTTTGCTGGTCACCATTTGCCGCTAGCGCCTTGAGTTTTCTCATTTTCACCAATCTTTTGTCTGTTGCTGCAGCAGCTCTTAGATTGTGCGTCCGGCCATCTTGGCTGTCAGGCCCCGCCCAGGAGACAGATTTTTAAACGTCAAAAATACAATTTTTAAAGGAACACCAGAACCTCTACAGCTTAATATAGATGTTCTGTATTCTATATATTGTCCCTGCATGCTTTTCAATGTAAACACTGACTTTTCAGACTAAGGGCACGGTTTACATTGCTGTCTGGTAACACCTCTAGTGACAGTCACTCAGACAGCCTCTAGAAGTGCTTCCTGGGTCAGTGGTGCCCAGTGTGCAGCACCTACATTAATAATCCCCATAGGGATGCATTGATTCAATGCATCTCTATGAAGAGAAGTTGATTGCTAAGCATGGCGTTTTGCCGCGCATGAGCACTAGTCTCACAATATTTTTCCATGGGGAAGCATTGGATTGGCTCAGATCATCAAGATTGATCTCAGCCATGGAGGTGGGGCCAGGCGTGGCGTCACCACCATGGCGTGGGGAAAAGGGTAACAACTTTCCCATGTGAATAGAGGGGGCAGATCACCTAAACATTGACACTCACGGACAGACAAACACACACACACACACACATTGATTTCAAACTCACAAATCATTAAAGGAACACTATAGTCACCTAAATTACTTTAGCTAAATAAAGCAGTTTTAGTGTATAGACCATTCCCCTGCAATTTCACTGCTCAATTCACTTTCATTTAGGAGTTAAATCACTTTGTTTCTGTTTATGCAGCCCTAGCCACACCTCCCCTGGCTATGATTGACAGAGCCTGCATGAAAAAGAAAACTGGTTTCACTTTGAAACAGATGTAATTTACCTTAAATAATTGTATCTCAATCTCTAAATTGAACTTTAATCACATACAGGAGGCTCTTGCAGGGTCTAGCAAGCTATTAACATAGCCCGGGATAAGAAAATCTTAATTAAACAGAACTTGCAATAAAGAAAGCCTAAATAGGGCTCTCTTTACAGGAAGTGTTTATGGAAGGCTGTGCAAGTCACATGCAGGGAGGTGTGACTAGGGTTCATAAACAAAGGGATTAAACTCCTAAATGGCAGAGGATTGAGCAGTGAGGCTGCAGGGGCATGTTCTATACACCAAAACTGCTTCATTAAAGCGGCACTGTCATGCCGAATCCCGTTTTTTTTTTTTAACCCCCCTCCCGCCTCCACTACATCCAATCGACCCCCTAGTCACCCCCAAATGCCCCTAAGCCCCCACATTACCTATTTTTTATCTTCTACCCGATCTATATTCAGGGCGCCGCCATCTTTGTGTGGGTAGGTGAAGTCCCTGTGGGACACGTCATCTGCCCACACTACACAGACTGTAAGATTCCTGCACATGCCCAGTGAAACACCTGGACATGCGAACGGGAATTTCATCTATTCATTCATTCATCAGACAGACGAATGAATGAATAAAAAAAAAAATCAGATGAACAAACTAACACTGTGTATCAGTGTTCGTTTGTTCGTTCAGTTTATTACAAGGAGGGAGCTACCGGCGTGCAGCTCCCTCCTTGTAATATGTAACTATAGAAGCGGCAGGGAGCACCACTTCATAAGCCCCCCAGGTTCCCCCCCCTCACTCTATGGGGGTCATAATAGCACAAGGGAGATTACAATCTCCCCAATGCCCCTACTCGCTATACCGCGAGTAGGGGCATGTCCACTAAACAGTGAGCAGCCTGTGGCTGCTCACTGTAAAAAAAAAAATGGTAATAAGGGGGAGGGGACCTACTGTCCTCCCCCCTAGCCCCCACCGCTGCGCGGTGGGTGGGGGCCCTAATAAAACAATAAGGGGGGGACCTACTGTCCTCCCCCCCCTGGCCCCCACCCCTGAGCGGTGGGTGGGGGCCCTAATAAAACAATAAGGGGGGGACCTATTGTCCTCCCCTCCTGGCCACCACCCCTGAGCGGTGGGTGGGGGCCCTAATAAAACCATAAGGGGGGGGGACCTACTGTCCTCCACCCCTGGCCCTCACCCCTGCGCGGTGGGTGGGGGCCCTAAATGAACCCCCCCATCATGGTGACTAGGGGTCCCAAACCCCTAGTCACCCCCCCCCATCCAAAACATTCTATCCCCTACCTACCCCCCTCACCCTAAAAATAGTGAGGGGGAATAAAATAACTAACCTGTAAAAAAAAAAAATTTAAACTTACCATTTGACGTCTTCTTTTTTCTAAATTCTTCTTTCTTCAGCCCCCCAAAAGGCCAAATAAAAATCCATCATACCCGTCGCACTTTAAAAAAAAAAAAAAAAACGAGCGCAAACAAAAATTAATCCATGTTCACCCATGGAGGGCACGCCGCGTACTGAGCTCCGCAGGGCGGGTCAAGGCTTATAAAGCCTTGCCCCGCCCTGCAATTAGGCTTAGAACACACTGATTGGTTGGTTTAAGCCAATCAGAGTGCTCTGTGTCATTTTACACAGCGTGGGAAAATTCAAAAGAACTTTCCCACGCTGTGTAAAATGACAGATCACTGTGATTGGATGACTCACCTGGTGCATGAGAACCTCCAGGCGGCACAGGAGCGCCATCGCACATAGTATGAAAGAGGAGCCAGGAGCCATAGCTTTCGAGTCAGTCAAAAGGTGCTGGTTTTGAAACCCGTCCCATATGACATGCTACAGACTGCATGGCAGGGCTCATACCAGGTAGTGGAACAGAAATGTGACACTTTGTACGTTATCGATCCTTGCTCAGGTGAAGGGATTAGACGCATCACCCTGTGACTATGGCCCCTGTGGTAAAGAAATACTTTTTGTGAAGCAGTTCGAACCCGAAGCCATTTGAAGTGCCATTCGACCACATGGCGGCGGCCATCTTAATCAAATCGGACACTTGCCGGCGCGAACACCGCTAAAGTTTACCTTCCATGGATGTTCGGCTATTTGAACGGGAGTCAAACAGCATTCGGTAAAAAGAAACACACGAACAAGAGACATACACTGGCTTTATCCACGAACGGCTACGTTCGGTATTTCGAACTGTACTTTGAATCCCCGAAGTAGACCAGCTGCACAGCCTTATTCTCTGGAACTGTTTTGGGCATGGGACCATGCGTGCGGTAGGTCAAAATATGACTTCCATAGAATTCTTGAACCTCTGAACTAATCTGGGTGATGTTTGGATATGTTGGTCACCCCGCTCAGGGCTATCAGGATATGTAACAATTGTGGGGATTTTGTGGGGTACTTTTGTGGTTTTGTAAAATATGTGTTTTTTCTGCCTGGAGATAATTGAATTGATACAGTATCTGACTCAATTATCTCCCAGACAGAGGGGAGGGATTGTATGTTTGTTATGGGAGTGTCGTGCATTTAATCACTGTTCTTATTGGTCTGTGTCTTTGTGTTGGAGTCCCCAATAAGGTCCATGTGGGCGTACCCCTTGCATGGGGATTGTCATAAAAGGCCAGTGTGGCGCCATTAAAATTAAGTTCCGGTTTACCCTCAACACAGAGCCTTGTCTCGTGCTTGTAGGGGAAAGCTATACTTGCTATAATCCCTGCTCTTGGGATTATTCTTTGTTGTATTCTAATCACTAGCTCTTTTAAGAGCTGTTCCTGCTCTTCTCTTCAACATTCCTCTCAATAAGGGGAAAAGAACATCTCTAGCGGTGAAACCCTTCTTCTCATCAGGGAGGCCGCCACACGCACGTTGCATGTTAACATGCTGAAGCCCTACTACGAGCGAACGGAGGAGGTAGCCGCTATATGTGCTCCAGCCTCGGAAGATTTTGACAAACGTCCCCTGCCTGATCTACTAGAAGAGGGAATTCAGGCAGGGTCCATAGAGGAGGTCCAATTAGGGGACCGGCTGACAGAGAAAAAAACGCAGGCATACATAGCAGATGCTGTCTGCAAAGAGAGACACGTTCTCTAATCTGCCAGGTTTTACCCCACTAGCCACCCACAGAGTAGAGACCCCCGACCAACAGCCTCTGTGGCAAACCCCGTACAGAATAACAGAGGCGGTTCGGGAGAATATGAGGCAGGAGATTCAGGATGTAGCGGAGTGCTGGTCTCTCACAGACTATCTCCACTGATAATCCAAGTGAGGCTCAGGAACAAGTAGTAAAACCCAAAAGAATAATATCCACGGTTAATAAAGTAAACCAAAAGTATCCCATCACGTTTCCCAATGACTGGACGACACACAGCATCAGGAGCAGAACTAAAAACTTTTAGTCCACACAACTTCCTTTTAAGCATTTCTCCCATGCAAAGGAGACACCCTCAATAATTAGTACAGTAACCAATCGTGTATATGTTACCTCCCATACATCTCCTCCCCTTAGTATGACACATAATCCACTTCTACAGTATAGGATTTTACCCGGTTTTCAGATGTACCCCAAATATGCAAGATACAGTGATACATTTATATCCCCTGATAGTCCTGATCTGGGTGAGCAACATATTCAAAAATCACCCAGATCGGACCAGGGGTTCGGGAGTTATGTGGAAGTAGAGATTTGGTCCGACCGCACACGAGGCAGTAGCCGAAAGCAGTTCCATATGTTTGGGCCTTGCTGTCGGTCTTTGTTCGGTACCTGAAAAGCACGAAAATCCCTGCCATCCAGGGCTGATCTGGGGTTCAGCTGAATCCCCTTGTTCGGGAGATTCATTTAAACGAATGATGGACTGATTCGTGGTTCCGTTCGGTAGTTCTGGAGCCCAGGAGGTCTTAGCGGTGTTCTGGTAATCGAGTGTCCGATTTGAGTTCCAGACACTCAACAACCAAACACCGCTGAGCGTTCGTATGTAAAATGGCCGCCGCCACATGTTCGTATGCTGAACAGCGGCCACCCAGCAAGCCCACATGGAGGCTTACTCAATTGCCACTTAGCTGGTGGTTACAATGAATCAAGGGGGTAAACGAGAGGCACACTTATCCCTAGGGTGATTGATTGTTCGGTAGTTTCATTCGTATGATGAATGGAGTGATTTTAGCGAACAATCAGTCGAATGCTGCATACAAGAGGAATACACATAGCAGGAAATTAACTAGAGCACATTTTAACACACAATTTTAGCAGACAGCCCAATGCAATAAGCTACACAGGAGACTAGGGGTAATCGAACCGTCCAATAGTCCGTGGGCCTCCCCAGTAGTGCTTGTCCCGAAACAAGACAAAGCCACCCGGCTCAATGACAAGACGGTCTCAGATGCTTACCCCATGCCTCACCACTATAGATTTGTGTAAGGGGTACTGGCAGATCCCCTTAGCGGCAGATGCTATTCCCAAGTCGGCATTTGTCACTCCATTTGGCCTGCACCAATTTAAGGTAATGCCATTTGGAATGAAGAATGCACCACTTTCTAAAGGATGGTGGACCGGCTGTTGGATGGCCTCCAGAAGTATGCGTGCGCATACCTGGACAACATGGACAGAATCACAGAGGCAGGGTTGGCGTTAAGAAAGTTCCATATTGGGATGCAGAAGTGCAGTAACTGGGACACAGAGTAGGGTGTGGGAAACAGAAGCCCAAACCAGTCAAGGTTGAGGCAGTGGCTCACTGGCCCCTTCCCCGCACTAATACCCATGTGATGCCTTTTTTTCCTAGGGACTGCTGGCTACTATCGAAAGTTTCTCCCCATCTACAGTGCACTAGCTAAGCCCCTCAATGACCTGACCAAAAAGAACTTGCCCAGACAGGTACACTGGACCCCAGAGTGTGAGCAAGCGCTCCAAGTCCTTAAGAACGCCCTGATAAATGCACCTGTCCTGGCTGCTCCTAATCCGAATAAACATTTTCTCATCCACACAGATGCTTCTATGTTTGGATTAGGAGCAGTGCTGAGCCAGGTTGGGGACGATGGTGGAGAACATCCAGTAGCTTAGCTCAGCAGAAAACTACTACCCCGGGAGGTGAGCTACACCGCCATCGAGCAGAAGTGTCTGGCGGTCTAGGCACTCAAAAAGCTGCAGCCCTACATTTACCGACACAATTCACTTTACTCACAGATCACAACCCGTTGGTATGGCTTAACCGGGTCGCTGGAGACAATGCCAGGCTGTTACATTAGAGCCTGGTCACACAACCATACGACATTACGATTCATTATAGACCCAGTAAGCAAAACGGGAATGCCGACGGGTTGTCAAGGCAGACAGAACTGTCCCCCGGACATCCCCAAGCTGATGCATTGGAATCAGACGATGTATTCCAGCTTGTGGTTAAGGGGGAGCTGTGTGGTAGAACCACTGCTTATTTGTGTGTTTCCTCGTGTATTTCGCGTATTGTGCCGTTTCCCCGTTCAGGAACGTTAATACAGGACCCATTCGTCTCCCGAACGGGGACCACCCCGGTACCCCATTAGAACGTTCCCACCAATAACTTAAGTGCGAAACTGCAAGGGAAGTAATTAATGAGTGCTCCCATGGGTGGCCGCCATTTCGTATAGACGAATGCCAATCAGGTGGAGCATTCGTATAGCCGAGATGAACTGATTCCCTTGCATGGTGTTCGCACAAAAATCTCACAAACGGAGACCGGTCAGGGAATGTACTTTTGTGGGGTTCTTGAGTTTGGTGGGGACACTTTTGGTGTACCGTCTATTTTGGCGGGGTTTCTGTGCCTGGGAGACAAAGGGACTAGAGCCTTTTCCTGCGCCTTGGCTCCCAGGCACAGGGGATCCTGGGATGGAGACCAGTATCGTTTTGTGTGGAAAACCATCTGCATGGGTGGTGGGTTTTCTGTACCTGTGAGAAAGAGACTAGAGCCTTTTTTTCCCCCGTGCCTTGGCTCCCAGGTACAGAGGATCTGGGGATGAAAACCCCTGTCTGTTTGTGTGGAAGACCCCTTGCATGGGGTTATGCATAAAAGCAGTGTGTGACACAATAAAATTGTGTTGTCCAGAACTGTGTGTTGTTCAGTTACTGGGGGAATGAAGGTCTGCTTAGTTTAATGGTTCCAGAGTGGCTAAAAGAAGGAATTAGCGGAGGTAACCCGTGGTCCGCTACAGTAGCCATGGAATGAGAATTATCCCCATTTTGACATACCATTTGCAAACGTAGACAACCCAGGGTATTCAAAATAGGGTATGTTGAGTCTTTGTTAGTAGAGACTTAGTCACAAACCCTGGTGTTCAGATTTGTTTTTTGCATATTCCACAAAAATAATAAAAAATAAACTTCAGCTTCAGGGATAACATCATTGTCATTATACATTTTACGTTTTAAAAGACTACCTATATGGTGGGTTTAGCATTATAGGATCAGGAATACGTTTGTGTTCCTGACCCTATAGTAATCCTTTAAGGATTCCTACAGACTGCCTCTAGTGGTGCCATTAAAGCATTAAACTTATTATGCTTTATTTTAGGATGTAAATCAGATCAATACCATTACAGGGGGAAGGGATGGCATTTTATTAAAAGGGGGGAGCAGGAATGGTATATTATTATTAGGGGTAGCAGGGATGGATTATTATTATTAATAGGGGGGAAGGGATGGTAAATTAATAATGGGGGCAGTGATGGTATATTATTAGTAGGGGGCAGGGATGGTAAATAATTAGGGGGCAGGGATGGTATATTATTAGGGGTAGCAGGGATGGATTATTATTATTAATAGGGGGGAAGGGATGGTAAATTAATAATGGGGGGCAGTGATGGTATATTATTAGTAGGGGGCAGGGATGGTAAATAATTAGGGAGCAGGGATGGATTATTAATAGAGGGGGAAGGGATTGTATATTATTAATGGGGGGCAGGGATGGTAGTTTATTAGTAGGGGGCAGGGATTGATTATTATTAATATGGTGGCGGGGATGTGATATTATAAATAGGGGACAGGGATGGTATATTAGTAGGTGGGCAGGGATGGGATATTATTAGGAGGGGGCAGGGATTGCTTATTATTATTATTAAAGGGTGGGCAGGGATGGTATATTATTAATGGGGGCAGGGATGGTAGTTTATTAATAGGGGGGCAGGGATGGTATACTATTAATAGGGGGCAGGGCAGGGATATTATAATAGGGGGGCAGGGATGTGATATTATAAATAGGGGACAGGGATGGTATATTAGTAGGTGGGCAAGGATGGATTATTATTAATGAGGGGGGCAGTGATGGTATATTATTAATAGGGGGCAGTGATGGTATAGTATTAATAGGGGGGCAGTGATGGTATATTATTAGTAGGAGGCCAGTGATGGTATAGTATTAATAGGGGGCAGTGATGATATAGTATTAGTAGGTGGGCAAGGATGGTTTATTATTAATAGGGGGCAGTGATGGTATATTATTAATAGGGGGCAGTGATGGTATATTATTAATGGAGGCCAGTGATGATATAGTATTAGTAGGTGGGCAAGGATGGATTATTATTAATGAGGGGAGCCGTGATGGTATATTATTAATAGGGGGGCAGTGATGGTATAGTATTAGTAGGTGGGCAGGGATGGTTTATTATTAATGGGGGGCAGTGATGGTATATTATTAATAGGGGGCAGTGATGGTATAGTATTAGTAGGTGGGCAAGGATGGATTATTATTAATGGGGGGCAGGGATGGTATATTATTAATAGGGGGGCAGGGATGGTATATTATTAATAGGGGGGCAGGGATGGTATAGTTTTAGTAGGTGGGCAAGGATGGATTATTATTAATGGGGGGCAGGGATGATATATTATTAATAGGGGGCAGTGATGGTATAGTATTAGTAGGTGGGCAAGGATGGATTATTATTAATGGGGGGCAGGGATGGTATATTATTAATAGGGGGCAGTGATGGTATAGTATTAGTAGGAGGCCAGTGTTGGTATAGTATTAATAGGGGGCAGTGATGGTATAGTATTAGTAGGTGGGCAAGGATGGATTATTATTAATGAGGGGAGCAGTGATGGTATAGCAATAATAGGGGGGCAGTGATGGTATAGTATTAATAGGGGGGCAGTGATGGTATAGTATTAATAGGGGGGCAGTGATGGTATATTATTAATAGGGGGCAGTGATGGTATAGTATTAGTAGGAGGCCAGTGTTGGTATAGTATTAATAGGGGGCAGTGATGGTATAGTATTAGTAGGTGGGCAAGGATGGATTATTATTAATGAGGGGAGCAGTGATGGTATAGTATTAATAGGGGGGCAGTGATGGTATAGTATTAATAGGGGGCAGTGATGGTATATTATTAGTAGGTGGGCAGGGATGGATTATTATTAATGGGGGCAGTGATGGTATAGTATTAGTAGGAGGCCAGTGATGATATAGTATTAATAGGGGGGCAGTGATGGTATAGTATTAGTAGGTGGGCAAGGATGGATTATTATTAATGAGGGGAGCCGTGATGGTATATTATTAATAGGGGGGCAGTGATGGTATAGTATTAGTAGGTGGGCAAGGATGGATTATTATTAATGAGGGGGGCCGTGATGGTATATTATTAATAGGGGGGTAGTGATGGTATATTATTAATAGGGGGCAGTGATGGTATATTATTAATAGGGGGCAGTGATGGTATAGTATTAGTAGGAGGCCAGTGTTGGTATAGTATTAATAGGGGGCAGTGATGGTATAGTATTAGTAGGTGGGCAAGGATGGATTATTATTAATGGGGGGCAGGGATGGTATATTATTAATAGAGGGGCAGTGATGGTATAGTATTAATAGGGGGGCAGTGATGGTATAGTATTAGTAGGTGGGCAAGGATGGATTATTATTAATGGGGGGCAGGGATGTGATATTATAAATAGGGGACAGGGATGGTATATTAGTAGGTGGGCAGGGATGGGATATTATTAGGAGGGGGCAGGGATTGCTTATTATTATTAAAGGACCACTCTAGGCACCCAGACCACTTCAGCTTAATGAAGTGGTCTGGGTGCCAGGTCCAGCTAGCTTTTACCCTTTTTATTATAAACATAGCAGTTTCAGAGAAACTGCTATGTTTATTCTGAGGGTTAAGCCAGCCTCCAGAGCCTCTAGTGGCTGTCTCACTGACAGCCGCTAGAGGCGCTTGCGTGCTTCTCACTGTGAAAATCACAGTGAGAGCACGCAAGCGTCCATAGGAAAGCATTATGAATGCTTTCCAATGCGACCGGCTGAATGCGAGTGCGGCTCCTGCCGCGCATGCGCATTCAGCCGATGGCGTCACGAGGAAGAAGAGGAGGAGGAGTAGAGCTCCCCGCCCGGCGCTGGAGAAAGAGGTAAGTTTAACCCCTTCCTCCCCCCAGAGCCCGGCGGGAGTGGGTCTCTGAGGGTGGGGGCACCCTCAGGGCACTCTAGTGCCAGGAAAACGAATATGTTTTCCTGGCACTAGAGTGGTCCTTTAATGGGGGGCAGTGATGGTATATTATTAATAGGGGGGCAGTGATGGTATAGTATTAGTAGGTGGGCAAGGATGGATTATTATTAATGAGGGGGGCCGTGATGGTATATTATTAATAGGGGGGTAGTGATGGTATAGTATTAATAGGGGGCAGTGATGGTATAGTATTGGTAGGTGGGCAAGGATGGATTATTATTAATGAGGGGGGCCGTGATGGTATATTATTAATAGGGGGGTAGTGATGGTATAGTATTAATAGGGGGCAGTGATGGTATAGTATTAGTAGGTGGGCAAGGATGGATTATTATTAATGAGGGGGGCCGTGATGGTATATTATTAATAGGGGGCAGTGATGGTATAGTATTAATAGGGGGCAGTGATGGTATATTATTAGTAGGTGGGCAGGGATGGATTATTATTAATGGGGGGCAGTGATGGTATATTATTAGTAGGAGGCCAGTGATGGTATAGTATTAGTAGGTGGGCAAGGATGGATTATTATTAATGAGGGGGGCCGTGATGGCATATTATTAATAGGGGGCAGTGATGGTATAGTATTAGTAGGAGGCCAGTGTTGGTATAGTATTAATAGGGGGCAGTGATGGTATAGTATTAGTAGGTGGGCAAGGATGGATTATTATTAATGGGGGGCAGGGATGGTATATTATTAATAGGGGGGCAGTGATGGTATAGTATTAGTAGGTGGGCAAGGATGGATTATTATTAATGGGGGGCAGGGATGGTATATTATTAATAGGGGGCAGTGATGGTATAGTATTAATAGGGGGCAGTGATGGTATAGTATTAGTAGGTGGGCAAGGATGGATTATTATTAATGGGGGGCAGGGATGTGATATTATAAATAGGGGACAGGGATGGTATATTAGTAGGTGGGCAGGGATGGGATATTATTAGGAGGGGGCAGGGATTGCTTATTATTATTAATGGGGGGCAGGGATGGTATATTATTAATAGGGGGGCAGTGATGGTATAGTATTAATAGGGGGGCAGTGATGGTATATTATTAGTAGGTGGGCAGGGATGGATTATTATTAATGGGGGACAGTGATGGTATATTATTAGTAGGAGGCCAGTGATGATATAGTATTAATAGGGGCGCAGTGATGGTATAGTATTAGTAGGTGGGCAAGGATGGATTATTATTAATGAGGGGGGCCGTGATGGCATATTATTAATAGGGGGCAGTGATGGTATAGTATTAGTAGGAGGCCAGTGTTGGTATAGTATTAATAGGGGGCAGTGATGGTATAGTATTAGTAGGTGGGCATGGATGGATTATTATTAATGGGGGGCAGGGATGGTATATTATTAATAGGGGGGCAGTGATGGTATAGTATTAGTAGGTGGGCAAGGATGGATTATTAATGGAGGGCAGGGATTGGATATTATTAATAGGGGGCAGGGATGGTATATTATTAATGGGGACAAGGATGGATTATTATTATTAATAGGGGGGCAGGGATGTATTATTATTAATGGGGGATGGTATATTATTAATAGAGGGCAGCATATTATAATAGGGGGAGGGGGCAGGGATGGGATATTATAATAGGGGGAGGAGGGAGGGGATATTAATGGGGGGAGGGGGATGGTATATTATTAATGGGGGGAAGGGGGATGGATTATTATTAATGTGGGGAGGGTATATTATTAATGGGGGGATGGGTTATTATTAATGGGGGGAGGGGGGTGGATTATTATTAATGTGGGGAGGGTATATTATTAATGGGGGGATGGGTTATTATTAATGGGGGGAGGGGGTGGATTATTATTAATGTGGGGAGGGTATGTTATTAATGGGGGGATGGGTTATTATTAATGGGGGAGGGGGGTGGGTTATTATTAATGGGGGGAGGGTATATTATTAATGGGGGAGGGAGATGGTATATTATTAATGGGGGAGGGGGATGGTTTATTATTAATGGGGGGATTATTAATAATGGGGGGAGGGTATATTATTGAGGGGGGGTGGTATATTATTAATGGGGGGGAGGGTATATTATTAATGGGGGGATGGTATATTATTAATGGGGGGATGGTATATTATTAATGGGGGGAGGGGGATGGTTTATTATTAATGGGGGAGGGGGATGGGTTATTATTAATGGGGGGATTATTATTAATGGGGGGAGGGGGGGAAAGATTATTATTAATGGGGGGAGGGTATATTATTAATGGGGGGATGGTATATTATTAATGGGGGATGGTATATTATTAATGGGGGAGGGTATATTATTAATGGGGAGGGGGATGGGTTATTATTAATGGGGGGAGGGTATATTATTAATGGGGGAGGGTATATTATTAATGGGGGGATGGTATATTATTAATGGGGGAGGGGGGTGGGTTATTATTAATGGGGGGGATTATTATTAATGGGGGGAGGGTATATTATTAATGGGGGAGGGTGTATTATTAATGGGGGAAGGGGAGGGGTTATTATTAATGGGGGATTATTATTAATGGGGGGAGGGTATATTATTAATGGGGGGATGGTATATTATTAATGGGGGAAGGTATATTTTTAATGGGGGAGGGGGGTGGGCTATTATTAATGGGGGGGATTATTATTAATGGGGGGAGGGTATATTATTAATGGGGGGATGGTATATTATTAATGGGGGAGGGGGATGGGTTATTATTAATGGGGGGGATTATTATTAATGGGGGGAGGGTATATTATTAATGGGGGAGGGTATATTATTAATGGGGGGAGGGTATATTATTAATGGGGGAGGGGGATGGGTTATTATTAATGGGGGGATTATTATTAATGGGGGGGAGTGTATATTATTAATGGGGGAGGGGGGAGGGTATATTATTAATGGGGGGAGGGGATGGGTTATTATTAATGGGGGGGATTATTATTAATGGGGGAGGGGGGATGGTATATTATTAATGGGGGTGGGGGGAGGGTATATTATTGAGGGGAGGTCAGGGATGGTATATTATTAATGGGTGGAGGGTATATTATTAATGGGTGGAGGGTATATTATTAATGGGGGGGAGGGTATATTATTAATGGGGGAGGGGGTGGGTTATTATTAATGGGGGGAGGGGGTTAGGGTATATTATTAATGGGGGAGGGTATATTATTAATGGGGGGAGGGTATATTATTAATGGGGGAGGGGGTGGGTTATTATTAATGGGGGGATTATTATTAATGGGGGGAGTGTATATTATTAATGGGGGAGGGGGGAGGGTATATTATTAATGGGGGGAGGGGATGGGTTATTATTAATGGGGGGGATTATTATTAATGGGGGAGGGGGGATGGTATATTATTAATGGGGGTGGGGGGATGGTATATTATTAATGGGGGGAGGGTATATTATTAATGGGGGAGGGGGATGGGTTATTATTAATGGGGGGATTATTATTAATGGGGGGGAGTGTATATTATTAATGGGGAGGGTATATTATTAATGGGGGGGAGGGGATGGGTTATTATTAATGGGGGGGATTATTATTAATGGGGGAGGGGGGATGGTATATTATTAATGGGGGTGGGGGGATGGTATATTATTAATGGGGGGAGGGTATATTATTAATGGGGGGAGGGTATATTATTAATGGGGGAGGGGGTGGGTTATTATTAATGGGGGGATTATTATTAATGGGGGGGAGTGTATATTATTAATGGGGGAGGGTATATTATTAATGGGGGGAGGGGATGGGTTATTATTAATGGGGGGGATTATTATTAATGGGGGAGGGGGGATGGTATATTATTAATGGGGGAGGGTATATTATTAATGGGGGGAGGGTATATTATTAATGGGGGGGAGGGTGGGTTATTAATGGGGGGAGGGGGTTAGGGTATATTATTAATGGGGGGAGGGTATATTATTAATGGGGGAGGGGGTGGGTTATTAATGGGGGGAGGGGGTTAGGGTATATTATTAATGGGGGGAGGGTATATTATTAATGGGGGAGGGGGTGGGTTATTAATGGGGGGAGGGGGTTAGGGTATATTATTAATGGGGGGAGGGTATATTATTAATGGGGGAGGGGGATGGGTTATTATTAATGGGGGGAGGGGGTTAGGGTATATTATTAATGGGGGGGGTATATTACTGAGGAGGGGGGTCAGGGATGGTATGGAATATTAGCAGTTCGTTACCGGTCGGTTAATTCCCGATTATTTTGCTTTCTCACCTCGGGCTCCGCTTCACTTCCCGCAGACAAATTCCGTTTCCGTTTGTTTCAAACTTTCCGCCCATCACGTGACCGTGACGCAGCCGGTGGGGGCCGAGTCACGGCGGCCATGTTTGTTGTGGGCAGAGTCTGTCTGGGATTGGAGTGGGAGTGTCTCTCCTTCTTCTCATAACCCAATATCCTCACATTAATTAACCCCCATTACCTCCTATAGACTCTCTATATATACCCACCTACCTTCTATACAAATATATATATACCCACCTACCTCCTATAGACTCTCTATATATACCCACCTACCTCCTATACAAATATATATATATAGCCACCTACCTCCTATAGACTATCTCTATATATACCCACCTACCTCCTATACAAATATATATATACCCACCTACCTCCAATACAAATATATATATTTACCACCTACCTCCTATAGACTATCTCTATATATACCCACCTACCTCTAATACAAATTTATATATAGCCACCTACCTCCTATAGACTATCTCTATATATACCCACCTACCTCCTATACAAATATATATATATACCCACCTACCTCCAATACAAATATCTATATATACCCACCTACCTCCTATACAAATATATATATACCCACCTACCTCCAATACAAATATATATATTTACCACCTACCTCCTATAGACTATCTCTATATATACCCACCTACCTCTAATACAAATATATATAAAGCCACCTACCTCCTATAGACTATCTCTATATATACCCACCTACCTCCTATACAAATATATATATACCCACCTACCTCCAATACAAATATATATATTTACCACCTACCTCCTATAGACTATCTCTATATATACCCACCTACCTCTAATACAAATATATATATAGCCACCTACCTCCTATAGACTATCTCTATATATACCCACCTACCTCCTATACAAATATATATATACCCACCTACCTCCAATACAAATATATATATTTACCACCTACCTCCTATAGACTATCTCTATATATACCCACCTACCTCTAATACAAATATATATATAGCCACCTACCTCCTATAGACTCTCTATATATACCCACCTACCTCCTATACAAATATATATATACCCACCTACCTCCAATACAAATATATATATTTACCACCTACCTCCTATAGACTATCTCTATATATACCCACCTACCTCTAATACAAATATATATATAGCCACCTACCTCCTATAGACTATCTCTATATATACCCACCTACCTCCTATACAAATATATATATATATACCCACCTACCTCCTGTAGACTATATCTATATGTGGTGGAATCTCGGTAAAAATAAATTTAGTAGGCCGAGATTACCACGTGGCATGTGTACGTGCATATGCTGACGTATCGATCAGTTGGTTGCACGAGGCAAGATACGATCAGTAGTGTACGGAGCATGTGCAAGAATACAGGATGTAGTATTCCCCTCCTCCATTGTGCTGGACAAGCCATGCGGTCAAGCAGGAAGTTAATTCTTATTTGTGTTGATTGGTCAAGAGAATGTGCGGGTGGAGCTTAATATGGGAGGAGTTATGTGCCTATATAAGGAGCCTGCACTATTGTCCGGGGCTCAGAACTTGCTGTATTTTGGTGACATTAGTCCCTCTGAGTCCCGATCGGTGATCCAATAAAGAATCTCTTCCTTCCTGAAGAAACCTGTGTCCATCTCTCTGTGCTTCGCTTCCGTCAGTTTCTCCGGTATCATTTGGTGCATTGGCCGGGAAGCTCATCGTTCAACGGTAGCTGAGAGGCAGAGGCGTGAGACGGTCTATCTTTGCCCACGTTCTCTACGGCTGCACCCCTGAACTTCTGCGTGGACCTCCCTTCGTCTCGGCGCCACTGGTCTGTTGTCCAGGAGATCATCGGCCTCTACGTAAGAAGTGCTGGGGTGTCCCCGTCGATGAGTGTGAACTCAGGTTCAGGAACGAGGAGGTAAGACAACTGCTGTTTTAGACGGCAGACCCACTAGGGGTATACCGATTGTGCGGTAGGCCCATCAGGGGTTTGAATTGTGTATGGAATCTGCCCCCTCTGTCGGAGGGAAGGAGCGAAGGCGCACCGCTCGATCGAACGCTCTTTAGTCAGACCGTTTGATTTTGTTAGTCAGGCGGGGCTCTGGTGTAAATAGCCCTAGCCGGACACCGGTGTCTTGTCTAGACTAGCGTTCTAGGGTGTATATTTTGTTCGCTAGGTCGGAGGGACCGGGAGACTAAGCGGCGTCTGTGTAAATTCGGTTCGCTAGCTCTCAACCTATCTTGGCTAAGTGGGAAGGCGTGTAAATTTGGAACCCACTAGATTTTTGATAGTAATCGACTAAGAGGCGTCTGTGTAAATTCGGTCCTCTAGCTCGCTATATGTGGTGCTTGGGCAGTGTGGCTAACCAAAACGTATGTAGATAGTTTTTGGTAGTCCATTCAAGGTACTGGCCAATAGTTTAGTTGGGAATTGTAAATGTGATAAAGATTGTTTAGTAAAGTGTATATCTTGTTAGATAGCGCGAGCTCAGCCGTCTAGCGAGAGTGTTAATAGTGTGTTGCTGTATTATAGTGCACGGTACCATAACCCTGTATATTTACTGACACTGTATATAAGTACTAATCATTGTCGTCCATTGCATGTTTAACACCATAACCACTAATAATTGTATTGTGACCTTAAATTGTGCTTTGACCTATGCTAACCGTACTGTAACCGCTATTTGTAAAAGACGATGTTACTGGGGTGTGTTATAGACGGGTAATTCGTATATAGAGAATTATAGCGTGGGTGACTGTATAGTTTCGCCAAAGGGCATAATATTGATTATCTAGTGACTGGTGTAACAGCTGTGTGTGTACGGGAATTCCCTGAGTGTTTATTGTGTTATTGTGTACGCTTCACTTGGTAACTGTACCACGTGGTGCTGTTGCCAGAGGAAACGGGTGTGATTGTTGAATAGTACGCGTGCATAGTATTCGTTGTCAACGACGTTCCATTGATAAGTATGGGCGCGTCGCAGTCAACGATTCCGGATCCCTTAGGTTGTATGGTGAAGAATTTTAAAAAGGGATTCAAAACTTGTGATTTTGGGGTTAAAATGTCTCCTGTACGTTTGGTCACTTTGTGTACTAGGGAGTGGCCTACTTTGGTTGCGGCATGGCCGCCACGTGGCAGTTTGGATCCAACTCTGGTACAGCGCTTACACGTGGCTGTATCGGGTAGGCCTGAACTTTACGGGCAGTTTCCTTATATTGATTGTTGGAGACAGGCCGTAAATGACTCGCCAAAATGGATTCAGACATGCCACGAGGAGCAATGTCGCCTCATGGTGGCTAGGACTTGTTTGTCCACTAGGACTGGTGTTAGGCCCATTTTGGACACGCCCCCTGAGTCCGAGATCCCTTTGCCGCCCCCTTACTTTCCGTTAAGAGGAAGTGACGCAAATGCAGGAAGTCCTGCACCCCTTCCCTCATTGCCCTCATCCACTTCCGCTTCCTCCTCCAGTACAGAATCCACCCCCTCTCGTACTAAATCTCCCCTTCCGGAACCAGAGCCAACCCCCATTAGATCCGAATATCCTGATTTGGCGCCACTTCAGACTTCCGGTCAAGCTTCTTCTAGCTCGGCTCGAAGTGTTTTATTTACTACCTTTTCCCAAAACCAAGCTCCCACATCCTCATGTTTTATTACCCCCCGACCGGAACCTCTAACTGACGCCCCTCCACGTAGCCCCATACTAACCCGACAACTGACTGGTACCCAACAATTAAAACATTATCAGATGCCTCTTCGTCTGAATCCCGGGTCAGCCTATATCGATGCCGCAGGTCAAATGGCACATGCTGACCCAGTCTTCGTATATGTCCCGTTCACGACAACCGATCTCTTGAATTGGAAGACCCACAATTCCTCGTATACTGAGAAACCACAAGCTATGACTGATCTGTTCACCTCAATAGTACAGACACATAACCCGACATGGGCTGATTGCCAGCAGTTATTAATGACTTTGTTTAACAATGAGGAAAGGACAAGAATGAATCAAGCGGCCATTAAAGCGCTAGAGGATAAAGCCCGTACTTTGAATCAAGCCAATCCATCAGCATGGGCCGCAACACATTATCCTAACACCGATCCCGACTGGAATGTAAATGGTGCTGATATGGTTCAATTCAGAGCCTATAGAGACGCTATAATTGCTGGCATGAAAGCCGGAGGAAAGAAAGCCATTAATATGTCGAAGACAGTTGAGGTGATTCAGAAAAGTGATGAAGCGCCCAGTGTCTTTTATGACCGATTATTGGAGGCATACCGCTTGTATACCCCCTTTAATCCGGAAGACGCAGATAATTCCCGAATGGTGAACTCCGCCTTTGTCAGCCAAGCTTACGGAGACATTAAGCGCAAGCTACAGAGGTTAGAAGGGTTTGCAGGTATGTCCATCACCCAACTAATGGAGGTAGCGAATAAAGTATATATGAATAGGGAAACAGAAAGTAAGAAAGAGGAAGAGCGCAAGATACGTAGAAAGGCAGACATGCTAGCGGTAGCGATCGCAGGCGTAGATAGACGGGGCCCAGATAGAGGCAATAGTAAGTGGAATGAGGAACCTCTAAGTAGAAATCAGTGCGCATACTGTAGGGAAGAAGGGCATTGGAGAAATGAGTGTCCTCGAAGAGAACAGTGTGAGAGAGACAGACCTAGGACAGGTTATGGAAACTTTAGAGGCAGAGCGAGAGGTAGAGGAGGCCCCGGAGGGAGTAATGGTAATAGAGGGAGCAATGGGAACAGAGGAAGTGTTAGGGAAGATAGGTATTTCCCAGCAGCGCAAAGGTCCCGCGATAGAGAAGGTAGGGACTTTGTAGGATTGGCTGACACGGTCATGGAGGACTATTGATACCGACCGGGCTCCATCCCCCTTGGTTGAGCGGAGCCTATGGTCGATGTATCAATAGGGGGAAAAAGGAGTGCGTTCATGATCGACACTGGTGCTGAACATTCAGTGGTGACTAATCTAGTTGCTCCTCCATCTGGAAGGACTATTACTGTAATAGGAGCAACTGGAAGAAGTGCTGAAAAACCGGTTCTTAAAAGTCGACTCTGTACATTGGGAGGCCACGTAGTAAAACATCAATTCCTTTATATGCCTGAATGTCCAGTCCAATTGCTGGGACGTGATATGCTATCTAAATTACAAGCACAGATTACGTTCCTACCAAATGGAACAACATCCTTAAAGTTTAATGGACCTTCAGGTATTATGACATTATCCGTACCAAAGGAAGAAGAGTGGCGACTTTATACAGCGTTGACTAGCCAAAACCCTAGGAGTGATGAGTCCTTATTCAACATACCAGGAGTTTGGGCAGAGAACAACCCACCAGGACTGGCCCGCAATATTCCACCTATTAAAATTGAACTAAAACTTGGGGTTTATCCAGTGAGCCTAAGACAATATCACATCCCGCAGAAGGCTAAGAAGAACATACAATCTTATCTGGATAAGTTCATACGGTATGGTATCCTAAAATTCTGTACTTCCCCCTGGAACACCCCATTGCTGCCTGTTCAAAAGCCCGGTACAGATGAGTATCGACCTGTGCAGGACTTGAGAGCAGTCAATGATGCGGTTGTTAGTATACATCCAGTTGTGCCCAATCCATATAACCTGCTTGCTTTAATTCCGGGCGGGGCTACTTACTTTACAGTCTTAGACCTCAAAGATGCCTTCTTTTGCCTCCGAATTGCCGCAGAAAGTCAATGTATTTTCGCTTTCCAATGGGAGAACGCTGTAACTTTAGAGGCAGAGCGAGAGGTAGAGGAGGCCCCGGAGGGAGTAATGGTAATAGAGGGAGCAATGGGAACAGAGGAAGTGTTAGGGAAGATAGGTATTTCCCAGCAGCGCAAAGGTCCCGCGATAGAGAAGGTAGGGACTTTGTAGGATTGGCTGACACGGTCATGGAGGACTATTGATACCGACCGGGCTCCATCCCCCTTGGTCGAGCGGAGCCTAAGACAATATCACATCCCGCAGAAGGCTAAGAAGAACATACAATCTTATCTGGATAAGTTCATACGGTATGGTATCCTAAAATTCTGTACTTCCCCCTGGAACACCCCATTGCTGCCTGTTCAAAAGCCCGGTACAGATGAGTATCGACCTGTGCAGGACTTGAGAGCAGTCAATGATGCGGTTGCTTTAATTCCGGGCGGGGCTACTTACTTTACAGTCTTAGACCTCAAAGATGCCTTCTTTTGCCTCCGAATTGCCGCAGAAAGTCAATGTATTTTCGCTTTCCAATGGGAGAACGCCAAATGACCTGGACAAGACTGCCCCAAGGGTTTAAAAATTCACCTACCCTATTTGGTTCAGCTCTAAGTCAAGATCTACTGGATTTCGAGTCCATCCCAGGAGAGTGTGTATTGTTACAATATGTAGATGACTTGTTGATAGCAGCAGTTACAAAGGAAATCTGTCAGCAAGCAACGCACGATCTACTACACATTCTCTGGAAGGCAGGATACAAGGTGTCTAGAAAGAAGGCTCAGTTGTGTTTGCCAACTGTCAAATATCTGGGATTCCATATCTCTGAAGGTCAAAGAATTATGGGGCCAGAGAGAAAAGAAGCTGTGTGCCAAATACCGATACCCAAAAATAGAAGACAAGTGCGAGAATTCTTGGGGGCAGCAGGCTTCTGTAGGATATGGATTCCCAGCTACGCGATACTGGCAAAACCTCTGTACGCAGCTATCAAAGGTACAGAGCACGACCCCTTCTTATGGACTCAAGAACAGCAAACGGCATTTGAAGATGTGAAGAAGGCTTTGATGAGTGCCCCAGCATTAGGTCTACCTGATCACACACGACCATTCTACCTGTATGTACACGAGCAAAGAAGAATGGCTGTGGGAGTATTGACACAGTACTTGGGATCATGGCAAAGACCTTTTGCCTACATGTCTAAGCAACTGGATGCAGTGGCCAGCGGACTTCCACCTTGTCTAAGAGCCATAGCTGCAGCCGCCCTGCTAGTAGCTGAAGCCGATAAACTCACTCTGGGTCAAGAACTTTATGTACGAGTCCCACATGCAGTACAGACGTTGTTGGATTACAAAGGAAATCATTGGTTTAGTAACAGCCGTATGACCAAGTATCAAGCAATGTTGTGTGAAAACCCAAGAGTGCATTTAGAGACTGTAAACACCTTAAATCCAGCTACCCTTTTGCCACAACATACTGAAAGTCAACATGATTGTTTGGAAGTAATGGATGAAGTATTCTCAAGTAGACCAGATCTTTGTGATTTTCCCATCCAGAACCCCGATGTTCAATATTATACCGACGGTAGTAGTTATGTGAAAGAAGGGATCCGCTATGCAGGATATGCAGTAACAACAATAGACAAGGTGATAGAAGCTCGGCCACTGGCGAAAGGAACATCAGCACAAAAGGCAGAATTGATAGCACTGACACGAGCGTTACAATTGGCTGAAGGTTTAAGAGTGAACATCTACACGGACTCCAAGTATGCGTTTTTAACCACTCATGCCCACGGAGCTTTGTATAAAGAAAGAGGACTATTGAATTCAGAAGGCAAAGAAATCAAGTACGCAGCTGAAATCCTACAACTATTGGAAGCAGTGTGGGAGCCGAAAGAAGTCGGTATTATACATTGTCGAGCGCATCTGAGAGGAGATGGTGATGTAACCAAAGGAAATCGGATGGCAGATAGTGCAGCTAAGCGTGCTGCTGAATCGGGAAGACAGGAATATGTGGGGCATATAGCTGCTCTTATACCAACTCCACTGTCTCAATGGACTCCAGTTTATACAGCTCAAGAAGAGGAGTGGTTAAAGACTGAACCTGGAAAGTATTTGGAGAACAAATGGTATCAGTTAGAAGATGGAAGAATAGTCATTCCAGCATCACTAGCGGTAGAAATTGTCCAAAATTATCACAACGGGACACATTCTGGGAGAGATAGCACAGAAGAATCTCTCAGAAAACATTTCTACATACCAAGATTGTCCAACTTGACTCAGGCCATTGTACGAAGATGTGTAACGTGTGCTAAAAATAATGCAAGACAAGGACCAGTAAAGCCACCAGGAGTCCAGTTTATGGGGGGACTCCCCATGTCCGATTTACAAATTGACTTTACAGTGATGCCTAAATCGGGTGGACATCGTTACCTGCTGGTAATTGTGTGCACCTATTCAGGCTGGGTAGAAGCATGTCCTACTCGTACAGAGAAAGCAGGAGAAGTTGTGAGATTCCTGTTACGAGAAATAATACCCCGATATGGACTACCCTGCTCTATAGGATCGGACAATGGTCCAGCTTTTGTTCATCAGTGCCTACAACAACTGACTCATATGCTTGGTATAAAGTGGAGGCTTCATACGGCATATAGACCCCAGAGTTCTGGTAAGGTAGAGAGAATGAATAGAACTATTAAGAATCAGTTGGCTAAAATGTGTCAGGAAACCCAACTTAAGTGGAACGTTCTCTTACCCATAGCTTTATTGCGAATCCGCAGTACCCCTACCAGAAGGATGGGTCTCTCTCCTTTTGAAATCATGTATGGGCGACCACCTCCCGTACTTGGTAACTTAAGAGGGGACTTGAGTCAGTTGGGAGAAGGAATTACCCGGCAGCAGGTTGTAGAGTTGGGTAAGACTATGGAGGAGGTACAGAAATGGGTACAAGATAGATTACCTGTGAATATTTATCCCCCTGTTCATAGTTACCATCCAGGAGACCAAGTGTGGATTAAAGAGTGGAATAATGTACCGTTAGGGCCCAAGTGGAGAGGTCCTTATGTTGTTCTTTTGTCTACCCCTACAGCGATAAAAGTAGCCGAAGTGACTCCGTGGATACATCACTCCAGGGTTAAACCAGCAGCAGTCGATTCTTGGCAAGTTACAGCAGATCCAGAGAATCCCTGCAAGATCCGGTTAAAACGCACGACTCAGTTGGAGTAACGAGGAACTTGTGTGGATTACAAAATTTTATTGTTTCAGGGATTTGGTGCGTGAGTGAGAAGGCCATAATAAAGCCTGTCCGCCCACCGACGTATAGTATATAAGCCAGGGAAAGTCTCGAAGGGACTCCTGTGAAGACGAGCAGAACTCCATTCCCTGCAGCCCTTACATCCTGGAAGCTGAGGTGCCTTCGCACGGACGAAGACTGAGGATGACGGCGAAAGATGTGTTCTTGATAATGTTTATTTATGTGTATTTTTATATTCAAGAAGGTAGAGGTACCGACACTCCTAGCTGTGAGGTATGCATTAAGACTACAAGAACAGGTAACCATATTTCCCAAACCCTAATTTGGCATTCACAATACGAGTGTAAAGGAGATGTATCAAGATGTAGATACCTTAATATAGAATATAGTGTGTGCCATTTAGGAGTAGGAGAACCTAAGTGCTTCAGTCCAGAGTATCAACCCCGTACAATTTGGTTGACTCTCAGGAATGGAGATCCTCAGGGGACCCTAATTAATAAGACGGTGTTAGAATCCGTACATTCTTCGGGTGTTCTGCTATTTGATGCGTGTAAAGCGATATCAAGTGGTAGAAAGCCGTGGAATGTATGTGGGGATCTTAGATGGGAGAGGACGTATGGGTCTAATGATAAATATATTTGTCCCAGTAGTAAAAATAAATATGTGAGTCCTAGATGCCCAAATAGAGATTATAACTTTTGCCCATATTGGTCTTGTGTGGGGTGGGCAACTTGGGGACAGACAGTAGACAAGGACATGATAGTGACTAAGTTGCCTACCAGCCCATATTGTAAGTCTATGGAATGCAATCCAGTCCATATACTTATAAATAACCCCGACAAGTTCTTAGACAAGTATGGTAATTTATTTGGGTTTCAAATATATGGGACGGGTTTAGATCCTGGGACAGTATTGTTTATAGGGATAGAGACTGATACGGTATCCTCCCAAACTAATCAAGTATACCATTCCTTTTATGAAGAGATGAGTATAGATAATAAGATCCCCCATAATGCTAAAAACCTGTTCATTGATTTAGCCGAAAGTATTGCCGGTAGTCTTAATGTTACCAACTGCTATGTGTGTGGAGGTACTAACATGGGAGACCAATGGCCTTGGGAAGCAAAGGAGGTAATGTCCGGTTCTGAGGCAGTTGACCAATTAATATCTACACAAGCCGATTATCAGATGAGTGTTAGAGGTAAATCTGAGTGGAGATTAAAGACCTCCATCATAGGTTATGTTTGCATAGCAAGGAAAGGAATGATGTATAATACTTCTGTAGGAGAATTAACTTGTCTAGGGCTAAAAGCTTATGATGATGATACAAAGAATACAACTTGGTGGTCGGCTTCAAATGTCTCAGAACCATCTAACCCGTTTGCTAGATACGCCAATTTAAAGGATGTGTGGTTTGATCTATCCATCACATCTACCTGGAGAGCCCCAGCAAATTTGTACTGGATCTGTGGTAAGAAAGCCTATTCGGAGTTGCCACAAGACTGGGAAGGGGCATGTGTGTTGGGTATGCTCAAACCATCCTTCTTCTTGTTACCTATTGAAACAGGTGAGACTTTAGGTGTTAAAGTATATGATGTGAATCATAGGAAGAAAAGGGGACCCATAGAGATAGGAGCCTGGGAAGATAATGAATGGCCTCCCCAGCGTATTATAGATTATTATGGGCCAGCCACGTGGGCAGAAGATGGTACCTTTGGTTATAGAACCCCTATTTATATGCTCAACCGCATTATAAGATTACAGGCGGTGGTTGAGATTATTACTAACGAGACATCACAAGCGCTCAATCTTCTAGCGAAGCATAATACCAGGATGAGGACAGCAGTCTACCAAAATAGATTAGCCTTGGATTACCTTTTGGCAGTAGAGGGAGGTGTATGTGGGAAGTTTAACCTGAGCAATTGCTGTCTTCAAATAGATGACGAAGGGCAAGCAATAGCTGAGCTTACTAGCCATATGGTTAAACTAGCGCATGTGCCTACTCAGGTATGGAAAGGGTATAATCCAAGCAGTTGGTTTGGTAGCTGGTATGAGTGGTTTGGAGGGCTTAAGGCAGTGGTAGGTGGAGTCCTACTGATTTTAATGTTGTGTCTACTCCTGCCGTGTCTTATACCCTTAGTAGTTAGGTCTGTGCAAAGCCTGATAGAAAATATAGCAGAGAGGAAGGCTGCTGCACAGATAATGGCAATTTATAAATATGAGGCTCTAGATCAGGGAGAACCAATGCAGGAAGATGAGTGTTGAAGATTCACATCATAAGATAAGTCTGGTTTGGTTCAAGGTAACTTGCGGTGTATGCAAACCAAGGTTAAGTGATGCCTCAAGTAATTGTGAAATATCAAGAGGCATCAAAGGGGGGAATGTGGTGGAATCTCGGTAAAAATAAATTTAGTAGGCCGAGATTACCACGTGGCATGTGTACGTGCATATGCTGACGTATCGATCAGTTGGTTGCACGAGGCAAGATACGATCAGTAGTGTACGGAGCATGTGCAAGAATACAGGATGTAGTATTCCCCTCCTCCATTGTGCTGGACAAGCCATGCGGTCAAGCAGGAAGTTAATTCTTATTTGTGTTGATTGGTCAAGAGAATGTGCGGGTGGAGCTTAATATGGGAGGAGTTATGTGCCTATATAAGGAGCCTGCACTATTGTCCGGGGCTCAGAACTTGCTGTATTTTGGTGACGTTAGTCCCTCTGAGTCCCGATCGGTGATCCAATAAAGAATCTCTTCCTTCCTGAAGAAACCTGTGTCCATCTCTCTGTGCTTCGCTTCCGTCAGTTTCTCCGGTATCATATATATACCCACCTACCTCCAATACAAATATCTATATATACCCACCTACCTCTAATACAAATATCTATGTATATACCCACCTACCTCTATATAAATATCTATATATACCCACCTACCTCCAATACAAATATATAAATATATACCCACCTACCTCTATATAAATATCTATATATAGCCACCTACCTCCTATAGACTATATCTATATATACCCACCTACCTCCAATACAAATATCTATGTATATACCCACCTACCTCTAATACGAATATCTATATAGCCACCTACCTCTATATAAATATCTATATATAGCCACCTATCTCCTATAGACTATATCTATATATACCCACCTACCTCCAATACAAATATCTATATATACCCACCTACCTCTATAGAAATAGCTATATATACCCACCTACCTCAATAGACTATATACACACGTACCTCCAATACATATAGTTATATATATACCTGATGTGGATTATTTTCTGCAAACCAATAAGTTTGAATGACTATCTGTTCCTGTCCAAATTAAAGATAATAAAGTTGCGTGCACGCGGAAGTAAATTCACACTGAGACACGAGGTTCAGGTTAATGAAAGAACTTCGGATGGTTTAATCAGAGGGGCAGGCGACCCCTCATAAAGCACAATTACATCATAAGCATTGTCAGAGATAACATAGAATTATAAATCAGTAATTGGTTAAGTGTTAAGTGGTTCATTCAAAGCACGTCCTACTGGGTGTGCCATCTTATGTCATTACTGTCGTCATGAAGTTCTCCCCCGGATTCCAGCACCATCTTGGAAATGAGAGTGTTTGGTCGATGGGTGGGGTACTCCTGAGTGACATCTAGTGGTCATTTTAGTAATTTATTGAATACTACTGATTATAACTAAATGGAGTAAATAGGCATTTTACTAACTAAAATTAGGGTAATATTTCATTTCCACAACATACCCACTTACCTCTAATACAAATATCTATATATATATACCCACCTACCTCTATATAAATATCTATATATACCCACCTACCTCTATATAAATATCTATATATACCCACCTACCTCCAATAGAGATAGCAATATATACCCACCTACCTCTATATAAATTACTTTAAACCCACCTATCTCTATATAAATAGCTATAAACCCACCTACCTCCAATAGAAATAGCTATATAACCACCTACCTTTTAGATAAATAGCTATATACCCACCTACCTCTATATCAATAGCTATAAACCCACCTACCTCTATATAAATAGCTATATACCCACCTACCTCTATATAAATAGCTATATACCCACCTACCTCTATATAAATAGCTATATACCCACCTACCTCTATATCAATAGCTATAAACCCACCTACCTCTATATAAATAGCTATATACCCACCTACCTCATATATATATATCTATATACCCACCTAAATTTTATTGATATATATATATATATATATTGTGGCGAAACCAACTTCGCCACTGTGGGCTGGAGAAGCCTGGCTGCTAGCCTCCTGCCCTGCGACTATGGCCCCTGGACATATTGCACTTTAAAGACTATATTTGGGCATGTATAATTTATATTGCTGCTACTGGCCCTTTAAAATCAGCGGTGGACATTTTGGGACTAATGTCCCTTTAAGACTTTGTAACATATCACAGTAATACTGTCTTAAATATTATGTAGGTATTTGTGTTCAGTTAAACTGGGGATATGTAGAAATGTGTGTTTTATGTGTTAAATGTATCAGTATGTAATTTTATGTCTTTTACTGTCTTTTTGCAACCATGTGGTTAATGGAGTCTGACTCTAGTCCTAGATAATTGGATTACTTCTCCAATTATCTCCAGGGCAGAAGGGAGGAAGCCGGGATGCATTGTGGGGGATGTTTTACTTCTGTTTGGGCCAGATTGTGCCATGCTGCAAGCAAGGGCCCAAAAGATACTTTTAGTAACTTTTAAACCCCTGGTCGGATTCATGCCATTTTTTAATATGTTGTTCCCCTGAATGGATTGATTGTGGATATGTATTTTTATGTGAATGTGATGTATGGTTTTAAAGTTATGAAAGTTGTGTAAAAGTATATTTTACTCTGTATGCATAATGGGATTATGTGTCACACTAAGGGGAGGGGATGTGTGGGAGGTAACATCTATGTCATTGGTTCTTTTATGCCTCCCCCTGGGTGTGGCCTGTATGTGTGAGTTGGAAATAAAAGCCAGACTGGGTGTCCCAGTCTAGAGTTCCTGCTTAACCCTCAAAATGAAGTGTCGTCTCGTTCTTGGGGGGGATTGGATTGTAAGCTGACTGCCAAGAGTGTAAGCCGATTGTATGCTTTTCTTGTTCAGCTGTTCCAGTTCGGAGTGTCATTTCGTATCCAGCTCGTGAGTTCTGATGTTCTGCAGTAGCTGTGCCTGTCTATGGAAAAGGGGATTATCGCCTAAACGCATTTTTCCCCTTTTATGCTGAAACGGTCCGTTACAATTGGTGGCAAGCGGCGGGATCGTTCCTACAACCAGAGGGACAGCTACAGACAACACCATTCCTGGATTACAAAGTGAGGGCAACGCCAGTACCCGTACAGCGCCCCTATCTACAAGGAACCAACTGCAGCAGAGCAAGCATGGCACCCAGCTACACTCAAGAGGCGTATGACAGAGAGGTCACCGCGGTGCTGGCTATATGCGGACCCAACCTCTCAGAGGAGCTAATACAGTGTGTGAAGAAAGCAGTGCGAGAGTACTTGCCGCGGGAATCAGAGTGGGCCAGGGGGTTTGCAGACCTCCCTCCCCAGCGGCAATGTGTGGCCCAGGGAGCTGATGGTGTCGTCCATCCTCCCCAGCAGCCGTGTGTGTCCAAGGGAGCCGAAGGTGCAGTCCTTCCTCCCCAGCGGCAGGCTGAGTTACAGGGGGCAGAGGTTGTTGTTCCTGCCCCCCAGCAGCAAAGTGAGATGCCAAGAAGGCAGTGTGAAGTGAAGGGAGAGGAGAGCAGCGTCCTCCCTCCCCAGCGGCAATGTGTGCCCCAGGGAGCTGATGGTGTCGTCCATCCTCCCCAGCAGCCGTGTGTGTCCAAGGGAGCCGAAGGTGCAGTCCTTCCTCCCCAGCGGCAGGCTGAGTTACAGGGGGCAGAGGTTGTTGTTCCTGCCCCCCAGCAGCAAAGTGATATGCCAAGAAGGCAGTGGGAAGTGAAGGGAGAGGAGAGCAGCGTCCTCCCTCCCCAGCGGCAATGTGTGCCCCAGGGAGCTGATGGTGTCGTCCATCCTCCCCAGCAGCCGTGTGTGTCCAAGGGAGCCGAAGGTGCAGTCCTTCCTCCCCAGCGGCAGGCTGAGTTACAGGGGGCAGAGGTTGTTGTTCCTGCCCCCCAGCAGCAAAGTGATATGCCAAGAAGGCAGTGTGAAGTGAAGGGAGAGGAGAGCAGCGTCCTCCCTCCCCAGCGGCAGTGTGTGCCCCAGGGAGCTGATGGTGTCGTCCATCCTCCCCAGCAGCCGTGTGTGTCCCAGGGAGCCGAAGGTGCCGTCCTTCCTCCCCAGCGGCAGGCTGAGTTACAGGGGGCAGAGGTTGTTGTTCCTGCCCCCCAGCAGCAAAGTGAGATGCCAAGAAGGCAGTGTGAAGCGAAGGGAGAGGAGAGCAGCGTCCTCCCTCCCCAGCGGCAGTGTGTGCCCCAGGGAGCTGATGGTGTCGTCCATCCTCCCCAGCGGCAGTGTCTATCCCAGGGAGCTGATGGTGTCGTCCATCCTCCCCAGCGGCAGTGTGTCCTGCAGGGAGCAGAGACAGTCAGTCTCGCACCCCAGCAGCCGGACAAGAGAATGAAAGGGGAGACAGCTGGTCCCCCTTTCCACCAGCAGAGAGAGTGGCAGGGAGAGGAGCCTGCTAACCCCCCTCCCCAGCGGCAGTTTACCGTCCAGAGAGAGGAGCTTGTTACACCCTCTCTCCAGCGGCAGCCTAACCCACCAAGGGGAGATGTTAAGCCCCACATCTGGGCAGATGGGACCGTAGTCTCTGCACTTACAGCCCCAGGGGTAGGGACGGTCGGTCCTGTCCCCCAGCCACAGAGCGATATACCTAAAGGGGAGACAGTCGGTCTCCAGCAGCCAGGCTCCCACCAGACTACTCCCGTGGTAGTGCTGGCAACAGGACAGAGTACCGCTGGTCTCTGCCCCCTCAGCAACCCACCAAGACAGCATATCAGTCTCTCCCACAGCCGTGGGGAGACACCTGAACTTGGACAAAATTCTCCCTCACCCAGGTGTAGTAACTGTTTATTATGGGTGGGCTGCTCTACTACTTCTGTTCTGTGGGTGGGTTGCTGGACTAACTAGGGCACTGACCGGCAGGAGGTCAGATACCCTGTTAGTCTAATTGGTAAAGGGGAGAATTGTGGCGAAACCAACTTCGCCACTGTGGGCTGGAGAAGCCTGGCTGCTAGCCTCCTGCCCTGCGACTATGGCCCCTGGACATATTGCACTTTAAAGACTATATTTGGGCATGTATAATTTATATTGCTGCTACTGGCCCTTTAAAATCAGCGGTGGACATTTTGGGACTAATGTCCCTTTAAGACTTTGTAACATATCACAGTAATACTGTCTTAAATATTATGTAGGTATTTGTGTTCAGTTAAACTGGGGATATGTAGAAATGTGTGTTTTATGTGTTAAATGTATCAGTATGTAATTTTATGTCTTTTACTGTCTTTTTGCAACCATGTGGTTAATGGAGTCTGACTCTAGTCCTAGATAATTGGATTACTTCTCCAATTATCTCCAGGGCAGAAGGGAGGAAGCCGGGATGCATTGTGGGGGATGTTTTACTTCTGTTTGGGCCAGATTGTGCCATGCTGCAAGCAAGGGCCCAAAAGATACTTTTAGTAACTTTTAAACCCCTGGTCGGATTCATGCCATTTTTTAATATGTTGTTCCCCTGAATGGATTGATTGTGGATATGTATTTTTATGTGAATGTGATGTATGGTTTTAAAGTTATGAAAGTTGTGTAAAAGTATATTTTACTCTGTATGCATAATGGGATTATGTGTCACACTAAGGGGAGGGGATGTGTGGGAGGTAACATCTATGTCATTGGTTCTTTTATGCCTCCCCCTGGGTGTGGCCTGTATGTGTGAGTTGGAAATAAAAGCCAGACTGGGTGTCCCAGTCTAGAGTTCCTGCTTAACCCTCAAAATGAAGTGTCGTCTCGTTTTTGGGGGGGATTGGATTGTAAGCTGACTGCCAAGAGTGTAAGCCGATTGTATGCTTTTCTTGTTCAGCTGTTCCAGTTCGGAGTGTCATTTCGTATCCAGCTCGTGAGTTCTGATGTTCTGCAGTAGCTGTGCCTGTCTATGGAAAAGGGGATTATCGCCTAAACGCATTTTTCCCCTTTTATGCTGAAACGGTCCGTTACAATTGGTGGCAAGCGGCGGGATCGTTCCTACAACCAGAGGGACAGCTACAGACAACACCATTCCTGGATTACAAAGTGAGGGCAACGCCAGTACCCGTACAGCGCCCCTATCTACAAGGAACCAACTGCAGCAGAGCAAGCATGGCACCCAGCTACACTCAAGAGGCGTATGACAGAGAGGTCACCGCGGTGCTGGCTATATGCGGACCCAACCTCTCAGAGGAGCTAATACAGTGTGTGAAGAAAGCAGTGCGAGAGTACTTGCCGCGGGAATCAGAGTGGGCCAGGGGGTTTGCAGACCTCCCTCCCCAGCGGCAATGTGTGGCCCAGGGAGCTGATGGTGTCGTCCATCCTCCCCAGCAGCCGTGTGTGTCCAAGGGAGCCGAAGGTGCAGTCCTTCCTCCCCAGCGGCAGGCTGAGTTACAGGGGGCAGAGGTTGTTGTTCCTGCCCCCCAGCAGCAAAGTGAGATGCCAAGAAGGCAGTGTGAAGTGAAGGGAGAGGAGAGCAGCGTCCTCCCTCCCCAGCGGCAATGTGTGCCCCAGGGAGCTGATGGTGTCGTCCATCCTCCCCAGCAGCCGTGTGTGTCCAAGGGAGCCGAAGGTGCAGTCCTTCCTCCCCAGCGGCAGGCTGAGTTACAGGGGGCAGAGGTTGTTGTTCCTGCCCCCCAGCAGCAAAGTGATATGCCAAGAAGGCAGTGGGAAGTGAAGGGAGAGGAGAGCAGCGTCCTCCCTCCCCAGCGGCAATGTGTGCCCCAGGGAGCTGATGGTGTCGTCCATCCTCCCCAGCAGCCGTGTGTGTCCAAGGGAGCCGAAGGTGCAGTCCTTCCTCCCCAGCGGCAGGCTGAGTTACAGGGGGCAGAGGTTGTTGTTCCTGCCCCCCAGCAGCAAAGTGATATGCCAAGAAGGCAGTGTGAAGTGAAGGGAGAGGAGAGCAGCGTCCTCCCTCCCCAGCGGCAGTGTGTGCCCCAGGGAGCTGATGGTGTCGTCCATCCTCCCCAGCAGCCGTGTGTGTCCCAGGGAGCCGAAGGTGCCGTCCTTCCTCCCCAGCGGCAGGCTGAGTTACAGGGGGCAGAGGTTGTTGTTCCTGCCCCCCAGCAGCAAAGTGAGATGCCAAGAAGGCAGTGTGAAGCGAAGGGAGAGGAGAGCAGCGTCCTCCCTCCCCAGCGGCAGTGTGTGCCCCAGGGAGCTGATGGTGTCGTCCATCCTCCCCAGCGGCAGTGTCTATCCCAGGGAGCTGATGGTGTCGTCCATCCTCCCCAGCGGCAGTGTGTCCTGCAGGGAGCAGAGACAGTCAGTCTCGCACCCCAGCAGCCGGACAAGAGAATGAAAGGGGAGACAGCTGGTCCCCCTTTCCACCAGCAGAGAGAGTGGCAGGGAGAGGAGCCTGCTAACCCCCCTCCCCAGCGGCAGTTTACCGTCCAGAGAGAGGAGCTTGTTACACCCTCTCTCCAGCGGCAGCCTAACCCACCAAGGGGAGATGTTAAGCCCCACATCTGGGCAGATGGGACCGTAGTCTCTGCACTTACAGCCCCAGGGGTAGGGACGGTCGGTCCTGTCCCCCAGCCACAGAGCGATATACCTAAAGGGGAGACAGTCGGTCTCCAGCAGCCAGGCTCCCACCAGACTACTCCCGTGGTAGTGCTGGCAACAGGACAGAGTACCGCTGGTCTCTGCCCCCTCAGCAACCCACCAAGACAGCATATCAGTCTCTCCCACAGCCGTGGGGAGACACCTGAACTTGGACAAAATTCTCCCTCACCCAGGTGTAGTAACTGTTTATTATGGGTGGGCTGCTCTACTACTTCTGTTCTGTGGGTGGGTTGCTGGACTAACCAGGGCACTGACCGGCAGGAGGTCAGATACCCTGTTAGTCTAATTGGTAAAGGGGAGAATTGTGGCGAAACCAACTTCGCCACTGTGGGCTGGAGAAGCCTGGCTGCTAGCCTCCTGCCCTGCGACTATGGCCCCTGGACATATTGCACTTTAAAGACTATATTTGGGCATGTATAATTTATATTGCTGCTACTGGCCCTTTAAAATCAGCGGTGGACATTTTGGGACTAATGTCCCTTTAAGACTTTGTAACATATCACAGTAATACTGTCTTAAATATTATGTAGGTATTTGTGTTCAGTTAAACTGGGGATATGTAGAAATGTGTGTTTTATGTGTTAAATGTATCAGTATGTAATTTTATGTCTTTTACTGTCTTTTTGCAACCATGTGGTTAATGGAGTCTGACTCTAGTCCTAGATAATTGGATTACTTCTCCAATTATCTCCAGGGCAGAAGGGAGGAAGCCGGGATGCATTGTGGGGGATGTTTTACTTCTGTTTGGGCCAGATTGTGCCATGCTGCAAGCAAGGGCCCAAAAGATACTTTTAGTAACTTTTAAACCCCTGGTCGGATTCATGCCATTTTTTAATATGTTGTTCCCCTGAATGGATTGATTGTGGATATGTATTTTTATGTGAATGTGATGTATGGTTTTAAAGTTATGAAAGTTGTGTAAAAGTATATTTTACTCTGTATGCATAATGGGATTATGTGTCACACTAAGGGGAGGGGATGTGTGGGAGGTAACATCTATGTCATTGGTTCTTTTATGCCTCCCCCTGGGTGTGGCCTGTATGTGTGAGTTGGAAATAAAAGCCAGACTGGGTGTCCCAGTCTAGAGTTCCTGCTTAACCCTCAAAATGAAGTGTCGTCTCGTTTTTGGGGGGGATTGGATTGTAAGCTGACTGCCAAGAGTGTAAGCCGATTGTATGCTTTTCTTGTTCAGCTGTTCCAGTTCGGAGTGTCATTTCGTATCCAGCTCGTGAGTTCTGATGTTCTGCAGTAGCTGTGCCTGTCTATGGAAAAGGGGATTATCGCCTAAACGCATTTTTCCCCTTTTATGCTGAAACGGTCCGTTACAATTGGTGGCAAGCGGCGGGATCGTTCCTACAACCAGAGGGACAGCTACAGACAACACCATTCCTGGATTACAAAGTGAGGGCAACGCCAGTACCCGTACAGCGCCCCTATCTACAAGGAACCAACTGCAGCAGAGCAAGCATGGCACCCAGCTACACTCAAGAGGCGTATGACAGAGAGGTCACCGCGGTGCTGGCTATATGCGGACCCAACCTCTCAGAGGAGCTAATACAGTGTGTGAAGAAAGCAGTGCGAGAGTACTTGCCGCGGGAATCAGAGTGGGCCAGGGGGTTTGCAGACCTCCCTCCCCAGCGGCAATGTGTGGCCCAGGGAGCTGATGGTGTCGTCCATCCTCCCCAGCAGCCGTGTGTGTCCAAGGGAGCCGAAGGTGCAGTCCTTCCTCCCCAGCGGCAGGCTGAGTTACAGGGGGCAGAGGTTGTTGTTCCTGCCCCCCAGCAGCAAAGTGAGATGCCAAGAAGGCAGTGTGAAGTGAAGGGAGAGGAGAGCAGCGTCCTCCCTCCCCAGCGGCAATGTGTGCCCCAGGGAGCTGATGGTGTCGTCCATCCTCCCCAGCAGCCGTGTGTGTCCAAGGGAGCCAAAGGTGCAGTCCTTCCTCCCCAGCGGCAGGCTGAGTTACAGGGGGCAGAGGTTGTTGTTCCTGCCCCCCAGCAGCAAAGTGATATGCCAAGAAGGCAGTGGGAAGTGAAGGGAGAGGAGAGCAGCGTCCTCCCTCCCCAGCGGCAATGTGTGCCCCAGGGAGCTGATGGTGTCGTCCATCCTCCCCAGCAGCCGTGTGTGTCCAAGGGAGCCGAAGGTGCAGTCCTTCCTCCCCAGCGGCAGGCTGAGTTACAGGGGGCAGAGGTTGTTGTTCCTGCCCCCCAGCAGCAAAGTGATATGCCAAGAAGGCAGTGTGAAGTGAAGGGAGAGGAGAGCAGCGTCCTCCCTCCCCAGCGGCAGTGTGTGCCCCAGGGAGCTGATGGTGTCGTCCATCCTCCCCAGCAGCCGTGTGTGTCCCAGGGAGCCGAAGGTGCCGTCCTTCCTCCCCAGCGGCAGGCTGAGTTACAGGGGGCAGAGGTTGTTGTTCCTGCCCCCCAGCAGCAAAGTGAGATGCCAAGAAGGCAGTGTGAAGCGAAGGGAGAGGAGAGCAGCGTCCTCCCTCCCCAGCGGCAGTGTGTGCCCCAGGGAGCTGATGGTGTCGTCCATCCTCCCCAGCGGCAGTGTCTATCCCAGGGAGCTGATGGTGTCGTCCATCCTCCCCAGCGGCAGTGTGTCCTGCAGGGAGCAGAGACAGTCAGTCTCGCACCCCAGCAGCCGGACAAGAGAATGAAAGGGGAGACAGCTGGTCCCCCTTTCCACCAGCAGAGAGAGTGGCAGGGAGAGGAGCCTGCTAACCCCCCTCCCCAGCGGCAGTTTACCGTCCAGAGAGAGGAGCTTGTTACACCCTCTCTCCAGCGGCAGCCTAACCCACCAAGGGGAGATGTTAAGCCCCACATCTGGGCAGATGGGACCGTAGTCTCTGCACTTACAGCCCCAGGGGTAGGGACGGTCGGTCCTGTCCCCCAGCCACAGAGCGATATACCTAAAGGGGAGACAGTCGGTCTCCAGCAGCCAGGCTCCCACCAGACTACTCCCGTGGTAGTGCTGGCAACAGGACAGAGTACCGCTGGTCTCTGCCCCCTCAGCAACCCACCAAGACAGCATATCAGTCTCTCCCACAGCCGTGGGGAGACACCTGAACTTGGACAAAATTCTCCCTCACCCAGGTGTAGTAACTGTTTATTATGGGTGGGCTGCTCTACTACTTCTGTTCTGTGGGTGGGTTGCTGGACTAACCAGGGCACTGACCGGCAGGAGGTCAGATACCCTGTTAGTCTAATTGGTAAAGGGGAGAATTGTGGCGAAACCAACTTCGCCACTGTGGGCTGGAGAAGCCTGGCTGCTAGCCTCCTGCCCTGCGACTATGGCCCCTGGACATATTGCACTTTAAAGACTATATTTGGGCATGTATAATTTATATTGCTGCTACTGGCCCTTTAAAATCAGCGGTGGACATTTTGGGACTAATGTCCCTTTAAGACTTTGTAACATATCACAGTAATACTGTCTTAAATATTATGTAGGTATTTGTGTTCAGTTAAACTGGGGATATGTAGAAATGTGTGTTTTATGTGTTAAATGTATCAGTATGTAATTTTATGTCTTTTACTGTCTTTTTGCAACCATGTGGTTAATGGAGTCTGACTCTAGTCCTAGATAATTGGATTACTTCTCCAATTATCTCCAGGGCAGAAGGGAGGAAGCCGGGATGCATTGTGGGGGATGTTTTACTTCTGTTTGGGCCAGATTGTGCCATGCTGCAAGCAAGGGCCCAAAAGATACTTTTAGTAACTTTTAAACCCCTGGTCGGATTCATGCCATTTTTTAATATGTTGTTCCCCTGAATGGATTGATTGTGGATATGTATTTTTATGTGAATGTGATGTATGGTTTTAAAGTTATGAAAGTTGTGTAAAAGTATATTTTACTCTGTATGCATAATGGGATTATGTGTCACACTAAGGGGAGGGGATGTGTGGGAGGTAACATCTATGTCATTGGTTCTTTTATGCCTCCCCCTGGGTGTGGCCTGTATGTGTGAGTTGGAAATAAAAGCCAGACTGGGTGTCCCAGTCTAGAGTTCCTGCTTAACCCTCAAAATGAAGTGTCGTCTCGTTCTTGGGGGGGATTGGATTGTAAGCTGACTGCCAAGAGTGTAAGCCGATTGTATGCTTTTCTTGTTCAGCTGTTCCAGTTCGGAGTGTCATTTCGTATCCAGCTCGTGAGTTCTGATGTTCTGCAGTAGCTGTGCCTGTCTATGGAAAAGGGGATTATCGCCTAAACGCATTTTTCCCCTTTTATGCTGAAACGGTCCGTTACATATATATATATATATATATATGAAAATGTATTCCTACTTACCGTAATTTTCTTTTCCTGGTCATAGGCCATGGCAGCACAACAGTGTCAAAAGCCGCAGACAGGTCAAGGAGAATTAGGATAGAGTAGTGACCACGAGATTTTGCAGCGAGTAGATCATTGGATACTTTGGTCAGTGCTGTTTCCACAGAGTGCTTAGCGCGGAAACCAGACTGAAGCGGGTCTAGCAGAGAGTTTGATTCGAGGAAGTCTGTCAATCTCGCATACACAATTCTTTCAAGGATCTTGGATGCAAAAGGCAGTAGCGAGATAGGACGATAGTTGGATGGGGAGTTAGGGTCAAGATTGGGCTTCTTTAGAATTGGGGTTACAGTTGCATGTTTGAAGGGCGATGGAAATATACCACAGGAGAGAGAGAGATTGAGAATTTTAGTGAGAGGTGGAGAAAGAGAAGAAGACAGAGTACGGATGAGATGCGAGGGAATTGGATCTAGGGAGCAGGTGGTGGGGCGGGAGGACTGGAGCAGAGCAGAAACCTCTTCCAATGTAGCAGGTGCGAATGAACATAGAACAGCAGAGGGAGTGAAGTTAGGTGAAGTATTGCAAGGGGGAGGAGAAAGATGAGAGATCTCTTCTCTGATTGTAGAGATCTTGTCAGTGAAGTGACAAGTGTCTGTCTTCCATCCCCAGTGATGGTGACTACCGTCACACTTGAATATTCTGTTTTTGCAAGTATGCATCTAGTAGCTGTTTGAACATCTGTATGGACTCTGATAAAACCACTTCTTCAGGAAGAGACTTCCACATCCTTATTGTTCTGACAGTAAAAAAACCTTTCCTTTGCCTTAGACGAAATCTTCTTTCTTCCAGTCTAAACGCATGACCTCTTGTCCTATGTAAAGTCCGGTTTGTGAATAGATTTCCACACAATGGTTTGTATTAGCCCCGAATATATTTGTATTATGTTATCATATCCCCTCTCTAAATAGGTTTAAATTTGTTAACCTTTCTTCATAGCTTATATGTTCCATTCCTTTTATTAATTTTGTAGCCTGCCTCTGCACTTTTTCTAGTGCCATAATATCCTTCTTTAGAACAGGTGCCCAAATTTGCACAGCATATTCAATATGTGGTCTTACCAGTGATTTATAAAGGGAAAATGATATTCTCGTCCCGAGAATGAATGCCCTTTTTCAGGCATGACAATATCTTACAGGCCTTGGCCACTGCTGATTGACATTGCACATTGTTGCATAGTTTGTTGTCTATAACAATTCCCAAGTCCTTTCGTGTGTTGTTATCCCTAATTCGCTTCCATTAAGGGTATACGTTGCTTGTGCATTCTTTACGCCGAAGTGCATAACTTTGCATTTTTCAACATTAAATTTCATCTGCCATTTAAGTGCACAGTCCCCCAGTCTATCTAAATCCCTCTGCAGCATAGAAATATCTTGCTCACATTGTATTACTTTACAGAGTTTTGTGTCATCTGCAAACACTGAAACATGACTTTCAATGCTGTCTTCAAGATCATTTATAAACATGTTAAATAGAAGGGGTCCCAGAACCCTGAGGGACACCATTTGCCACCTCTGTCCAGCTTGAAAATTTACCATTAATGACAACTCTTTGTACTCTATTTTTAAGCCAATGTTCTACCCAAGAACAAGTTTTCATCTAGACTGATTTCTTTGAGTTTGAACACTAATCTATTGTGTGGAACTGTATCAAATGCCTTGGCAAAATCCAAATAGATCTCATGCACTGCAACACCGTGATCTATACTTCTACTTACTTCTTCGTAGAATGCAATCAGGTTAGTTTGATATGACCTGTGCTTCATAAAACCATGCTGATTTTTTGCTGATAACCATGTTCTTCTCAAGGAATTCTTGAATATGATCCCTTAATAACCTTTCAAATATTTTCCCAGACACAGAAGTTAAGCTCACAGGTCTATAATTTCCAGGCAAGGAGTTTGAACCCTTTTTAATTATAGGAACCACATCTGCCTTCCTCCAATCCTCCATAACACTTCCTGAAAGAAAAGAATATTGAAAGATTAAAAACAGAGGTTCACTTATTTCTACACTTAGTTCCTTAAGTACTCGTGGATGAATACCGTCAGGCCCTGGAGCTTTGTTTAGATTAACTTTCTTAAGTTGCTGCAGCATCTTGTCTTGAGTTAACCAATTACAACTTTTCTGCAAGTTTTTAGCAGCAATAATTTGCACATCTATTGCCATGGGTTCTTCCTTAATATATACGGGGAGAAATAGTTATTTAAAATGTTGTCCTTTTCCTGGTCTTCATTAACTAACACCCCCATTCCAGTTTTTAGTGTACCTAAACTTTCATATTTCGTATTATAAGAGTTATGTATTTTTATGTGGTTTTTGTAGCAGTTTTTGACTTAGAGATATTTCCTGTTACTGGAGATAATTAGGTTACTACAGCCACTTAAGCCAATTATCTCCAGGATAGAGGAGACGATAGACCGGCCGCACAGCCTAAATCTGTGGAACTGTTTTGGGCTTGAAAGCCATGCTTGCGGTCGGTCAAATGTGACTTCCATAAAACTTTTGAACCCCTGCTCTGATCTGGGTGATTTTTGGATATGTTGTTCACCCAGATCAGGGCTATCCAGGGATGTAGGGATATGTTGTTGTTTTGGGGTGTTTCTGGACTTTGGGTAAAACTAGATATTTTCTGCCTGTGATAATTGAGTTAGTCCATTGTGTTTGGTAATTATATCACAGGCAGAGTGGGGGGATTGTGTATGTGGCGAAAGTAACCTCTCCACTGGTTTTTGGAGGGGCCTGTTTGCCAGCCTCCTGCCCTGCGACTATGGCCCTGGGATGGATTTCCCTTTAAGGGGCAATCCATCCCAGGCTTATGGACTTATATTATGCTGCCTTTAACTGTTTTGTACAAAGGATTGGTACTTCGATATGGCACTTCGGATACAGCCGAAGTGCCGAAGTAGTCGAAGTGGCCGCCATTAGACAGTCGAACACGTGGCGGCGGCCATTTTAATCCAGTCAAACGTGGTCAGCGGTGTGTGCCGTCAAATCCCTGGAACGGAAATCGGCCACACATTTGAACGAACACCGCTGACCTGTACCTTCCCCTGCCCTTCGACACTGCGGCTGGAGACACACGTTCGAACGAGACTTTGTCATTTTGGGTGCAAAATAGACCTCCAGTAGACAATTGAACACCACGGAAATGCAATCCCGGTTTCACTTCGACACTTCGACAGAAGTCGAAGTGTGTTCAACGATTCGAACGCCGCCTTCGGATGGGACTTTGTTACTTTTCAGGGCAGAAATAGACCGACCGCACAGCCTGAATCTGTGGAACTGTTTTGAGCATGCAAACAGGCGTGCGGTCGGTCCGAAGAGACTTTTTCCATATCTCTGGAACCACTGAACCGATTTGTACGAATTTTTAATATGTTTGTCCCCAAGTTGTGTGGTTCATAATAATATAAGTTTTATTCCTGTGTGATAAAAAATAATAAAGTTATAAAAATGCATAAAAAAGTATACGTTTTAGCTTGGAGATAATTGAGTAGATACAGTAAGAAACTCAATTATCTCCCAAGCAGAGGGGAGGGAATCTGTGGGATGTAACCGTTATCTGATTGGTTAATGCCTAATTGCCTGTGGGCATCTCCCTTGCAGGGGAGCACTGCATAAAAGCAGAGTAAGAAAAAGAAAGAGATAGGACTAAATAAGTCCTTAATGGGAGAGTAATAGAGGGGAAGGAGGTCCCTACCTTTAATAATCCTAAGGGAAAACAAAATAGAGTAGGACAGATGGGAGAAGGAAATATAGTGGTGAACCATCTAAAGACAAATGCAGAAATCAGGTGTCTACTAGAAAAAAAGAGACTACCTGATAAATGTTCTAACCTAAAGTTGAACAGCATGCATCCTAAGTCTCATAGGCAAACAACCCAGGTAATAGAGGTAGCTAGAAAACTGAGCCAGTATAAAGAGGTTGGAAAAAGCCTCTGTAGGAGAAGTAAACGACCCCAATTCTATGCCCAGACAGAAACCCCTGTCGGTAGGAAGCTGTCCCTAGTTACCTCGGCACTGTGAGAGGACCACTAGTGTCTACCCGAACCCTAATCCCTATCTGTCCTAATGATTAAAAAAGATTTAAACAAATAAATCCATAAGTGCTACCAAAAGTGAACAAAAGAAAATAATTAAATAAAGTAAGCTCGACGTGCGTTTCGGCGTTTCAGCACGCCGTCGTCAGGCACAATAAACTTTTGAAGTTCACAGTATCCGTTTAAATACCTTTTGTTGCAATCAATAAAGATTGTGAAATGCTGTGTATAGCTCATTTGTGGTATACTGCCATAAACTCTGTGTAACGGATCGCCTGGCACCCCGCCCGGGTACCTCCGTTAATGGATGCTCCTAGCGTTTCCTGAGGACTCCAAGCACTCTGGCAGACACCACAATCACCGAATCAGAGAAGCATATGAATCCTCTCAAGCCTCTGAATGCTGTAGACAGTTGAATAGGAACCATACGAATAGGTTTGCACTCCTAGCAGTCAAACTGGAACAGCATACAATAAATCCTCCCCCAATAATGAGACGACACTTCACTTTGAGGGTTAAACAGGAACTCTGGACTGGCACATCCAGCCTGGCTTTTATTACAAAAGGTACAAACAGAACACACCCAGGGGGAGGCATAAAATAACCAATAGTATCACGGGTGCAACCCATACATCCCCTCCCCTTAGTGTGACACATAATCCCATTATACATACAGTAAAAATACAGTTTCCACACATACTCTGTAACTTTAAAACCATACATCACATTCACATAAAAATACATATCCACAATCAATCCATTCAGGGGAACAACATATTAAAAAATGGCATGAATCAGACCAGGGGTTCAAAAGTTAGTAATAGTATCTTTTAAAACCCCTGTCAGCATGACTTTCCAGCTCAGACCGTTTACCTCCCACAATGCCTCACAATCCCTCCCCTCTGGCCTGGAGATAATTGAGGAAGGAATCTAATTATCTCCAAGGACTGAGGCAAAACTCCATTACCCACATGGCAGACAAAAAGACAGTAAAAGACATAAAATACAGAAAGTTACTTTTTATCCATAACACACAGACATTTCACATATCCCCAGATAGCTGGGATCTGAGCGCACAAAACTACCGAATAGCGCGCAGATCCTATTCACACAGTACAATTGCCATGGAGCTAAAGTCTTTCCCATAGTCTTTCATTATATGAATAGGCTCCATGGTATAGCTATCTGGGGTATCACCGCTCACACAGGGCCATAATCACTGGGCAGGAGGCTAGCAACCAGGCTTCTCCAGTTCTCAGTGGCGAGGTTGGTTCCGCCACACTCTGGTTTCTCATTGGTCTGATGTTTTCTCACTGCCGCCCCTTGTCAGCCGCATCACGTGACATAATCGTGACATGAGCGGAGGGGCGTGGTGTCGGGATTGGGCAGTACCCACGTGGGGCCGGAGTGGGAGTGGTTAGACCACAGAGTGACAGCAGTATCATGTAATTGAAAATTCCCACTGTTAAAGACCTAACAGGATAGTGCGATAATTTAGGGGGTATGATTACATAATCATCCTAATGAACTGAGCACAAATTAAGTGCAATAGTGGTACTGTAAGTATCACTATTATAAGGCATGAATTTGACAGTTACTACAATCCCTAGATCGTGGTACACAAAGATTGATCAGTCAAAAGGCTTAACCAAGTGATTACTATATAATTCACAGTTCATATGTAAGAACTGGAAAAGATCAGATCCCATTAGGTCAGTATGGTGTCATATTTTAAAATGAATAATCGGACAGAGAAATAAAGATGATATATATAAGAAAAAGTGGTATATGTGATATATAACATATTTACAGTGCAATGTATTGTATCCATATAAGGATTTGGTAGGGATTTCCTTGCCAAATAATTACATAAAAAATAGAGAGAGAAAATAGAGGTTAAAGGGACAGGTTAAAGAAAGGCAGCAAATGAAAAGCCCTCATTTAAGCCTGCAGGGGAGAGGGTCTTAAGTCTGTAAATCCAATAGGACTCACACTGTCTCAGCTTCCTATCCCAGTCCCCCTTCCGTTGAGTTTGTGGGATGTATTCTATCCCCATGAACTTTAATTTGTTGGCAGAATTCAAGTGATGAATTTTCAAATGGCGTGATATTGGGGTTTCCACGGGTCGTGTTCCCTAATCCTGATATTGACGTCTTCCCTAATCCTTAGTTTAAAGGGTCTAAAGGTTTTTCCCATGTACTTGATGCCACATGAGCATGTGAGTAAATAGATGACGCCCTCTGTCCTACAGTTAAAAAATGAGTGGACAGGGAAAGTTTCTCTATTACTGATGTAGAATTATTAAAAAAATCTTATTGTATTTATATTGAATTGCTGCTCTAACTCTGTATTAACCTGATACTGTGACAAATCCTCCATTTTGTCCTCATAACCTGACTTCTCCATATGAAAACTACATTACATGACAGTATTTCTCAGCACATCTAATACAATAGACAAAGACTGTATTCTCCATAAGGATATGACTAACCCAGGAACTGTTGAATTTCCCCTAACTCGCAACATAGTATAATTTAAAGGCCATGAGAACACAGTAGTAATGAAATGTTCTATTCATAAGAGACCTTGCACCTAACCACGAGATTTGACATCACCGACCGAGTAAAATGACGCTCAAGACCCCTTGTCCCCCACCCGTGTCCGAAAAAGTACCACCTCTTGGTGGGTGGACACGGAACTAACCACTTAATTTTTGATCCAATTAATTATATTGATAGGTGGACACTAACCCAGACACTTAACAATTAATCCAATTAATGATGTTTATTCACTGATATCTTGATAATCAATGATGACGAAAATGTCTCTTAAAAGGGCCTGCGCGCCCTTTGATTCTTCACTTGCCAATAAATTTCCTCGAAGTTATTTTAACCTGAACTCCGTGTGTCAGACTGAATTACTTCAGCGTATATACGCAATTCAATTCTCTTTAATTTGGACAGGAACAGATAGACACTTAAACATTTTTGGTTTACTGAAAAAGTACCATAACAACTTTGGCGCCCGAACAGGGACTCCGGGCTATGTCTGGCCGGTGAGCCGTCCTAAGGAAGACAAGGGTGGACGGAGGAATCCAGGGGGAAGGAAAGGAGACTGATCACCTCCAGGTACACGGTAGAGACTTCTGCAGAGCCACCGGTATGTTCCGGCCCCTTTGATTGACCCGTCCACGTGTCTGTGACTGCTTCCCGGGAGGACATCAAAGACAGGTAATATCTTGCCCGGAGTCTTATTACCCATTTGTTACCTGCATTTAGTCTATCTGTTGCCTGGGTGTGTCTAGTTTGGTTGCCCGGGCTGAATGTTTATTTGTTTCCCCTTTTGGGATAAAGGGGGGGGGGGTGGTCCAGTGGTAGTTTGCTTGAGGGTCCTGTGTTTGTCTGTTTTCCCCTTTTTGGGATAAAGGGGGGGTGGACCCGGGGGATTTGCCTGGAGTCCTGTTGCCTGTTTTACTCCTTTTAGGAGCCACGTGTTTGTGGCTGTAGGGAAAAAGGGGGGTTGACCTGTGGAAGTTCCTGGGGGTCTTCTTTGCCTGTTTACTTCTTTTAGGAGCCTCGTGGCTGTGGCTGTAAGGAAAAAGAAGTTTGTGGAATTGTGGGATCTGTGTAGAATCATAGTTTCCTGTGATCCAATTTTGTGTCACTTTGATAGCCTAGCTAGCTTCACTGTGCGCTTTCGGACCATCCAGCTCTAGTTGAGTTGGGGACGTCCTGACCCGGACCATCCAGCTCTAGTTGAGTTGGGGACGTCCTGACCCGGACCCTTCGGCTCTAGTTGAGTTGAAGGTCCACTGATTATTTAATTGTGGTAGGAGACTTAGCCTTGTGGCAGGGGACTCAGTTTCCTGGGGGGATTCAGGCAGGCATTGCTTGTTTTCCGCATCACGTGGTAGTGAGACTTATAGAGTGGGTTTTATAAGGGCACTACGGGAGTGAGGGTGGCGTGGCCACTTTAAGTGGACTGCTGTAACGAGGGAGGCTAGAAAGGATTTCGGACCGGTGTTAGCTGTTATCCTTGGCCGCTGGTAGTGAGACTTGAGGAAGTCATTCTCCGAGCGGGGACACTACGAGGTTGAGAAAGGTGACTTTGGAGTAAGCACATGTAGAAGGAAAGGGATTACTGTTGATTTCATTTGAACTGTGATGCATGCACTGTATTTCAACTGTACTGTTGTCTTGTTTGTTTAATGTGGAGTCATTTAAACTCCTGTATCTGTCTCTAAGGATTTTTTCCTTACTCTTTACCTTTTCTACACTTCCTGTACTATTATACTATCCACTCCCATTCCTCTTAATAGAGAAGTGATTGGCCACACACTTCTCACCTCGCTCCAATCCGTGTCTACCACCCCGGGTAGGCGGATTCAGTGACTAGTCTACGTTTTGGGAAGACGCACTTGAGAAAGACCCACGATTCTCAGGTGGCAGTCGAGCATTGTAGACGTTCCGGTTCAATTTTCCTTATCTTTCCCTATATCTGGGACGCTGGTGTAGGGGAAAAGGGATTATGGGGCAGGATTTAAGTAAGCCCAGTAAGGGCTGGTTAGCATGTGATTTAGTTGATGACAGAGAGGGTGAGGAGATGGTTAAAGGTGTTGAAAAGATTGCAAAAGTTTGTAAAATTGCTGTGCCGACATGTGGTAGATTACAACCAGAAAGTTGGCGTAGATTGTTGATGGAAAAGAAAGGCAAGCTTGCAAATTATGATTTATTAAAAACAGCTGAAGCATGGTACAGAGTAGCAAAGGCTATTCAGCAAGAAGGTTGGGTTGAAGAAGAAATAATTCACAAGGGTGTGAAAATGTTTGTGTACCATAATAATTGTGTTGCTGGGGCTCTTCCTCAGCCAGCGCCCCAAAATGGCGCCCGGGGGATGTCTATCCCAAAGATCCAGTCAGTAATGGGAGATTGCCAGCTGACTATGTATCCCACTCCCAATCCTCCCAATCCCCATCCCGTCACCTCTCCCGTTTGCCCGGTCCTAAATTCTGATGGATCCTACTTTTTCCCTTCTCCCTCCCTAACATTCCCATCATCCTCATCCATCCCCAAGCCACCTTCTGAGTCTAATGCTAACATCTCATCTGCCATTCCTTCCTCACACTTTGTCTCCGTACATAATCCTACCCTCCCATCTGCATCTGCCCAGTTCACTAACCCCTCCTCTCCTGCCACTGTCAATCTTGCTGATCCCACTCCGGCTCCTCCTCCTTCAGGTACCTTTACTGACTCTTCCCCACCCTCTCCCTCGCCCGCCCCGACCGCAGCCCAGGTTCCCACCCCCTCTGCTAATCCCTCCCCAACCTCACTGCCCACTCCAGGTTCCGCCCCAACTCCCACCCAAATGGCCTGGCCATACCCCTTCCCATACCCCTATCCTTACTGGCCATACCCCTTTCCCCAAGTCACTCCTCAGGTTCCGGTCATGCCCAGTCCGGTTCAGTCTGCCCCGGATGTGCCCACATCCAACATGGCCGCCACGTCTTCCCTTAACCCCAATGCAACTTCCTTCCCCGCCTCCAATATGGCGGCCCCCAGCCATTCAGCACCCCTGATGCCGGTGCTTCCCGGTGATTACCGGCCCCAAGGTTATGACCCAATGGCAACTCCCGCCTCCGGAGCTCCCTCCTATCCCCCGGCCCTGTCTCCTCAGGTGTTCCCCTCACGCAGAAGATCCCAGATAATAGAGCTAGATGAGGAAGAGGATGACAGGCTGTCCCAGGGTTCAATGGAGGCTGCGAGAGCCCACCGTTCTATTGAAGATCCCTTCGGCCATCAGGGTCGGGGAGAACAGGCTGTCAAGGCTTACCTTGGTGGGAGTCCAGTGTGCAGAGATATGCTCACCCTTGCAATTAAACACAGGCCAAGGTGGTCAGGGAAGAACTCACCTGGCCTGTGAGTCTGTGCACACAAGCTAGTGCTTTAATGAAATCTCTCCCTGACCCAGAGAAGCAGCCTATGCCTTTTTACCGAGGGATAGTTCAGATACAAAAGACTTATTCCGCCGCCTGGCGTGACCTACTGAGCATTTGTGCTATTAAAGCAGGGGATGCATATTGGCCCAGCATGGCCCGCCACCTCAGTACAGATCTGCTTACAAGTGATGTTGATTACCCCTCCGGAGTAACCTTTTGCAATCAATTAAGAGATTGGGCTAAGGATAAACTTGCAGATCAAGCTGCTGGCCTTACTGATGTTGTGCAAGACAAAGGAGAATCAGTGGAAAGGTTTCATGCAAGATTATATCAAATGTTTACAGATTTGGGATTTGATCTCACTGACAAAATTCATTCACAAATGCTATCAGGTGCGTTTGTCCAAGGTGTTAAAGATTCCATACGCAAGGGAATCATTGCTGCACGCCCTGAATACAAGGTTGTTCCCCTAGATAGGTTACTCCTAGTTGCTAGAGGTTTGGAATCTGCCCAAACCCCCAGAAGACCCAATTCAGCTCCTCTCATGGTGGCCCGTGCCACCCCCATCACCCCTGGCACCAAGGGTGTCAAGTTAGAGGACGTAACATATTTTAATTGTGGGGCTAAGGGACACTACAGAAGTGACTGTCCAGAACCCAAAAGGGAACCGGGGGAGCCCAAAAAGTTTCCCACAGGGGAGCCCAAAAAGTTTCCCAAGCCTGCCCCGGCCCCTAAGGCCGTGAAAACGGTTCCAATTGTTGAGGAACCAGATGATGATTAGGAAATTGGCAAACCTGTGTCATTAACCCCTGTCATGGCAGTGTTTACAGGGGATAAGGGGGGGGGGGGGCACTTGCCACAGTGACTTTACCCATTGAAGGCCAACCTACCACATTTCTTATCGACACAGGTGCAGCCCGAAGTGTTCTCAGAGAACAAGACCTGCCAGACCCATCTTTCTTGTCAAGTATTGATGTCTCCTGTGTTGGAGTGGATGGCCAACCGAGACACAGTCCTCTAACAACCCCTCTGCGGGTTGGCACAAGCTTACTTGCTCGTTTTGTAGTTTCCTCCACATGCCCAATTAACCTGTTAGGCGCTGATGTCCTTTCACGCCTGCAGGCGTCTATAACCTTCACTCCAGATGGACAGGTAGAAATGTTTACACCTCTATCTGTTTCTGACACTTCAGCCCTGTGCTCCTTACCTTTGATGCTGCAATTAGATATACCCAATGAGCAAGCAGCAGAACCTAGGTCCAATTTCCCAGATGAGTTAAAAACTCAGGTGCCTACTAAGTTATGGTCCTCAGGCCCAGAGGATATAGGTCATCTAAATGTCCCACCTGTGGTGGTTAAGCTTATCCCAGGAGCTAAGTTACCAAGGAAACCACAATATCCTCTAAAACCAGCACAGGCTGCAGCCATTTCTATTCACATCAAAGCGCTCCTGGAAAAGGGTGCTTTAGTGGAGTGTAAATCAGAATGTAATACTCCATTATTTCCTGTGAAGAAGAAGACTCTAAAAGGTGAGCCAGTAAAGTACAGGATGGTTCAGGATCTCCGTGCGGTCAATGAAGCCACTGTCCTGGACACCCCTCTTGTACCAAACCCCCATACCCTGCTCTCTGGCGTCCCACCTTCTGCAAAGTATTTCACAGTCATTGATCTAGCTAATGCCTTTTTCAGTGTTCCACTAGATCCATCCTGTCAATACCTGTTCGCTTTCACCCATGAAATGCAACAATATACATGGACTGTCATGCCCCAAGGGGCACAAAATTCTCCAAGTCAATTTGCCAAAGCCATGTGTACTATTCTTGACCCATGGCAAGCTGAACACCCAGAAGTTGTTTTACTCCAGTATGTGGATGATTTGTTGCTCTGTGGAGATGATATACCCACTACTGAAAAGTGTTCAATTAGTCTGCTTTGCTATTTGGCAGAACAAGGATGTAAAGCTTCGCTTCTCAAGCTGCAATTCTGTCAACCTTCTGTGATTTTCCTTGGACATTGCCTATCTCAAGGTACCAGACATCTCACTCGGGACCGAGTCAGAACAATTCTGGACATTCAACCCCCAAGGACTTCAAAATCTCTTCATGCCTTCTTAGGCCTCATTTCCTACTGCAGAGCATGGATCCCAGAGGCCTCTCTGCTTATGCAACCTCTCTACGATGCACTCAAGTCAGATCCTTTCGGCCTGACCAACGAAGCTCTGGACAATTTCAAATCTCTTAAACGTGCCATTGTCTCTGCTCCTGCCTTGGGCCTACCAGACTATACCAAGCCTTTCAAATTATTTGTCTCTGAAAGACTAGGCCATGCTACAGGAGTTCTTACCCAAACTAATGACTTAAAAGGCCGCCAGAGGCCTATTGGATACTTTTCATGCCAACTGGACATTGTGGCTAGAGGGACCCCTTCCTGCCTTAGGGCTGTTTTTGCTGCAAGAGAACTCATTGAAAGAACTTCAGACCTGGTCCTTGGCCACCCGTTGGTTGTTTTGGCCCCTCATGACATCTCTGCCATTATCAACCAAGTCCAGCTCAAGCACGTGTCTCCCGCTAGACACCTACGTCTGCAATGTCATCTTCTTCTGCCTGACAACATTTCTATACAAAGGTGTCAAGTTCTTAACCCATCCACTCTTCTTCCACTCCCTGAGGGGGGTATCTACTATGGGTTTGTCACAGATGAAACCTACATCTACCTTCTCTGTGGATGTATCAAGAAAATGCATCCACATTTAACTTTTCACGAGGACAAGACACCTCTCTGTGAAGGTCCAGATTACGCCTTCTGTACCATGTGGTACAAGCCAGACATTACTCCTGAACCTTGCTATGAAGATGAGCTCTACCACTGGTTTGAAGTAAAGCTCACTGCCCAAGATTTCTATTGTGACTCGGAAGGCAACAGCATGGTCCTGATCCAACTGCCCCCAGAACTCAATTACCTATACCATCATTGGGATACTGCTATTCCACATATTCCTGTTACCAAGTTGAAGACAAGATCATGGAATGACCTTGGGCCCATGGCAAAATTATGGGCCACCATGGATGAATCACAACTACAGGAAAATGGCATTGCCAAATACCCAGCAACTGACCTTCTTGAAGCATGGCCACGACATTTCCTGGAAAAGGAATTTAAAGACCTAGTTATAACAAATGACTATGATCCAGAAACTCCTCATGACTGTTTCGAACAGATGAAAATGGAAACAGTACACTTACCAACTGTGCATGAGAATCCATTACCGGATCCGGATTTTACTCTGTTTGTGGACGGTTCAAGGTATGCTGATGAAGAAGGAAAATACCATACAGGATATGCCGTAACCACAACAGAGGAAGTTCTCAAGTCATCACCTCTACCGCCAGCAATGTCTGCGCAAGAAGCTGAATTGCAAGCCCTGACTTCAGCATGCAAGATTTCCAAGGGAAAGCGTGCCAACATCTATACAGATTCAAGATATGCTCTGGGTGTGGCACATGACTTCGGCCTCATTTGGAAGACAAGAGGATTTCTTACCACTGCCGGTACACCAGTCAAACACAGCTCTGCAATCAAGGAACTAATGGATGCCCTCCTACTCCCTGAAGAAGTGGCCGTTTTGAAAGTAAAGGCACATGGGAAATTGGATTCAGATGAAGCAAAGGGCAACCATTTGGCTGATCAGGCTGCTAAGCAAGCAGCCAGAGATTTGCAGGAAGTGGATGAAGAAGTGTCCGGTCAAGAAGAAGAAGTTCCTATCTTTACCTTACAAACTCTTCCTACTGACCTAAGAATTCTACGAGAACAACAAGCTATAATTACCCCTGAAGAAATCCAGAAATGGAAGAAGAAAGGAGCTGTCCTAAAGGACGGAATTTACTACAACAATTCTAAATTTTGCCTTCCAAGAAACTTATACCCAGCAGTTGTCCAATGGGCCCATGGGCCTGCACATCTGTCAAAAGACCTAATGGCCGCCCTCATTCAAAAATATTATGAAGCACCTGGAATCACAACCCTGATCAACAGCTTCTGCAGGGCCTGTGTCATTTGTGCAAAATGTAATCCAGGAAGACCAATCAAGGTGCCTGCAAAGCACCTAGCAAAACCCATGTACCCATTCCAGAGAATTCAAATTGATCATATCCAAATGCCCAAGAGTGGGTCTCATGAATATGCACTAGTAATGGTGGATATGTTCTCAGGCTGGCCAGAAGCCTACCCTGTAGCCAATATCACTGCAAAAACAACCGCAAGACGCCTACTTACAGACATTGTATGTAGATTTGGACTTCCAGAAGTCATTGAAAGTGATCAAGGCCCAGCCTTTACAGCAACAGTGACTAAAGAAATTTGGACTGCTCTGGGAGTGACCCTAGCCTTCCACACCCCTTACCACCCACAAAGTAGTGGTAAAGTAGAGCGCATGAATGGCACTCTAAAAGCCAGAATGTTAAAAATGTCACAAGAAACAAAAATGCCCTGGCCAGAAAGTCTGTCAATAGCTTTGTTCAGCGTTAGGCACACACCTAGAGGGAAACACTCGTTATCCCCATATGAAATTCTATTTGGGACAGCACCCAGGCTAGGTTGTTATTATCCACAGCAGTTACAGCTTCAATCAGATGTTTTAGTAGACTATGTAACTGAACTTGCAAGTGCCTTGAACAAAATACATGCCCAAGTTTTCTCTTCAATTCCAGATCCTGATCTGAACACAGGTACCCATAACCTGCTTCCCGGAGATTGGGTTCTGGTTAAGAAGTTCGTGCGGAAAAGCACCCTGGAACCAAGATTTGACGGGCCATTCCAAGTTCTCCTGATCACCGCAACTTCCGTCAAATTGGCCGGCAGGCCACATTGGATCCACGCTTCCCACTGCAAGAAGTCTCCTGCCCCAGAGGAAGCAGATACCGCACAACCATGTACCTCTGGTACATTGTCTCCTTAATTAGTTTAATTAAGGCCCAGCAAGTAGCCATCACTAAAGATGCTAGTGGGTACACCTTCTAGTATAATTCATCATGTACCCGTGTGGCTACCTATACCTTTGATTATTGTGACATCGTAGAATGCCCATTCACTACAACACAAATCCAGAATATCTATAGAGATATCCCTCATGTAAAAGATCCATATGTTTGTGTAGTTGACAAACAATGGGGGCACAATTGTGGCCATTGGGGGGCGGCGGGATGGAATGCCGGGCCTTCCTGGGGCTACAAGCCAAAAAGTGCCTTATCTAAAGTAGATGATCATGGTAGGTCCCTCCTTCAAAGAATGACTCTGAGAAAGCCTGGAGGAGGCACACCAATGAAATTAATTCTTAATGTTGAGCATCCAAGCCCAACAGATGCAGACCAGTATGTATTGGGAATGTACTGGAAAAAGGGTTCCTATACTAAATTAGGGCATTTCTACCTTAAAGATATGTGTAATTCCCCTGAGTGGCAAGGAGCTACTCACATGGTCACAAACCCATTAAAACCACACATCCAGTCCTTTAAGGACATGATGGCCATTGCTAACCCCACCTTTGAAGATACCATGGCCGCTGAAACAGGTTTTAATGATGTTAACCTATGGTTAGAATGGATGAAATATAATGCCAACAAACATAACCGAACCGCATGCTATGTGTGTGGTGGTGCCCGGCCTCATCTGGGCACTGTACCTTTAACCCTGCCAGTAGATGAAGAAAATTGCATTTTAAGTCTTTTTGCCTACCAATATAATTTCAACAGGTCTCTATGTCAAGCATGGACAGCGGAGTATCCTCTTATAGCCAAAAAATGTAAGACCTCCTCATGGTGTTACCGTATATAAAGGTAATTACACTTGCTATGTCAAACATGATGGGATTGGTAAATTTGTGGGTAACTTTCCCGCAGGTTATTGTACTACATATAGAACTGTTCCTGTACGTTTGCTGCAGCAGCACATTAGGTCACTGGGAGATATTTACTGGTTGTGTGGGGATTTACAGCTAAGATCCAGAATGGACACAGAGTGGTGGGGGGAGTGTACATTGGCCAAGGCCATTATGCCTATACACATTATTTCTGACACACACACCAACACCCATGAGTCCAGCCACACTAAGGCTAAGCGTGAAGCCCCAGTAAAAGGAAGTTTTGACCCTCACATTTACATTGATGCCATTGGGGTGCCTAGGGGGGTACCCAATGAATTTAAAGCAAGAGATGAAGTTGCTGCAGGATTTGAATCAATTTTTACCATAGTTACCGCAAACAAGAACTTAGATTGGATAAACTACATTTATTACAATCAACAGCGTTTCGTTAATTACACCAGAGATGCCCTCCAGGGATTAGCTGAACAATTGCAGGCAACATCCCAAATGGCCTTCCAAAATAGAATAGCCCTGGATATGATCCTAGCCGAAAAAGGAGGGGTATGTAAAATTTTGCCCGACACCATGACATGTTGTACCTACATCCCAGAAAACACAGGTCCTAATGGTAAAGTTACATTAGCCATAGCAAAATTAAATGACCTCTCAGAGGAATTAAAAAGGAATTCTGGGATAAAAGATCCCTGGGACAGATGGTTTGGTTGGATAACGGGTTGGAAAAAGGCTTTAATGCATATTGGTATGGCAATACTAATTTCTCTTTTTATCTTTGCTCTTCTCTTTTGTTGTGTCTTCCCCTGTCTGAGGAAAGCTCTCACGAAGACTATTGACCAAGCGGCACCCACTTTCACACTTCTTGATGTTGATGACCAAGATTTCCAGGATCTCAACTCACCCTGTTTGCCGCTGCAATCTATCCCTTTTGATGATAAAGTGCGAGAGTTCTAGGAAGGGACCACCTTAGGGACAGCATCTGTCAGTGAATGGTAAAGGCCCCGTGTGGAGAAGCGGTGGGTTAGCTGCCGTGGGACACCCATGGGTGTGAAGTGTTCGAGAGCCATACTGACAGATGAGTTAGCCTAGTAGGGTCAGAAAATAGGGACAGACTTGCACTTTGCATTAACACCTAGCTAGCGGCCACGGGGTTTCTGTGCCTTTGGGCTAACACGTCTTCTGGTATTAACAAATAAAGTTTTTATCTCTTAGAATCTAACATTTCATAGGGGGGACTGATGTAGAATTATTAAAAAAATCTTATTGTATTTATATTGAATTGCTGCTCTAACTCTGTATTAACCTGATACTGTGACAAATCCTCCATTTTGTCCTCATAACCTGACTTCTCCATATGAAAACTACATTACATGACAGTATTTCTCAGCACATCTAATACAATAGACAAAGACTGTATTCTCCATAAGGATATGACTAACCCAGGAACTGTTGAATTTCCCCTAACTCGCAACATAGTATAATTTAAAGGCCATGAGAACACAGTAGTAATGAAATGTTCTATTCATAAGAGACCTTGCACCTAACCACGAGATTTGACATCACCGACCGAGTAAAATGACGCTCAAGACCCCTTGTCCCCCACCCGTGTCCGAAAAAGTACCACCTCTTGGTGGGTGGACACGGAACTAACCACTTAATTTTTGATCCAATTAATTATATTGATAGGTGGACACTAACCCAGACACTTAACAATTAATCCAATTAATGATGTTTATTCACTGATATCTTGATAATCAATGATGACGAAAATGTCTCTTAAAAGGGCCTGCGCGCCCTTTGATTCTTCACTTGCCAATAAATTTCCTCGAAGTTATTTTAACCTGAACTCCGTGTGTCAGACTGAATTACTTCAGCGTATATACGCAATTCAATTCTCTTTAATTTGGACAGGAACAGATAGACACTTAAACATTTTTGGTTTACTGAAAAAGTACCATAACATTACTACTATCCGTGAATTCTTTAGATTTTTTATCAATGAATTCACAGGCACTGCAACGTCCGCACCTATAAGTCCCTTTAGGTAGGTAGTTATTAATCCCTCTTTTGAGAGGGGCTAAATTACTCTGTACTAATGTGTCACGTAGATTTTTTCCTCTCCGTGCAGTCACAGAGGGGAATGTGGTGACTACCTGTTTGACTTGTGGGTCAGACGTCAAAATCGGCCAATAGCATTTCAGTATGCCCATCATAAGATCCCAACCTGCATCATATGTGGCAATGCAACGGATCAGTTTTTGATCCTGTCCTTGTGCTTTGTCATCAGTAAGAAGTGAATCACGTTCAGTGCTGATTGCTCTAGCGTATGCTTTTCGTAGGACCCTATTGGGATAACCCTTATCCTTAAAGGCTCGCCTAAGGTTCCAGGCTTTAATTTTGAAATCATCTATAGAGGAGCAATTGCACCTCAATCGCAAATACTGCCCTATTAGTATACCCGCCTTAAGGGACTGGGGGTGATGGCTATGCCAATTAAGAAGGCTGTTGGTAGCAGTTTGTTTTTTGAAAAGAGTTGTTGAGACTCCACCTCCGGACTGAATGGTCACAGTTATATCTAAGAAATTAAGTTGTTTACCACTAATCTCGCTGGTGAATCTTAGATTGAGATCATTCATATTGAGGAGACTTACGGAAATGTCAAAGTCTTTCTTGCTTCTTGCTCCCTGTCCATACAATTAGTACATCATCAATGTACCGTTTCCAGCATGATATCATCCCTATAAAATGACTCAGATGTGGAGCTGATCTTATGTATTTTTCCCAGGTACCCAAATAAAGATTTGCGTAGGAGGGAGAACAGGATGTCCCCATCGCTGTCCCCCTTATCTGCTGGTTAATGGTACCGTTAAAAAGAAAAATATTCTTTGTGAGAACTGTTTTGAGTATATTAGAGATGAGATCTATATAAGCAACCGGATATTGTAATTCTTGTTCAAGGATAGTTCTAATGTTGTTAATACCCTGTGTATGAGGTATAGAGCTGTATAGTGACTCTACATCTAAACTGCATAATAATGCTTGTTCTGGTATGGAGACATCCTTCAGAAAATTCAACATCTGTTTCGTATCTCTTATATACGATGGTAACTTTGAGACAATAGGGGACAAAATCTTGTCCAAATAGATTCTGAGTCAAATTTCCACATCCCGATACAATTGGTCTACCTGACGGACTGTCAAGGGATTTATGGACTTTGGGTAGACTGTAAAAAGTTGAAAGTATTGGTTGTCTAACTAGCATGAACTCAAATAAATTTTTAGTGATGAGATTTTCTGTTAGGGCCTGTCTTTATTTCAGTAAAATATTACATAGTGGGATCATGATTTAATACTTGGTAGGTCTCCTTATCGTTTAGTAAGTGTTGTACTATCTGTATATATTTAGAATGATCCCTAAGGACTACGTTGCCTCCCTTATCTGATGGTTTAATCACTAAATGATCATGTTACAAATCGCTATTTGTAACTGGCCCTTTAAATGAGAAATTGCCCTGCTTCCCTGGATTGTGGAGAAGCATGTTTGCCAGCCTCCTGCCTCATGACTATGGCCCCTGGAAGATTGTGCCCCTGAAAACTTATTAACATTTATTGGGTGTGTATGGCCCTTTAAGAACCGTCTGGGGACATATTGTGACTTTGCTGAACAATGTCCCTTTAAGACTATGTCCCCAGACCTGTAAAATAACTTGCCCCTGGCTTTCTCCCACTTGGTTCAGTAAATAGGGCTTACTGAACCAAGTACCACACAGGCGGACCACCCAGAAGTTAAAGTATGCAGGCAATTTACCTCCCAGGCTGTGAGGTTACTGCAGGTTAATTGCCGAGCGCTGGGTGGCCGCCATTCGGCAGCCGAACACGTGGCGGCGGCCATTTTAGTCATTCGAATGCGGTCAGCGGTGTATGCTAAAGATTCTGTGGAACCAAAATCGGCTACACATTTTGCCGAACACCGCTGACCCTTCCCTTCTCCCATACTGAACTTGCAGCTCCAGAGACGAAATTGGACTTAGTCGTTTTTCGGCATGAAATTGACCGGCCGCACAGCCCAAATCTATGGAACTGTTTTGGGCAGGAAATTGTGCTTGCGGTCGGTCATAAAGGACTTCCAGCTAACTTTTGATCCACTGGAGGGATTTGGCTGATTTTTGGAAGTGTTTATGTTTGATGTATGCTGAGTCTGAATATGCTTTTATTGAAATTGGATGTATGGTTTTAAAGTTACAGTGTGTGTGTAAAAACTGTATTTTTATTGTATGTAATAATTGGTTTAACTGTTTATCTGAGGGGAGGGAATGTGTGGGTTGCACCAGATGTGTGATTGGTGATTTTATGCCTCCCCCTGGGAGTGTCCTATTTGCATGTAACCTCAATAAAAGCCAGGCTGGGTGTTCCAGCATCTCAGACCTCTTCTGACCCTCAATACGTAGCCTTGTCTCGTTATTGGAGGGAACTGCTATATCACACTGGGGATTGCTATGCGCTGCATATTCCCCTGAGCTCTTAATCACTTAGCTCTTTTAAGAGCTTGTTCCTGTTATGCTCTCCTGGAGGAGAGGTCTTCCCCACACGGTCCTGGAGGACAGAAGCCGATCCAGGGTGGAAGGAAGACGGCGCGGCTCCAGTTAAGCTACGGCGGTTGTGGAGCCTGCGGTGGTTGTGGTGTCGTCTGCAGTGCTTGGAGTCCTCTGAGAGCGCTAGGAGCATCCATCAACGGAGAGTACTCGGTCGGAGTACACGGAGCTCCGTTACATTGGTGGCAGCGGTGGGATGGCGTCCTAGTGCGAGGAGAAGCAGCTCAGAGACACTGGTAACGTTTGGAGTTACAATTGAGGGCAACGCTAGCCATTGGGCAGCGCCCCTGGCTACAACAGGATGGAATCAGCTGGTTTGCGGACAGCGTTCCATGATGAGGAGGAGAAGGAGGCCGCAGATTACAGGGATGCAGCCAGAAGGGAACTCTGGTATGATGCCCTGGAAGATGCCCAGTGGCGGCGAGGTGAGAGGCTCCCCAGTGATGAGCAGCGGCTACAGAAGCGTGTGGCAATGCGAATGGGTCTATTGGGAGAGCAACCCCTAGATGATTGGGTGGCAAGACTGGAGACCCTGGTATGGCGAGAGATCGGGCTAGACAACGCATACCAGGCCCTCTGGTGGCATACCATCCGACTTACTCCCTGGACAGCCGAGCACGACTTACCGGAGGGGGATGATTATGATGGTCGTGGCCTACTTCAGGATGCCATGGCGGAGGAGCTTGATTTCGGCAGCACAGAGGAGTTTAGGTTTTGGGACATCTACGACTACCGGATGGGCATGTATGTCTGGGCTGACGAACGCGAGGTGAGAAAAGACATTACCCACCTGGT